>NW_023340095.1:24906357-24920093 GCF_004916995.1 Morone saxatilis | reverse complement strand
TTCTCAGCCACTGTAGTTTCTCCTTTGTCTCTGGAAGGAGAAGGTGAAGCAAGGGATTTGTGATCTGCATCTACACCGCTCTTTTAATCAGTCGCCTGAAAAACTATGTTGGCATCAGTGGTGTGGCGCTACATTGGTTTAAGTCCTATCTTTCGAATAGGTCCTTCTCTGTAGTTGTGTGCTTCTCTAGTTTGTGGTGTCCCCCAAGGATCTATTTTGGATCCCCTCTTGTTAACTATACATCTGCTATCTCTGGAGCAAATCATGTATTGACCTGAAACTGATTTCCAGTGCTTGGCAGATGTCACCCAACTGCATGTCCCAACAATAATTTCTCCTTGTCTACAATTACTTAAATGTGACATTTCTAATCTCTTTCCTCAGGCTGCTCAGTTCCTCTTGGGATGGAGAGTGGACAGATAGAAGACCATCGCATCACAGCCAGCTCCGTAGCTTCCAGCTGGTATTCGGGACCGTGGAGACCCTCCCTTGCGCGCCTCAACAGACAAGGTGCTGTGAATGCATGGCAGGCAAAGGTACAAATCTTAATACTGACATGAGGCATCAAAATTAATGTGTTCAAATTTACTTTTAGTATCAGGTAGAACATATAGAATGTCACTGTTCTTGTAACACAGGATCTCAGACCTGCTAGCAGTAAAGAACCGCAACTCCAGAAATCCCTTGAAATTGTCCCTTGAAATAGCACACAAATACTTTTAGTTGTTCAGAAATGTGTACGCATACAACCTACAAGTCAAACCTGTTATCTCTCTCATCCACAGCATAATGACATGAACCAGTGGCTTCAGGTGGAGCTGCCCCAAATTAGGAAGATCACAGGTATCATAACGCAAGGAGCCAAGTCTCTGGGGAAAGAGATGTATGTTATCTCCTACATTCTGCAGTACAGCAACAATGGGATACACTGGAAAGAGTACACAGATGATGAGGGCGTCCCGTTCAAGGTGAGCCAGTTCACTGGTAACTGGATTTTTTGTTTAACGGTAGTAGAGAAGTAATTATTCGAAACAATATCTTTCTCTCTCTCATCAAATCCAGACTTTTTTTGGAAACGCTGATAACAACGACCATGTGAAGAACTACATCTACCCTCCTATCTTCTCCCGCTTCATCCGAATCATCCCCAAAAGCTGGATGGGCGCCATCACCATGAGAATAGAACTGCTGGGCTGTGACTTTGAGTGATAAACATGTCAGGTCAACTAGGGTGGTGGTTCTCATCCTAGGGTCAGAGACCACCTGCGGTCCTTGAAGGGCTTCCCCAGACAAATAGGAAATATTTTAATTTCACTATTTCAGAATTTATTCAAATGACAGAATGTATAAGAATGACTATCTGTTCATAGGTTTCACACTTTTCACTGTTAATCTGCCAAGCTAAAATACTGGCAATCATGGAATAACTAAATCTGATCACACAGGGATCCCTGAGACTACATCCCATTAAATATGGCTCTCCGGCCTTAGGATTCCTTGATACCAAAAACCAAACAACCTTGCATCTTGCATCTCAATGCATTGCCAACGGTCAGATACATATGAAGCAACTATCAATGTGATGCAATACAATTCACCCCTATTGCAATGTAGTGCAATTGGAGATGATTGGAATTAACACAATGCAATTCAACACGATACGATGTTGTGCAAATAGTTTGATTTTATTTCTTTGGTTCTTCTTGCTTTGGAAACTTTATAGAGAAGGGATCACCCTAAATATTAAATCACTGGTTGCATTTCTAAATATAAAGGTATAGGGCTTCTACTAACAAATTGGATTTCACCAATGAAAAGATGTTAGAAAGAATTGATCCCAATTTCATCCCCAGTTGTATCCGATGCACACTTTTTTCAGTGCAATTGTATCTTGAACTTTTATGCTGGTGGACCAATGCCAAATAAAAACAATGAAACACACATGTAGTGTATGCTCAGACATATGCACTTCTACTTCTGTCAGTCATGTATGGAGAATGCTGCATACATAAATACTCAGCATTACTTCCTTCTGAGTGCAGGCACAAGCAAACACATACATATATTTATTACTGAAGCCATTTATTATGTAATGTTATGTAATACAGCTTGTGAAACTCAAATGCTACATAAATCAGGACTGCTGTCACTGGGAAATTTCAGCCTGTTACAAACGAATACAGTGTAATGTGGTCTATTATACAGATATATGTCCAGTTAGAAGGAACTATAAAACTGTAATCCTGACACTTTTGTCAATAGTTTTATGTGTTTTTGAAATACTAGTTGCATTTTTAGGCTGATATAGTGCATTTTGTTTATCAGAAATGAATGAAAATGAATGTAAATATGTAAGTACTGATCATGTAATTTATTTTTCAATAAATATGATTACCTTTCTTATCTTTCAGTGTACCGCTGAGTGATTTATGAGCACATAAATGAATGGATTCTGCCCGTCTTGTTATGCTAAGTATGTGAGTACTGATATCTTCTCACAGTGTCTTGAAGGTGTCATGTTTAGCACCTCAGATGAGGGCCTGGCCCATCGTTAAGTGGCACCTCAGGGCCTCCAGAGTCAACAGACACGTGCAGCTGCAAACACATGGCATGCTGATCCATTTGCTGATCATGTTAAACTGGGCACTGGAGGTGTGAAAGTCTCAGCATGGCTGCCCTGCGTGCTACTGATTTGTGGAGACAAATTAACTCACAGATAGCTTTATTGGACAACTGGCTGTCTGGGCCTTTGGTTACTGATGAGAAGCAGCTGTTAGTCTGTGGAGATATTAAGCATAATAATTTCAATGTGGCACTTTATTGTTGGGAAACTCTCTTGTTGCAGGGGTCAGGGCCCTGGTACATGTTGAGTGTCTTGTTCAATGAGATTTTAACAGATTATCCAGTTAAAAAGGCCACCCAGCAGCTCATACAGACTCCAGACACTATCTTGGAGAACAAGATTTTGTTTTGTGTCTGAGAAACATGTAACACCAGCCAATATAGCCGCAGCTGATTACTTTCTTGTTTCAGACCTTTCCACTGTATCACACAGGCTGATGAACAAGCACAGAAACAAGCAAATAAGTTGTGATTGTTTCATCAACTGCTGTTTCCAGCTGCCAAGCTCAAGCATTTGTATTCTGCACCATACATTAACCAAGGAAATTACTCATTTAGAGGTATAAAAACATGAGATGCAGTGGCGACAGTGCACCACCAGATGTCGCTCTTGCCTCACCTTTGCCAGAGATCAGGTCTAGACAAAACATTTTCATGTCAGTGTGATAAGGTTTGGTCTGATAGACCTCCACCTGATAAGATCACTGGAGATAATTTTGTACCAGATGACTTCCTTCTAACTGAGGCAACTAAGGTCTGACTGTGTTAAATATTAATGGTGAAGGAAATATTCAGATCCTTTACTCAATGTAAAAAAAAAACTTTTATATCCACTTGTTACTGATGCATTAAATTGTAAGCAGAATTTTAATGTTTTAACTGGCAGAAAGTCAAGCTAATTTTATATATTTTTTCATACTGGTAGGTAAATCCATAACAATATATAATGTTTTATTAGATGATCACATGCTTCGTATGTTTATTTGTCTTTTTTTACTTTTAATTTGTGCCATACATTCCATCAACAATTAAATAAGCATCTGTATTATCTTATGTCTTTATATGTGAATTGGACATAGACAATAGACATTTGGATAAAAAAGAGACTGAAAGTAATCCTTTTAAATACATTTTGCCAAATCGTTATTTGTAACCATCACTATTAGATAAATGTAGTGGAGTAAAAATAATGTCTTCTGAATGCTTCTGAAGAAGTAGAGGTAGAATTGTTACCATCCAGTTAGGTGCACCTTTAAATTGTAATTAAGTTACTGTTTGTTACATTCAGTTAGGTAATTATTATTAAAAAAAGACATTAGCCAGATAATCTGTGAAAAAATCTGGTTCCTCTGGCTCCTCCTAGTTCTCCTTATGTCTAATCTGTCTCATGTAGGACTGTCAGGATATGGTGAAAGTTTCAGCAATAATGACACAAAGATATTTTTATAAATGTTACCTACTGCAGCTTTAATTTTGAGGCCCCATATGCGAAACTGTTGGCTCCTAATGACCTGTCTGTCTGTCAATCACACTTTGGCCTCGTTCTGTCTGATCTGCCCGGTAATAAAATGTGAAATGCTCTGGCTCACGATTATAAATATCTGTGTATTACACCTCTGCCGGTCAAGTGACACATAAGTTGTTTACAAACATACTTTTATGAGGGACACGTCAGGGGAGTGTAACTATAACCGACACACACACACACACACACACACACACTCTCTCTCCCTTCGTGCTGCTGTCGTCACCGCCCCCACCGAGCAGCACTCGTTAAAAAGCGGCGGTCCCCGGGCTGCAGGGTTAGTTCAAGACCTTCAGGAGTGTGACAGAGTGGGACTTTAACACTGAGGGACATATATCTATTCAGGACTGTACCGGATCATCTCATTACTATTCTCAATGATGAAGTCTCCAAAGTTGAAACCTCAAGGTAAATATTGATTTGTTTTTCCATCCTTGGTTATTTTAATTCAATTATATTACTGTTTACGCACTCCTTGCCCACTATAGGTTCATAGAGGAAGGATTTAAATACAATATTCCAATAGGGAATATAGGGTTTATTATGATCATGCATTTAATGTTTTTTTCCCTTTCACTTCTCAGTCACATGTTCATATTGTCCTCATACTGTATCATATAGCCTATTTGCTGCAAGCTTTAATGTCCGTCCCTGGATCAGCTGAAAAAGTTTCATTTAGTTTTTTCTGGTATTTTTCTCGCAGCGAAGTTCGTCAACGAGGAGGATCTGACCGACGTGCTGGGCGAGTTCGACGCGGTGATCGAGGACTTCACGTCGCCGGTGGAGAAGCGACACTTCAGGTACGACGAGCACCTGAAGACCGTGAAGAGGAGGAGCAGCGCCAGCGTCAGCGACAGCGGCATCAGCGACTCAGAGAGTGAGTGGGAGTTTAACTGCATGTTCTCCAGAATATATAGGGAGCATTTTCCTGTGGCATATTGTTTCTCCCCTTATTATGATCTGCATCATGGGGACAATGAACGTGGACCGTTCAGAGTATGTCATGCAGATGCATTTGGGCTTCTGAAACCGGGGAAAGTTCTAGACAGCATATTAAAATCGTGCAATGAAAATTCCTCCATGACAGCTAAGACTCCAGAATGGAGATCAGGCACTGCAGACATGATTTCAGTTCAGTTCAGTTAAAGTCGAAGGGGCTTTATTGGCACGGGAAACAGATGCTTACACTGCCAAACCAAGCGCAAAATAAATGTATATACAGATTAGTAAGAAGAGGGAAAAAAGAAGTAGACAGCATCTGTTGTCTGTCACTGATGGCCACTGGTGGACTCAAAGAGATGCTTCCATTTTCAAAAAAATGCTGCAAAAGTGCCGCTCCTATGGTAGATAAAACCTGATGAAGTGCCCTTCTAGTGGAGAAAACATGGTAAAGCGCCCTCTAGGGTGCTAATCCTAACCCTGGCTAAACTGTTTCACAATAAATGCACCACAACTTTCTTCACGCTGGTGCCCTTGATATTTTTTTACCCCTGCCAGTCCACAATGGAGTTCTGCCCACTTTGCCATAGGTCTATATAGAATACCAAGAAGGCCTGCTTATCACACATAAACTTCGCCTCTCTTCTCTACTGGAGTCAGTGTTACTCCTTTGCATGCAGTATCTTATCGTGTGCCATCAAGAGGGCAGCTGGGGAGTCTGCTTCACACGCACCCATGCATGTACAGTATGTTCTTACAAACAATTACACATGAACACAAAGAAAGAGAAAGAAAGGGAGAGACAGAGAAATCCAGAGATGTCGGCGCCAGATTAAGCCATCACTGCATATTTTGGGACAACTGCCACCACATTGTGACTGCTTCTCTAAAGCTTTATTCTCATCCAACATATGGTGTTAGAAAAGTGTGCTGCAGAGCTGGCCTCAGGAAGCCTCTAGCCCAGACGCCTCACATGCTGACACACAGAGGAAAAATATGCTTCAGGTCCCCATGGGCAAAGATAGCTTCCTGAACACGTGTGAGCAGACGGGGGCATCAGAAGACGTGACAAGATCTTTACAGTCTTCTGGAAAGGCTGTCTGTGGAACCATTTAACTTAGAGACACACACTTAGATTGTGCATGTTTGAGTGAGATGGATAGAAGGTAGAAGCGGCAGAGTGTGTGTAAGGAATGAAAACCGAGAAATGAGTCCAAGTCAAACGCTGATGTTAAGACCACAGCTCTGTGTGTTTGCTCCTGGGTGCTCCCTGTTGTGTGTGGCGTCTCCTCTCTCACGCTGTGTGTTCAGTGCTGAGTGGTGGGAGTGGTACAGGTCAGAGGGGGGGACTTAAGTACAGCGGTCGACATCTGAGACACTGTTAAGGTCCGCTGGAGTTCAGCACAGAGTGAGACAGACAAGGACTGCTTTAAGTGCTGCCTAGTCTTCTATTTGTCTCACACACTTACTTCATACTCACATAGATATCATGGTCAGGAAGGTTGACTCTTTTACTACTTTCTTTTACCAATTCTACACTTCTACGACCAGATTTGAATGAGCAATATTATATCAACATGAACCTAGTGCTAGTTCTTGGCTAGCGCTAGTGCCAGTTTAGAGCTGGTTAAATTTAACCGGTTTGCTTTTCCAGGGGCTAGAGAGCCACCATAGAGCCACATCAGTACATGTCATTACTGTATGCATCTCCAACATTAGGTATTGTTATGCTAGCTAGCTAGCTAGCAGTTGGCCAACTAACATTAGCTAAGCAAGCATTGCTACTTTTTTCTTACACAAATGTTACTAACCTCGAACGTAACAATACAAACAATTACAAATGTAACCCTAAAACTGTGACATATCATTGCTTGTGTAATGATATCTGACCAACTAACGTTGAACTCAACTTTAAAGTTACGAACAATGTTAGTAACCTAACATTGTTAAAAATGTAACATCACTATTATGAACAGACATTGATTATTGGTAGCAAAGCTTGCTTGGGTAATGTTAGCTGACCAACCAGCTCGCCAGCCAGCCAGCTAGCCCAATGTTACATTCATAAATAGCAGTTCTTGGCTCTAGACCAGCAAAGTGTTGGTGCCTCAACTGGAACCAGTTTTCCTGGCCAAGAGTCTGTTCTTTGGCTGTGGAAACGCAAAGAACTGGTTTGACATTAGTCATCGACTTTGAGACAGCCGTCAAACTGCCTTAAAAAAACTCGGTAAATGACCGACTGATGGTTGGCCTGTAGTACAGGAATCTAGCTTCAAAAAAGTATTTTTTTCTCTTTTCCTCCATTTCTTACTAGCAGTAAACAGGCAGTATACATATGTGATGTCATGTGGTGGCTTGAAATATGATCCGGCAGAATTAAAGAGGCCATTATATCATTTATGTAACTATCCGTTTAGAGTTTGGGTGGTACAGGGGAGACCGAAAGGGCATCCCGAACAAGAATAAAAACCAGGACAACCTGTTAAATTGCTGTCACAATGGAGGATTAGTCACTGACTTATAGTTACAAATGGTACTTTTTGCATTGGAGTCGAACCTTTTGCTCATCTAAATGCAGAGAAGATGTCACTGCAATGATCATATCCTCTCGGGAGTCAACATTGGCGTTGGAGTACAGTTTTGTATAGCTTGTATACACTTCTGTGTGTCCAAATACAAGCACATGCATGCGTGTGACAGGCCACAGAGGAAAGCTGTCATTAGAGGAGAATGCAGTGATTACACCCTAAAGATGCTCCACTGACACAGATCAGATTTGTGTGTGTGTGTGTGTGTGTGTGTGTTCATGTTGCACGGAGCATGCAGAAAAGTGAACGCTCACCCAATCTCATTCGTCTATGTTTTGTCTTGTCTCTTTGTAACAGGTGCAGAGTCACTCAACAGAAACAGCTTTAGCTTCAGTGATGAGAGGCTGAACTCCCCCACCGTGTTCTCCCCCACCATCAGCTCGCCTCCTGTCATGTCACCAAAACGTGAGCGACACCCCTAATGCTTAAACACACACACTATTTTGTGTATAGTTTTATTTCACATAAGTAATGTTTTTCCGTACCCGTGCGTTGCCATCTACGCAACATATGTTTGTTGCAACAGAAAGGCCAGCCAATAACAAGATAAATTAGTTATGATGTCACATAGTGTACACAGGGATGCACCAATTTATCAGCCAAACATCGGTTGGCCTATATGGCCTATATTCACCTTGTTGACTGACATCACCCTCTAAATAAAAAGGCCTTCGCTGTTGTGAAATGAGGCGTTTGTGTCGCAGATGTCTGCATGGCCTGCATCTTCATAGCTGGAAACAACAAAGTGAGTTTGGTGTAGCATGTCTCAACTTTTTGAGCAGAAGACTACAATGAGTGGTTAAAACTGTGGAACAATAGCAGTGATAGGACAAAATTGCAATTTCAAGCAGGAGATTGGTTGAATTTGTGTTAATTGTTGCGATCACAACTTCTTGAAAGGCCAGTTTTCCCACCTGATGCGAGCCGTGCCTGAGACCACCTTTCCAAGTAAACACAGGCAGGGTCTGTTGATGTAGATAGAATCAGATCACTGTAATTAGACATTGGTCAAAGTGTATTACAAAGTATAAATCATATAATGGAAGTCTTATTTGCTGTATTATAATGCTTACAACAAAACTGTCACTTTTAAGTCTAAATCTCTTTCTTTCCCTTGCAGCCAAACTTGGTGACACTAAAGAACTGGAAGACTTCATCGCCGACCTTGACAAGACATTAGAGAGTAAGTGTTAATGCAACCTAGCTGTCAGGACCCCTGATGAATTAGCCCGTGTGCATGCTGGCACCGCCCACTACTCAGGATTAACAGGAGCGTTTGTTCCTTATGTCAGCTATGCTAACAACCACTCATAAAGTGACAGAGGAGTCACTCCCCTTAGGTTTCTAAGAAACAATGATGTGTCAGGGCCATGAAGGAGCTTAGGCGTGTTTTGCAGACCATGAGGCCTCTGGGGTTACATTGGAGGGAAAGGCAGGGTATCCCTTTTCACCCTTTACTCAAATTTAAAGAAAGTGCTGCTACCAACACCATTCAATTTATATAGCGCTGTGAGCTTGCCTTTTTCTCTTCAGTACAGCCAAGACATAGAGCTCTGTGTATTGTCCATGAATGACACTGTACCCCAAGAAGGCATTAGGGCGTCATTTAGTAGCTTAAAGAACGTCATGGGTAGTACACATACACAGCTAATTTGTGTTGGATGTCGTCTTTACTGCGGGGCTCATGAGTGTTTGAACTTGCATCGGAGTATGAAGAATGTGTGCTGGTGCAAACCTAGACTGAACCAGAACTGCAAATGTCAGGAACGGGATGAGACAGAAAGTGGGAGTTGAGAAACTTTCCTTATTTCCATGTTTTTTTCCTTCCACTGCCCGGCCCACTCTGTTCTGTGTTTTGGCCACTAAATGTCCTTCTTTCACAGCTCGCAGGCATTCCAGTCCCTCTGTAAAGCTGGACATTCAGTCAGCCAGTCAGGCAGTCAGCCAGCCCCGTTAGCCCTGGAGAGTGGCATTTATTAGGGCCACCAGTGTTTACGATGACCAGCCTATAAAACCTGGCGACCGCCGCTCTGAGAATAGAGTTGGCAACCCAGGAGCCAGGGAGTCCTGTTCTAATCAGGTCTGTCTGTCTGTCTGTCTCTGTCTGTTCTTAGGCATGTGACAAGGAGGCTCAAAGTCATCTTGGAGTGTAGCCATGAGAGAGGAATTGAGTGGATGTCTGGAACCCCCCCCTTAAGAAGCGCCTGACCCCCACACCCAAAACCACCCAACAGGATACGGCTGGATGGAACTTCCAAGTGGCTCCACCACGGCATCAGGTCTAGCCAGCATTCTCCTAAAGTTAACCCAGCAGTGCTCTACTAACTCCAGGCCACCTGGCTACTGGGCTGTAAGGACTGCAAGAAGGGTCAAAATTAGCCTTGTAGGGAAGCTGAGGACAAGAATACTTCAGCAGCCATGAGGTAATGGACTCCATGAAACGTTGCGAGGAATGAAGAAATGGAATATGCGCTGCAAAGAGTCACTGGAACATTTATCGTCACAAATCACCCCCACACGCAGACCAGGTTACACTCCCTCATCCAACACTTGAGCTGGAAGAGTATTTAAAAAAATTGCTTTTTATAATAGAAATATATTTGTAATTTTATAGAGCTCCTTACTGTCTTTTTTGTGAAATATATTTTTGTATCTTATGTAAATAATAATTGTTTCAAATTCTATTTGCCTTGGTATTAACAGAACATTCAGATTAAGTTTTGACTGGAATAAAGTTGGTTACATGCTTAAATGTGAACTGGAAAAAAAAACTGGAAAGCAGTATGTGTATTTAATACAGCTAATGCCTGCCAGAGATAATATTAAAGTATGAAATATTGCTCTTTTACTAACTCATGCCTCCTCTCTTTTTTTGGGACTTTTTGTAAGGTTGTTTCAGTAATGTAACTCAGGTCTGAATTTCATGTGCAGTTCAGTTCAGCTTTATATACTATACTGTAGTTATTTGGCTCCTCTCTCTCTAGCCAGTACATCCTGCCTATATGTACATTATAGAATAACCAGTCTAAAGCTGAATCCAATCCACACTAGAAGGTATTGATTTCTTCCAGAGGCCATGGAGAACTGTAGGTGTAGAGATGCTGACTGGCTGAATTGGAGCAGTATCACAGTGGGTTTCTTTGAATGACAGCTGGCTCCTCAGCACTTTATTAACCTACCAACACCAAGGTGTCCTCCTCCTTGTCTAGTCGATGACCTGCAGATCTCCCTCCAAAGTTTTAGCTTTCCTTTCGTAGTTCTGCAAACACAGGCAGGCAAACCAAATTAAATCTAAATTAAATGTCTTTTTCGGGATTTACATATTTATTTTCTTGGAATGTGGATATAGTTGCCAAAGTAGACTGCATGCAATAGTGAAGGAAGAGGTGGGACATTCACTTCCTCCTAAGAATGTAAACTCCAACATGCAACTGCACACTGGAACGGAAATAGATATTACACGTCTCTTACCGTCTGTGCTCATTAATCAACCACTCAACAAAGCAGGGACTTATGTAACTTCTGTAGCAACAGGGTCTATTTCCAGAGGTGGAGGGAGGTAGGAGGGTGTGACCCCTCCCTTGCCGGCAGCAGGTGTGGCTGAAGTAATCTAATGTCAGAGGCACCCCTCCGTCTGCTGACCACTGGGGGTCAAAGGTCACTAACTATGGGCAGAGACGCTGCCATATTGGTTCTATAGTGGCAGTGCAGCAGGTGTAGATTCTCCTTCATGTACTTAAAGAGAAGCTTCAGCCAGCTTTGTATCATTTCAATGTGAGTAGTATATGCAAATGCCCTGCATCCAGAGGTACCCACCCATTTGCCAACAAAGGTCTGCCAGATGACACTAATCACGTCACCAGGCGGACTTTGCCAGCTCTGTGGGCTGTTGTTCAAACTACAGATTGTACTTCCATGTTTTTACATGCCACCTTGCCTCTGCAGACCATGAACGAGACACAAACCGAACAAGAGCGGGGGTGCTCACAAAACTCAAGATCAAACTGTCAAACTCTGCATCAACTATGAATCAATTTGTTACTGCATTGTCTATTACTTGCCTCAAATGTCTTCATAAACATATTTTATTATACTGTTTAGCTGTAATATAAGAAAGTTTGTGATTAGGCACTTTAGCACTTTTTTACTGATGAAAGATTGCATATGTGTAGTACCAATAGAAATACCTCAGCCCCTATTATGTTTTATTTAATCATGTTTCACCAATTTCAAAAATATTTGCATTTTTCTTTTGCTTAGACAGCCCAGTTTTATGAAAAGACCATCTTTCTGGTGGTCCACTTTAAAGAAATACGGTAATACATAGTTTCATAAAGTTTGGGTAAGCTTATATAGCCAGAAAGAAGAGTAAAAATCTGCAAAAGAGGCAGAGATATCCTGACCTTTTGTGCCTAGTATGGGTCAAACAACCAAAAATGCTGGAACCTACATTCCCCATAATGCAACTCAATGTGACATCATCAGAATTACTTTATTAAAGCTTTATACAGAGCCACAAAAGACATTGTAGAGCAGTTTTCAAAAGGCTTAGGGGTACATCTCATGACTACCAAAACTGTTTTTCCATGTGTAAAATCAGTGGAGGGCCCCTTCAGACTTGGTTGATCTTTAATGTGGCTCTATGTCCACATTGGCCACAAATTGTATGTAAAGGAAGATGTTACGCATCAGCCACTTACTGACTGCATCTGATTTGTGCTGCCACCTTTGATTTTACTCCCTGTCTCATGTTTTGAAGTGCTTCACAGCTGTGCGTGGCTGCTGTTCAGTCTGTGGATCCAGCCAGCCTACTATCAGTGCATGCCAGACTGTATTAATCTGATGGCAGGAAGCTGGCATGGAGTTACCCACCTCCGTGTTGTTTCTCCAGTATAGCTGGCAGAGGGAAGCTGTGGGCACTGCCCCACTGTGAGTCCACCTATCTGCGCTGTGCAGCTATCTCTGCACTATGGGTATGGTGTTTGGTGGGTTTCGGCCTGAGGCTGGGTCTGAAAGACCATGTTGACACAATCATGATCCCCTGAGGGTAGGGGGGTGGGTTGCCCTGTCTTTTAAAAACAACCTTCTTGGCAGAGGTGGCCATCTTTTTGGCAGCATGAGTCAGTTCTGCAGAAGTGTTGGACTTGCCAGTGGACAGCCCGTATACACACAGAGCTGGAAGTGTGGGAAAGTATAGGAGACTTGGCCAAAGCCAGGAGAACAGAGCAGAGTTGGATGGGTAGAGGAAGATAAGAGAACACAGTGAATAGCCTTTAGAAATAGAAAGCCAAGGTGAATGAGGGAATGGGTGGATAGATGGACAAATGGACAGAGAAAGACAGACACTATAAATGTGTCAATCTTTACATTGAGATAGAGTCCTATGGGAGGCTCTCAAGACTGCTGCAGTGGTTGTTCTATGAATAGGCTGGGCAGAGACACACAGATGTGTGTCCACATCACAAAGAGACAAAAATACACAGAGCCAAATATCAGGTTCAGCTTTCCTCTGGGTCCTCACATCACTGGTGTCCAGATGTCCCTGCTGGCAGTGCAAGAGGAAGGGAACATTAATGAGTGTATGTGTGTTCATATCAGTCTCTTCAAATGTGTGCATGTGATAATTTACAATATATACTGTATGTATGCGTACATGTATCTATGTGTGTATTAAGGTATAGAGAGAGTGCTTTACACATGTTGGTTACAGACCTTTGCTTGTATAAACCTGGACCTTGTAGACCCAGTAGTCCTCATGGACCAAAGACCAGCCTTAATGCGGCAAAATGCCATTTTTGATGTCCTGGTTAGGGTTAGGGAGAAGGTGTGAATTGAGGTTATGAAACCTAGGACAGACCCTTCGGCTCTAGGTGGGTGGTCATCTGCCTTGACCAGTTGGAGTGAGAGAGAGAGAGAGAGAGAGAGAGAGAGAGGTAAAGACAGAAGGACAGAGACAAAGGTGCACAGCAACAACAGTAGCAACAACTACACTAATAGTAGAGACTGATGGTGATAATGATTATGGACATGAAGATGATGACGACGACGACAACAGCCACATC
>NW_023340095.1:24903965-24906257 GCF_004916995.1 Morone saxatilis | reverse complement strand
GCTATACAAACAAAATTGAATTGAGTTTTGGAGATATTGACCGTGGAGATGTCTGCCTCCTCTCCAGTATAATGGAACCAGGCGGCACTCGACTTGTGGTGCTCAAAAGCACCAATACATTTGAAAAAATAATTTAGCAAAAAACCTTTTCCTCAAGATAATACACAGACCGTGTTGTAAGCAATTTCATATCACGCAGCGTGCATCTACTCATGGACGAGAGGCTTGTGCTCATAACAGAGCAGGATGTAAACATAAATGGCACCCTCCTCGGCTGAGTAGTAACGTTAGCTAGCTCAGAAATGCACAATTCCTTGTGTGTTGTGATACGCAGAAAAGAAAAATTTCCTTGGTGGGTGTAGTTCGATATCTGTTCCATTGACAATGTAGCACATTATCCATTAAATTTGACTTTGAGAAACTTACAAGTTGAGACTTTGCCGGACAGAAAGGTCTATTATTATTATTACTTAGATGTTGACCTGATCACTCCAAGTGGAAAACTGGTATAAATAATCACTCGACCCCATTAGCCATTGTCTCATGGGATATGCAGTTCTTAAATGCACACAATAATTGTGTGATGAGACAGACATATTTGACTGTCCAGTGCTGTACAGTGGTTGACACCTACAAAGTGAGCTTAATAATACACATATGATAATATTGTATATAATAATCCAGCACCTCTTTAATCATTTCCGAGACAAAACACACAATAAAACAATAAAAGTGAGGAAAGAGGAGAAGAGGAATTTTCACTTAAATGTTCTTTAGATATCACAATAATATTGCTATTGTGAATTCCTTTGGCCACGATATTATAAAGATATCAGTGAATGTTTGATATCGTGACAGCCCTACTTCACAAATACAAACATGAAACATGGTTATATGCACCAATTGTGAATTATTGGCACATATTGCTTTTCTATTCATTTTGTCTTTGTCTTATTACTCAAGCAGGTTTTCCATGTGGCTGTACATCATGACGGATGGGATGTGAGCTGGGGAGATGTTGGCGTATGCTTTGTGAATAGAGGCGGTGATATCACTGGGCTTTGAGCCCATGCTGCCCTCCCAGCCAATATTCAGAGACAGCTGTCTCCCTTGGCTACTCTTAACTCAGCCTCCACTTCCTCTGAGCCTGGCTGAGTCGAACTGGAGGGAATTATTAGAGGAGAGAGTGGAACACTGGTATGCTGTAATACAACTTTCTGTTAAAAAATGTTCAACATTTCTGCTTTTTTGGACAGTTAACAATAGAAAGAGGAATACCTGAAGGAAGCAGGGAGAGAAAGTACACTGTATTATATTATGTGTAATGTATTGGTCAGACCGTTTGATCAAAGGTAACGAAAATAACATTTAATTCTATTAAGTATTCTGTTTTGCATTAGGAACAGTCTGAGCATGTACAGTATAAACTCAATTTTTGTGAATCATGCAGGATGTCTATGTGGCCCAGTGACCAGTTCACAGACAGACTGTGAGTCAGAGCATACAGTCTGTTGATATAAAGAGAGTGTAACCATATGTTTCCAAATTGATGAGTCACTTATGATCAATGTGGTAACTCCAAGAGGAAATGTGTTGATTGCGTTCAGTTTGTCTGTTAACTTCAGAAACACTTTTGTACATTTGCGTGACATAAACCTTACACAGGGGTCATTTTTAAAGACAAAGTAAAATAATTAAAAGGGAAAAATAATAGAAAACAACACACACACCCATTTTTGTTTTGTATTGTGAAACTGAGTGAATGTGTGCAATAGCCTGGTTTGCAATAACTTCCTCCATTTGGCAGCCCACTGGATCCTCATTTTTAACAATGAAATAAAGTTTTGCATTTCCTGAAATATTTTGTTTCAATCAGCCTGCTACTTAGTCACGTAGCACTCGCATACATACGTGATTAGCTACAAGCTAAAATGTGATGCTAAGATAGTAAGCAGAGGTAAAAACGAATGGTTCAAAAAGAATAGCAAAAACACAACAATTCCTATATTTCTGCCAATAGATCCTTCTAAATGTTACACACTGGACCTTTAACTAGAATGGCTACTATGTCACCCCAATGGTCGTTGTGTCTAGCACTTATGATAACACATTCACTGAATGAATTGCTGAGATCTGAGAATGGGGCAACATAATTAAGAAGTCAAGGGCTGAGAAACACTATCATCAATCGTGGCTCCAAACAGGAACTATTGGGAAGGGAAGTGTGGATCAGGAGTCCCCCTTTTCCACCAAATTAGCTCTGGTTCTTGAACCAGTTCTGTTCAGGATTCA
>NW_023340095.1:24894731-24903896 GCF_004916995.1 Morone saxatilis | reverse complement strand
GCATCAGGGAGCAACTTGGGGTTCACTGTCTTCCTCACGGACACGTCGACACATACATGAGAATCTGGGGAATCAAACCGCCAAGCCTGCAGTTAATGGACAACTGTACCAACAAGCTCTACCTGCTGAGCCATGGCCACCACAACAGTCAATAAATAATCTTTGTATTAGGAATAAAGCTGCCTCCTCCGTGAACTGTCTGTAGCTGAACAGGGTCGGTCTCCACTGCTGTATCGGTCTGTAACACTGTGATAGCCCATTGTGCTGGTATTGTATGATCCCCTACAGACCTGAATTATCGTTCTAACTATGCCTGCCAGTATAGGAGGGTAGTCAAAGGTTCTCCACAGGCTCTATGGATTTAAACTGGAAATATGAAAGTGTGTGTGATGTTTGTGTGCACCAGGCAGATTCCAGATGGCTCTCTGCTGTCATGGTCCTCCTCCTTCCTATTGTCAGGCTGGGCTGTCTGGCTCCCATCTGTTGCTCTCTTTATTTCCTCCCATTTATCCTCCTGTCTTTGTGCATCTTAATTGCTCCTAATAAACGGTTCCATAATGTATAGTATTCATCACATCCCTCTATCTCTGCACCGCTCCACTTCTTCTTACACTCACATTTTCTACTGCTACTGAGAGTGAGCTTACCCTCCAGAATGTCCCTGGGCACCCTTCTTTCATGTTTGATCACTGGAGGCATTCCACCAGCCCTCTTTGAATCTGTCCGACAGCTGTGAGTTGGCCCTTTTGCCTATATAAGAATGGCATTCAAAGGTTTTCACCAAGTTTATCCAAAGACAACTTTAAAGAAAAGATGCAAAGCTACTTTCCTTTGCCAAGTAAGATTAAGAAGGACATCGGTAGAAGAGGCGGGCTTAGGCGTTGGAGCTGAAGCTTTGCTGCTTTGTTACTCTTAATTTACAATTTTTTTATTATTATATTGCCTTTGCCTGACATACAAATAGGAAACGTGGAGAGTGAGAGAGAAAGAGAGGGGTATGAAATGCAACAAATGTACCCACAACACAACCACAACAAGGCTGCTGATGTTGCTGTGATATGGTGCGTCTTAAAGGACCAGTGAGTAGGATTTGGCGGTTAACATTATGACTGGGAATGAGAACGGCTTGTGAAGTGTGTAAGAGAAACTACGGTGGCCACAAACCTTATGAAAAAAAGTACTTATCTATCTGTGCTACTGTAAAAAACATGGTGGACTCTGTAGTAGAGGACCCACTCCCTCTGTAGATAGCAATGGCTCATTCTAAGGTAATGAAACCATGACTTTTCTTTCAGGTGATTATAGACTAATGAAAACATACCTATAAATATTATATTATATTTCTGACAATAGATCATCCTAAATGCACACCATATTTTATTCACACCTGGGTTAGCTAAACCTAAACAAAGGAGAACAGTACAAATTGTTACCTTAACAGGTTACAGACCAATTGTCTAATGACAATTTAGCCTCTGGGGGCAATGGCCAATGATTCAAGATTACCGGTGTAGCCAGCAGATGTCCTGACAACGAATCTCCCGAAGTCTTCCTCTTCCATGCGCTAATCTTTGTTTACATCCCAGTTAGCAACCTAGCAAGATTAGAAAAAAAAAATCTATAAAATGCAAAATTTTATAGCCAATGGGTTTCAAAATCGTTAACAATCTGTATGGTACTAATTACTTTTACTTGTTACTTTTTAGATTGCATTTCGGCCAATGCGTTCTGCCTCTTTTGCTCTTTACATAGACTATTTACCTGCACGCAACCAAAGCCTGCTCAAACGTGATTTGTCAATACTACTTGGACTACAAATGGAAACCAGAATGCTTCTCATATTAGAATCTTGGTCCCTTGCTGACAGATTCTGCATTCATGTGCAGATATCTTTTTACAGAGATTATAACCAACATTACTATATAGCTGCAGTCACTTACAGTTTTCCTCCAAATACAGGGGTTTAGATAATCTGGCTAAACTGTTGGCTCCTTTGTACCTGTTTGATTGTCTAAACGCAGGTCTCAGCAATTGCTTGAGTGTGCATAGAGTTGTCCTCAGTGCTAGATGGCCAAAGTTACAAACGTAAGACAAGTTTTGATCCTTTAAAGGACGAGGGACAGCGAGAGATAAAACCACAAAGGTTTCCGATATAATTACTCATTACTTTTACACCAGAGAGAAATAACAAAACCAACCACAAACAGTTCCTCCTGTTTCTTAATGTACTTGATAAGGTCTAATCTGTTCATACTGCAGCATATCAGGAGGTTTTATGCACTGTGTGACAGTCTTTCTCCAGGAATCTTATCCAGTGATGCAATTTGTCCCCTTGTTATTCCTAAATGGCCCCTACAATAAACCCTCTCTTCTCTCAATAGACCTCTCTGTGGCACACAGTGAACAGTTCCAGTGTGCCAACAGGTGGATTAAACAGGGAGAGAGAGAGAAAGTGAGACAACTATAGAGAGAGACAAGACAAGGTGGCGAGGATTCCCTGTTACTGTGTGCAAATTTATCATCTACTACCGAAACTAACTCATTCATACACATTCACACACCGATGCACAGCACAGCCACAGCTGACTCACATTACGTGAGGGTTTAAATGACCAAACACATGTTTTTGCATGGCTGTGGCCATTATCTAAAATTTGCATGTATTTCACTTTCCTAAGAACTGATTCTACTTTCCAAGTAGCCAATGGTTTCTGTTCCAGCTGGGATGAAAATCTGTGTACAAATCAGCCCGCAGACATTTGAAGCTTTTAACTTATATAACGCACTTATTTACTTTTAGCACAATGTTAGGAAAACATCAAGCCAATGTCACATCTCAAAGTTAATATCACACTGCACTAACATAAAGTTATGCTTTAGCAAATCCTTGGTTATAATGGGTTCAAAGTTCAGGGTTCAGCTTTATTGTTATTAATTGTTGTGGGTAGCACAATGCAGTTGTTGCCCCCTCCACGCAATACACACATACAATATGTATGAATGGGACAAATATATTAAATTAGATTTTTTTTTCCATGTAATAAAACAGATGAGGTAGAATTAATTAATGAGTTAATGGGGAAAATATGCAGAATTATAGCTATAATATTGTGTTGATAAAATGTTTCTGAATGCATTATCATTAAAGATATCCTCCAGTCATGTATTAGGACCTATGAACAACAATAATGTGTTTCTGATTTCTGATTTCTTCTGTTTTTTCCACAGAAGAAAGTCTAACTTCCACATTAAAATCCTTAAACAGTAATCTCCTCCTACACCGCATTAAACTTTCCAGAATCTCTGAATATACAAATGTTCATTTCTAAAGTTTTTTTAAAGTCCATTCTCAGTGGATGTGCACTGCTGGCTCCAAGTTTCTACATCACACTGTACAAGTTGCATACTCCTGCTGGTACGGCCGCTGCCCCCTTAAAAATCAGAGTTTTCAATGAGCACGAAAACTTTTCCAACTTTCCAGCACATGAAGTGTGAAAACCACATTCCTTTCTGTCAAACTCCTGCACATATAGCATTCAAACAGCACACTGTAGGAACAAGAACACTGATTTTCTGAATGGATGGGGGGGCTTTAAGTATTAATCGACAGCTGCCTGTAAGTCCTAATACCATTTGGGTGGGAGTAAAACATTCATTTAGCAGACATAGGCCATTCTGTTAATGAATAAGCCCTGTCCACCACGAATCGTGCCGTCACCCAATACAAGTCGTGTTCGAAAAAAAAATCACCGTAACACACGGCGTCGTTTCCAGAAATATCTGCGTCCACACGGATTCACTGGAAACACCCATAAACGCTGTTACGAAAGAAAAAAAAACAAAAAAAAAACAAAACAACGAAAATGATGAGGGCATGGATGAACACAGAATTAAAAAAAAAAAAAAAAACCAATTAAAAAAACGAAAGAACCTTAGAGGCATAAAAGCGAAACAAAAAGTCACACACAAAAAAAAAGCGCCTTGGACCATAGAAACCAGAACATTAGTAAGGAAAACAATAACACATATAAAAACAATAATATTAGTTAAAATTAAATTGGACAAAATAAATTAAACAAAAACAGAGAAACTATAGGGAAAGGGTACAAAAAAGAGAGACATAAAGAAAAAAGGCGAGGAGGAGGGGAGCTATACAGATTACTCAAGGTAAAAATCATAAGAAAAAAAACATAGCAATATATACGAGGAAAACCACACACAATGAATACAATAAAAAAATAAAAAGGCATAAAGCCTATTAAATTCACAAGAACAAAAAAAAAAAAAATAATTATTAAAACAACCAAAACATTGAAAAAGAGAAAAGAAAAAAAAAAAACCAATACACAAATAAGCAGAAAATTATAAGGAAAATGAAGGAACTTTATCATTTCATACCCCAATAAATTCATTTTATAAAAAAAAAACAAACATTAAAAAAAACCACAACACGATATAAAAGAAATATTAAAATTAGAAAAAAAAAAAAAATGTTTAACACGGCGTTTTGGGACCATATGCAGGTATGGATAAAACCTTCCAAACTGCACTGGCGTCCTTCTGTCTCTGCAGAAAATACGTTCACTTAGCACATTATATTACTGCTTCAAGGTTCGGAACGATTTAACCTGGAAGAAATCTACATAAATAAACCATCTGCGTATCTCAGTTGAGGAAAGCCCACTATTTGAAGATGAGAAGTAACTGAAACTACAAGTAAAGGTGCTTAATCGGTCCAAACTGTGCTAAAGTTGCTAAAAAACGCACAATGAAGCCTGCGAAATTAACCTTAAATTAACATAAATTAAATTAAATTAAGATTAAACTTAAATTAAACTTCTTGGTTTTTATCACAGTTAAAAGTTAGTATAATGTAATTTAAAACATTAACCATGAGCAGAAAACAACACTCGTTCCAAGCTCATGTCCAAAATATCACGGGGAGTCCTGAACGTCCCGTGAGCAGAGAATGGTGTACACTCCTTCTCCTGGTGTTACTACATCACAGGCCTCTCTGGTGGTTTGTTACAAAGCCAGCCTGGCCGAACGTGCATGGTTAAGGGACTGAAATGCTGTTTTCTTTCTAATGTCAGTGAATTGTAGGGTTTAGTTCTGACCAAACCATGTTGGTGATTGTTGAAGACTAACAAGACGGTTTTCGGTGAGTTTTTTTGTAGTTGCTTTTCACTTTGATTAACCCGTCACCTTGCCACTAAGTCACTTTTTAAACCGGTGACATCAGATTTTTGGTGTTGCTTTGTTATGCATTTTGTGTAATATCCCTGCGTTTTGACATATTCCACCATGCCGACAGAATTAATTTCTATTATTATGGCTAATTAATGACAATAAACTAATCGAATCCCTGCATTTTATGCTAATTTAATGGACAATAAACTAATCTGAATCTGAAAAATAATTAGTGTAAGCAATACTTAATACTTCCAATGTGTTTAACAGACCCAGTAATAGCAACAGAAAGGTGAAAAGTTTCTTCAAAGCACTTGTCAACACTTTGCATTTACCTAAAGAGTTACTACTGCAAGTGCCACCTCAGGGCAAAGTCTCTCCCTTCATCCTAGAGGGCAGAACCTAAAGGAGACTGTTTCATTTTCAGTAGAGCCTGCAGGGCATCCATCAAATCACCCTGACCCTGCATAATTACAGCCCAATACAGGCAGTGAGAACAACCCAGACAGTGTCCTTATTTTGACAAAGGACAGGGGTGGTCAAAGTACTTTGTCTTAGGCACATGGCTGGTGTGTGTGTGTGTGCGTGTGTGGGGTGTGGGTGTGCGCTGTGTTTTGTGGTCGTAGGGAGACGAGAGAGAGAGAGAGAGAGAGAGAGAGAAACAGAGAAACAGAGAGATAAGAAAGTGTAGCACACACGCTTTCTTCCACAGCTCTGTCCATTCTTGCCCAGATTTATGGGGAAAGAATGGGACAATAAATAGGAGTGGGATGGGCTTTAAAAGAGTGAACGAACCTGTGTTTAATTTAGTAGGATTGTAGGTGTGTGACCCAAAGCTTCACATCATTCATAATTCATATAATCACCCACCCCTTGAGAAAGATTGAGAAGGAACTAGGATTTCCTTTTGCAAATACACCTTTCATCGGCTGAACCTTTCTGGTGGATGGATAATAAATAACTGTCAAATTAAAATATTTAATTACCCCTCCTGTACAAGCTGAGATCTCTATCTATCATCCTGTCCTTCCTTGCAGCACAAACAAACAGATGGAGAAAGTTCCACGGGAGGCCTTAACAAGACACTGCATGCTTCCTGTCCTCTCTGAACTCTGGCGAACATATCTGTCATGAACAGTGAATTATGTGGAGTTGAGTTTAACTGAGAAAGCTGTAAGTCAGCTGCTGACTGGGAGTCACAGATTCCTGATGAAAAATACTGGCGTAGCTGCCAAAAGTCAGAGCACTTAAACAGCACTGTTACTGTCCCCCTAAAAAAGACCTTCTGTCAAAATTCTTTACTATACTGTATGAAACTACTGTATGTTGGCAAGAAATCATTAAAACAATACTAACTGTCTTGATTAGCAATTTTATCTGGGTTTAGTCTAAACTAGATACACAGGTCACATCTTTTAACACAACTTAGGCTATCACTGCAAACAATATCCTCATCCTATCCTCTCAGTAATTTTCATGTTACTGAGTCATGTGAAAGAGCCAAATATCATGCATGCCATCGATCACTTGTAAAACATGTATCTGATGAGAATCTAAGTGACAAACATTGTAAATAATGTGGGTACACATGATTGAAAGTGCAGGATTTTTACAGCCAGAGTTTTTGATCCGCCACATATCTATATGACTTTTTAATGTGCAAGAAGAGTCCTAAAATTCTTTTCTCAAAACAAGTAAAAACAATCCGCCAGTTTCCAATAGAAATGGGAATGTTCCACAAATGTTCTAGCTAGTTTCTTGAAATTAGAGCACACTGCACAAGTGTCAAGAAAAATTACACTGATGATGGTTTTCTCTGGCTTGGTCAAACACACAAAAAAATTAAAGCTTGAGTTTACTCACAACTAGCAGCTAACGTTAGTCTGACCATGGAGTGAGATGTTGCACGGCAGAATTGTCAGATAGGTTCGACTACCGTGTTTAACTATATAACTTTAAATGTTACAGTTATATAGTTATAGAAAATAACAACAGAAATAAACACATTTGCCGATTTTATGTATCTCCACAATTCAAATCAGCTGCCAGTGGTCTACCTGGAAGTGACTGTTGTTAGTGCAACGTCACTCTGATTCCATCTGTAGGACTTTTTAATCATGGCAGTGTAGAGTAGAGTAAACTCTTTTTGTCTCAAGCACATTGCTATAATCTGTTGCTTCACATTAAAAACATTAAAAAAAAATCTTAAAACATGAAAGAGACATTTAACTATGCATATGACACTGACAGTAGGCGGCCTAAAAGGAAACTGTAAGAATTAAAGTGCTAAGTGCTGTATTGCATGTTGCAAGTGCACTAAGCTTGCAGCTTGATGGAGGCTGGGAGAAACAATAGCTGGTCTTTGTCTCAATAATACGGTTTGATTTGTACTTTTGCACACTGAGTCTTCTTCCTGATGGCATATGTTCATATTCATCTATTTATCTAAACCAACACTCTTTTTCTCCAACACTTTTCTGCTGCGTGCCGTCTGCCACACCGATCACCTGGAAGCTCTGCTGACACTTTCTGCTGCTACTGCGGCTCAGAGAAGGAAGGAAAGCTCATTCAGAGAGGCCTTTCCTGATTGTCAAGGTAATGAGCCCCATCAAGCCTCAGACACACAGGATTAACCAAATCTAACTGTGGCTAATTAGACCCGTTACTGCTCTCTCTTTATTTCTCTCTGCATTTTTCAGTAAGGGAGTGAACAGAAAAACAAAAAAAACTCCACTGTTTATAATTTCCTGGCCCATTAGCAGCGAAATAATATTAGCCACTATTATTAAAAGAGATGGAATCATCATTTGGGTGATGATGTTTAGGCAGGAAGAGGACAGAACTGGAAAGAAAAACATCATCAATATTCCAAAACAGGTCTGAGACCTGGCCTCTAGTGAACTTCCTGGTCTCAGTGGAGTAAAGGTCAGGAAACACACACACACACACACACACAACTTCAGTTCTGAGGTCAACAGCTACAGCTCCACCCTTGCTTTGTGCATGTAGGGAAAAAGAAAAAAGAAAGGCATAAAAACAATTAAAATCACACACAGACACAGCACATGGACTGAGTGAGGCTGCTGGTAGCATCAATCCTTTCTGCATTATTCATTAAGACAGTGAAGGGGACATTCATTTCCATCAGTCTGACGAAGGAGAATTATCACATATTATCTCTGACATTCACTGGAATGCATCTGGGGGAGAGAGAGATAGAGAGATACAGAGAGAAAAAGATGGGGCTGGTTTAAGGTCTTGCCAGACCAGCTTGGTTTGACGTGGTGGTGTAAGAGAAAGAAGAAGGAAGGAAAGAATGAGAGAGTGGAAGAGGGACAGAAAGAGGGGGGAGAAGAAAACAGGGGGGAGAAATCTGCAAAACAAATCAGTGGAGCATCTGTTGTACACACATACACACCAATACACACTCAAATCAGGACACAGGGAGCGTAACAACTTACGAACATGCAATGACAGCAAGAAAAGTTGCAGTCACGTAGCCATGACAACAGGTCTCCAGTCAAATGTGTATGAGACAACATGAATGCACAGTCAGCAAGTATGCAACATTGTCATGTGGCTGAGAGCTGGCACGGCACTGGTCCCAACTCCTGGGCTTTTGAGAAGTGAAGTGTACACACATTCAAACATTACCAATGGACACACCTTCAACAAGCAACGAGGGAATGTATGGAGTGGTGTGTGTGTGTGTGTTCATGGACCACCTGACACTTTGTTTACAGGCTTTTGAGACTCTTTTCCCAGCCTCCGATCCATAGAACGCTTGTTGTGTTTAAGTGCAACTTGATTTATGTGGAATTTCAAAATGTTTTCAATTATTTGTTTGTGGATCTAAAAATATATTTATGAACGCTATAAAGTACTCACAAAATCTTCATACACATTTTTAAATCCTGTTTTCATTCAAGGATCATGAGATATGCATTTCTCACCAGTATTAAAGGTCCAGTGTGT
>NW_023340095.1:24891196-24894711 GCF_004916995.1 Morone saxatilis | reverse complement strand
GGATCTATTGTCAGAAATAGAAAATAATATTAATTGTTTTTTTTTCATTAGTGTATAATCACCTGAATCGTTTAATTTTCATTACGTTAGAATGAGCCGCTTTTATCTATAGAGGCGGAGTCCACCATGTTGAACTGCCTTGTTTCTACAGTAGCCCAGAACGGGCAAACCAAAAACTGGCTCAAGATAGGGTCTTTTGCACTTTTCACTGTAGTTTCTGCTTCACAATTGGAATGAGAAGGTGAGGCGGGGGAATTGTAATCTGAAACTACACTGCTAGATGCTAGATGGGAAAAGGGGAAAGCTTTCTGAAGGCCAGTAATAATCATGTTCATCCTAAATATAAGTAATGATAATCAAATTTTATTTTGAACCAAAATGTTCACTTTTACTTACACTGTAAAAAAGAAACCAAGTTAATTTTACGGTAAAAAAATTGGCAGCTGTGGTTGCCAGAACTTTATCGTAATAAAAATGGTAGAACTTTCCTACTGTTAAGGTACAAGGATATAAGTAGTGTTGATCGATATTTTACAGTGTAAACGTTTTTTACCATATGAAAATTCCCTTGAATGTTATGATGGTGGTTTTCAGTGCAATTTAAGTCTGTAATATAAAACAACTACTTTATTCTGTATAAATTCCTTTTTAAATGCTGTTTAAAGGCTTTGCCATTAGATATCACAGTGTTTTACTGTTACTGACTTTACAGTCTTTTACTGTCATGGTTTGACAGTTTTTCACCGTAATTTTTTTAGTGTATTAAAACAACAAAAATAAATATATTTTTTTATTGTTGCTTTAACGATTTGCCTGTTTTAAAGTGAAAAAACCCTCCTGCAACTTCCAAACGGCAAAAGTGCGACGCCGGCTGCTGGTCTTATGACCTGCGAAATATACTGATCTAAACTTACTACTAGCTAATGTTGGAGTTAATTTCCATGCTATGCCATAAATCAGGATCCCAGAAAAGAAAGGAGAAGAAAACAAGGATCTGGCAAGGGCTTTAGAGCCAAATGAGCAGCTTCTTTTAGACATCTCAGAAAGCTGCTCCCAGCCAGGCTGAAGAGGCCAACAATATCCATGAGGCTAAGAACTAGCCAAGAGATAGTTAGCATCAATGAAGGAGCCACCACCACCTGTGTGTGCCTATGTAGTGCTCATCATTAAGTGTGTTCACATAGGAGAGAGAGAGGGAGCATGTGTTGAGTCAAGCAGATTTGGGTAGGGCCCATTGGACCTTTTTAGGGGCCTAGACATTTCTTAGGGCAAGCTTAGTATTGTATTTCAAAAATACTTTAATTATTAATAATTAGTTGGAGCTCCAGTGCCAGTTGAGTAGCTTCCCTTTTCTCATCAACATTCTCCTTACCTGGATCAAGGGCTTTAAGGTGGAGGCTTTCTGATATTGCACGGTACAGATTGGAAAGCTCTCTGAGTCAAGTTTGATTTTTGACTAATATAAATACAACTGACCTGACTTTGGTTCAACAGCTAAAGGAGTCCAAGGTAGAGAAAAAGGACAAGGTCAGCAGTACAGAGGAGGTCCAAAAATCTATTAGCTCCAGGTGTGTCCTCTCTGTGCGTCTGCTTGACAAAGACTTGGCACTGTCAAACAGGAAGTCTGAAGTGTTGGAAATAGAGCACATACTACAACAATGCACCAATCGCTTAAATTAGACAATTTAGTGTCAGAGCTGTCCTCCAAGTGAGATTTTAGTTGTTTTTTCTGGTGATTGCATTTATAAATGTTGTCATCCGCACATTTTCTTGATATTCAACTCAATCACTCATTTTAACTCTGTGTTTATGTTGACAATACTCAAGAAATTAGATTTTAGGATAATGAATCTTACAAAACAAACCATCACCACATCACATGTTTGTAGAATAAATATCTGGTGTAACTAGCAACTCAGCACTCACAAGCACAGTAGTCAAGGACAGCAGCATTATCATATCTTTTCTGAGAGCTGACCACAGTAACACACTGCCAAAACCACATCCCCTGCATGATGTAAGACTCATCACAAGACTGTATGAAAGCTCTGTGAATGGGAAGCATTAGTAATGGAGCAATCACTGTCTCTGATGTCTGATTTCACAGGGAGTGTAATAGTGAATGATAGAGGAAAAATGTGGCCAGGACTATTTTGTTTTAGAGGAATCATTTCACACATTTCAAGTTTTTTCATTGCATTTTTTATTTAGTAAAATGAATAAGCATTAACCGTATGTTTGAATGCGAGTTGAATGGAGGACTTGTAGAGGCAGACAGGGGGAGAGTTCAAATAGGAGTCTGTGGCTTCAAAGAAGCTGTAAGTGGTGAGAACACAGACGATGCCAATACCGAGTGGAAAGGTTTCCCGGCCTTGTGTTTCAGTTTCCACTAGGCTGATATTATATGCACACACGTCTAACTATCAGGAGCTCAATTAGCCATCTGGATTGGCTCTTATCATTACAAATGTTCCACTTTAGCCAAGCTAGGCTTACCTGAGTTATTCAGTAACCAAGCACATGGTTTCAGTTGAGTTTTCCAGTGAGGCTATTATGTGTTAATCTGTTGAAACTTTAACTGCTTGGGAATGACAGGGACAAAAACAGACAGAGAGAGAGAGAGTGTGTGTGTGTGAGAGAGTGAGACAGAGGGAGAGACAGACAGCAACAACTACANNGTGTGTGTGTGTGTGTGTTGGATGTGTCTGACTTGGGCTACCTTCGGGGACACATTTCAGATCAGTTAAGACTAATTAATTGGGCATGGTTTGTCCAGTTGCTGACAAAAGCTGTGCCTCGATTAAGGAAAAAGATCTTTTTTTTGGCTATTGGTTAAGGCTAGGGTTAGGGTTAGGGCAAGAAGTAGTTATGATTATGGTTTGTGTGTGTGTTGAAGCAGTTAATATTGTTTTGTTTGTTAAGGAAATGAGGTATGAATATATATTGTGTTAGTGGAAAAATGTGGAAATGTATTTTATGTAAATCAAAGGTGTGTGATTAATTGCATGACGGCAGGAGAAAAGTACAGCTCCGTCGCCATTTTCAGGCCTGTGTGAACAACGTGGCAGTAATGTTACGATTCACAGTAATTATAAAACTTTATCCTGGTTTATGTAGTTAGAATAATTTATTTCTTTCGTTCGTGACCTGTTGAACAGGTCAGGTTTTTTGTTCCTGTTTGAAGTTGGACTTGAATGTTGCTTCTGCGGTGTGTGGAGGACGACACACACACACACAAGCGCGGGATACAAGATGGCGAGCCAACCCATGGAAGTTTCTAGAGACAACTCAGCTCCATCGTGCCAGAAAGGATCCTCTGTGTACGGTGGATTGTTGGTAAACTCGCTGCCAGAGCGGTAGGAGTGTTGGGGTTATTTCTTTTTTCCCCTTTTCTCTCTCTGAACTACGGTGGCCGACAAGGGCAAACGTGCTGCAAACGGCAAAACGTTGCAGACACAGGAATGATGCAAAACCAAAAACACACAAACACATAAAACAAATGCAACAGAAAAACG
>NW_023340095.1:24885233-24891096 GCF_004916995.1 Morone saxatilis | reverse complement strand
AGAAGAAGAAGAAGAAGAAGCATTCTTGCATTTGTGATCTGGTCAATAGCCAGAGCTCATGATCACAGGTCAGAGTTGCAACATAGATCGACTGGTAAACAGGAAGCTTAATATTCAGGCTCAGCTTCCTATTCACCACAACAGTCTAGTACAATTCATACATCACTGCTAAAAACATACAATCCTCCTTACCTTCGCTTGCAAACAAGACCATGGCACCACACTGATTCTTAACCTATCTGCAAACTGCCCCACTATGGCCCCAAGGCTTTCTCTAATTTATCTGACTCTACATCCTCTACAATGTGTGAGGTTAGGTTCAGTTCCTCTAAGAGTTCCGTTAGGTCTGATCTTGTCCGAGGACATAAGTGGAGGCAGGGCCTTGTTGAGTTGCCAAAATATTTGAAGCCAAAAATCCAAATGACCTACTGAAACTCATTTCATACCCAGATTTCATGTTTTCGTGTAGGCAGAAACTGCAATCCTTCAGGATTCTCAACACGTCTATGCTTATTGAGGAGCTTTTTTGGATCATCAAGCCTAAAAAGCCCCCTTTTTCAGCTGGACCACTTTCTGTTCTGACTGTTGGTGTTCTCATGACCAGTACTGATGACCAGGCCAGAACTCTGTGCAGCAGAGTCTGTAATGTCTTCGAACATGACCAGCTCAGATTCCATACCCCCAAACTCCCTTGGGTTACAGAGAGAATTCTTTCAGAGGTGGGAGTTGAAAACATTTTCAGTCATAGACCTGAGGCAGATGTTTACAGTTCACCCTCACTGCACATTTGGGTTTACTGGCTCTGTCTGACAGATCCTCTGCCACCTGATCTAACTCACCACCACATGATGATCAGTTGACAACTCTGCTCCTTGCTTCACGCAAGAGTCCAAGACACAGCTGTGGATCAGATGATACAATTACAAAGTCAATCATGGAGCACCAAATGTGTTTGGGTATTAGGTACAACTATAACTCCTGTATGCTTAAACATGGTATTTGTTATGAACAGTCTATGACAAGCACAGAATCCTAATAAAAAACACTACTCAGGTTTAGATCAGACTCCCTAGTAGATCTGTGCATATCCTAGGTGTAGTCCTGACAGCATGTAAGGAGTCCAAAAACTAACCAGCTGAAAAGCAGATTTAAGCCCCAGTCCCCAGAAGTGAGCCTAACTATATCTAGTTGGTACCTTCCGCCTATCAAGCTCTTTCCCCACTAGAGAGGTGACATAATGTATCAAAATCCAGTTTTTGGAGCCAGGGATCCGTACAACTACCACCCAGTTGGCAGCAAGATGTCCTCCTAGGCCTTGTTCCAGAAGGGGCCTTAGTTAGGTTGCACTTCTGTCTGATACTGATCCAAAGAGGTCTTTGGACCACTCTAGATCTGGCTCCTCACTTGGACAAACTTGCCTTAGGAGACAATAAAAAGAGTGGTTGCCTCTGACAACAAAGCTCCAAGGTCATAGGGGCATGCAACGACCACCACCATACCCTGATGACATACTACAAACCACATATTTAGGGGAGAGTATACAGTGCTACAAAAATTGTACAAAATACATAAAAATAATATTTTCTCTATTCATTGCAACATGTCAACACTCTCAGACACAAGACACTGTCATATTGATAAGATGGTGTCCTAGATTGTTTGTGGGATTGCCCTCCTTTACCCTAAATCCTTTTATGGAATAAGCCCATGTTTGAACTTATTGCATCATCAATTCAAGGTGAACTTGGGTGATGTGCTGAAATACAGTCTTGTAATCCTCTCTTTACAGCAGTTTGTTTTTCATCACTACTCCAACTGTCTGACGGACTGCCTGTACATCTGCGTATCAGCATTGCTGTGTGTCAGGTGCTCCGCCAATCTGTCTTTGGGTCTGTCAGCAGCATGGCTCATAAGGCTCCTCTCAAGATTCAATGCACAACTCAATTAGGACATGACAAGGGCAGGTGTCAGGTGGTCCTTCGGTGTGTGTGTGTGTGTGTGTGTGTGTGTGTGTTTCCAAGGTGTGGTTGTCTGCCAGACCCAACAGGGATCCCTTTTGGTGCAAATAGGCCAGTGTCTCTCTCTTTCTCTCCAATGACTCAGATACAGACTGATATTAACAGCCACACACCAGGGGTGCATTGACGGAGAAACCGATGTTACTTTCATAATTGCAGAAGTAATCACACCCTAAAAAATATTAAAATGGAAAGTAACTTCTACTTTGAGTAAGTTATTGAAGTTAGGTACTTTTCTACTTTTACTTCATTAGGTTTCTCAAATTGTAATTTCCATTTTTACCTGAGGCATTTTGGATGGGACTGTTATTACTCTTTCTTGAATGCGGATTTTTAGGACCACTGGCACACACTAACCACACAGTGATTAAAGAGGACTATTGACTCTGGACTTTTATTACTGCCTAATGAATCCGCCATAAAGCTTTGGGACTGCCGCCAGCTGTCTGTCTGTCTATCACCTCAGCGGAGTGAAGCCCCTCTGTTTGTGTGTATCCTCATACACTCACATAACAGTATTGGGGTGATGTTTTCCTTCATGTTTTGTATCTTGGTGTATGTTAATAGACTAAATATAATTATTATAATTTAAATTCTTCTTCTTTAATGCTTCCTGTACCCCTGCTTAGGGTTCAATCATGCTGCAGTTTAGCCCCCAGTCAACACACGAGTCTCACTTCTTATGTGTTGTGTGTTTTTCTGCTCTGTCAAACACAGGATGGAGATGTAATGATATCAGCCAAAAGTACCCAGAAATAGTTTTGCACATTATGAATCACCAGCTAGTTTTTCTGCAGATTTTTCCACTGCAGCAGAAATTGTGACTGACTCATACAGTATCTGAGCATGTAAGAAGTGGGGATACAAAACAAACACACAACACTGACTAATGCATGTAATACCCTGCTAGTCTAGACATCTTATCTTTGTTGTAATCATACAGGACTTTTAGGCAGACCAGATCTGGATTACAGGTAAGTGTGTGTGTGTGTGTGTGTGTGTGTGAGTTTGTCAGAGTTTGTCATTGCAAATCCAGGGTGATAAACAGTGTGTCAATAAAGCAGGAGTACAGGAAGCAGGGAAAGAAAGTGGAACACACAGCAGAGTGTAATTAACACCACACTACTCTTTTCATAAGCCAGGCAGGGCCCAGGCTGAGACTGTAGGCTAAATAATACAACATATGCCTACAAGTAGGCATACAATAGAACAATACGTTTTCATTTAAATGCACCTGTTTTACCAACTGATGTACTGATAAAAATGCAATAAGCAATGACGACCTGAGAATCTGGCCAATGTCACTAGCTTTTCTAAAGCCTGAAAACAGATCCAGGAGGAGGCACAGAATTCTAGTTTTCCCTTAGACAACTTGAATTATTCTGCTAAAAGATTATTATGGAGCAAAAAATAAAACTGCCTACCACAGCTTTAACTGCCAGTTAATGGTGAGTTTCCTGATATTTTCATATTCTAAACTCCACAAGTCAGATCAGATAAACCTAAAAATTCCTACAGGGAAGAGATCTTTTGGTTTTTCAGAGGTTTGTTTGGACCTGAAGAGGCAGTGGGCACTTGGTGAGAGCTCAGCCAGTGACTGAACACATAAATAATCTTCAGAACCCTAATTTCCAGAACTTTGAATGAAAAATACATCAAAGCAATCGACACAGATGTACACATTCTGGGTGGTGAAGCCCAAAATCCTAACAACATCCACGTAGCACCAGAGTCAGCATAATAAAAAGAAGCTAAAGACTTCAGGAACATTAACTATAACAAAATATGGATAGAGCTGAAAGGTGTCCTGGAGTGGAAGGTGTTAAATTACAGGTGTTTCCCTCAAGTATCCAATTCAGAGGAGAATAGACTGACTGACTATCTGTATTGTTCAGAGTTGCACAGTATGTGTTGAGTTGTTTTGGTTAGCAAAACAGTGAGGGTGGGCTGGGTGATTGTGGTCGAGCAACCTGATCATTACAACACATGGAAAAAGTGACCATGGAGGAAATGGGAGGGAAGCTGAGTGGTCTGTGATTCTAAGAAGTCACTCAGTTACTAAGTATTAAGAGCTTCTGGATGCAGAATAATATACAACACAATAACACAAGCTTTGTAACAATGTGTTTTTCAGATAATCAAGTGAGTTTTTAAAGCTATAATATAACATTTCTGCATTAAACTGTCTATAAACTCTAGCTCTATGTTCTGTATGTAGTTCCTGGCGGCTGACCTTGTGACGCCCATGCTCGTCTCAGTCCTGCAAGGAATCTGAAGATCGCCTTTCATTGCCAGACCTCCCACCTCCTCTTTCTCCTTTCTCTTTCTGCAACTCACACCAACACAACCTTTGCCACCGCAAGGCTTAGTGTGTGCATAGCGGTGCGTGTTTAAGAGATTGAGTGCACATAGACTGTGGTGTGTACATCATGTTAATTTAATGATGCAGTGCAGTTCAGAGTCCACTCTTTCCTGTCTATAACAATCACAGACACGTGCATCAAGTTCCAAGTCACTGCGGCCCCTTTGGTTGGTGATACTTGGTGTTCATGCCTCACTTATGCTCCACTGATAGGATATCAATATAAACAGCCTGTCTAAACAATCAGTCTCTATTGGATCCGTCTCTGATAGATGGGAATGTCACTGTATTTTATTAACCTAATTTCTGTCTCCCTCTGAACCTCTCTCTGGCTCTGGCTCCTCTCCCTCTCAAATCTGATTATTGGAAGGAGCAACAGTGAACTTCATGGTAAAACTGGAACTAGTTTCTCACCAGTAGACATTTCCACCCTACATTACATGTTGAAACTTGTTTTTGGGTAATATAGACATTTAAAATGTGAATAGAAGCATATTAAATAGTATGCAATTTGAATTCTTTAGTTTTTTTAAATTGTACATTATTAATTTATGTGGAAAAAAATGTAAAGGTAATGTAAAAATTTTAATAAAATCATGTTAACATTGCTAGGTGATTCCCGCCATTTTTTGTCCTTGTTAAATAATTGATCACATACAGGGGGGGGGGGGGGGGGGGGGGGGGTACTGTTTAGTAACCTGTGGCTCTAACTTTGACATTCCAATAACAATCTGTCCCCTATCATCGCTGTTCAGAGGAACATGTAGTTGGCCATTTGTATCATTTTAACCAGTGTACTGACTCAATAGGAGCACCCTTCTGCCAATCCGCTACACAGTTTAGAGATTATTATAGATCCAAAGACGAAAGCTAGACAGATGGGCGGACTGAGAGAAAAAAGGTGCAATTACAAATCCATCTGCTACTTAAAACATCAATGGACAGTGCATGGATGTATCACAGTTAGGCTGCAGAATTTCAGAGCCATGGTCAGGACTCCCGGGGCTATCTAAACCTTAGTCAGATAAAGGATGAGTGAGTTCATAATAACAAGTTAGGCATTATGATGTCCTGACCATTTGTGTGGAGGATTTTTTGCTTTAACTTTTAGAGCATGCAAATGTGAAATAACCTTTTTTTTTGGACCTCGTTTTTTTCTCCATATGTTGCCCTGCTCGTCCAATATTTCCCCTGCTTTGTGTATGTCAAATCCTTCCATTCCGGTTTAAAATCTAAGTTAAAAAGCACCAAGATGTAAACAGTGGATGGTAAAAAATGGTGGCTTTTAAACTGGATAAAAAGTCAATTGTATGAGCAGCTTTTGGCAGACAACCACAAAGCTGAATGCAGGCACAAAGGGGATATGAACGGCCATTGCAAGGCGACCGGTGAAACGCAGCGTTACCCTGAATAAATGACACATTTCTCTGAGTTTGAACATTGTTGGAAAATTTTGGGGAATAATGGAAGTACACAACTCCAA
>NW_023340095.1:24877355-24885208 GCF_004916995.1 Morone saxatilis | reverse complement strand
ACCAGAACATAGAGCTAGAGTTTATAGACAAGTTTAATGCCAGAATTTATATTATAGCTTTTAAAAATCACTTGATTATCTGAAAAACAAACATGTTACAAAGCTTTGTGTTATTGTGTTTGTATATTATTCTGCTCCAAAAAGCTCTTAATAACTTAGTAACTGAGTGAACTTCTTAGAATCACAAGACACTCAGCTTTCCCTCCCATTTCCTCCATGGTCACGTTTTCCATGTGTTGTAATGATCAGGTTGCTCGACCACAATCACCCAGCCCCACCCTCACTGTTTTGCTAACCAAAACAACTCAACACATACTGTGGCAACTCTGAACCAATTAACAGATAGTCCAGTCAGTCTTATTCTCCTCCCTGAATTGGAATACTTGAGGGAAACACCTGTATTTAACACCTTCCACTCCAGGACACCTTTCAGCTCTATCCATATTTTGTTTATAGTTAAATGTTCCTGAAGTCTTTAGCTTCTTTTATTATGCTGACTCTGGTGCTACGTGGATGTTTGTTAGGATTTTGGGCTTCACCACCCAGAATGTGTACATCTGTGGGTCGATTGCTTGATGTATTTTTCATTCAAAGTTCTGGAAAATTAGGGTTCTGAAGAAATTATTTATGTGTTCAGTCACTGGCTGAGCTCGCCCCCCCCCCCACACCCCCCACCCCCCCACCCCCCCCCCCCCCCCCCCCCCCCTCACCAAGTGCCACTGCCTCTTCAGGTCCAAAACAAACCTCTGAAAACCAAAAAAGATCTCCCTTCCCTGTAGGAATTTTTAGGTTATTCTGATCTGACTTGTGGAGTTTAGAAAATAAATGAAAATATCAGGAAACTCCACCATTAACTGGCAGTTAAAGCTGTGGTAGGCAGTTTTATTTTTTGCTCCCATAAAATAATCTTTTAGCCAGAATAATTCAAGTTGTCTAAAGGGAAAACTAGAATTCTGTGCCTCCTCCTGGATCTGTTTTCCAGGCCTTTAGAAAAGCTAGTGACATTGGCCAGATTCGTCCAGGTCGTCATTGCTTATTGCATTTTTATCAGTACATCATTGGTAAAACAGGTGCATTTAATGAAAAACGTATTGTTTCTATTTGTATGCCTACTTGTAGGCATTATGTTGATTTATTTATGCCTACAGTCTCAGCCTGGGCCCTGCCTGCTTATGAAAAGAGTGTGTGGTGTTATTACCACTCCTGCTGTGTGTTCATTTCCTTTCACCTGCTCCTGTACTCCTGCATTTATTGACACACTGTTTATCACCCTGGAGTTCTGCAATGACAACACCTCCTGACAAACTCCCCACACACACACACACACCACACACAACACTTACCTGTAATCCAGATCTGGTCTGCCTAAAAGTCCTGTATGATTACAACAAAGATAAGAATGTCTAGACTAGCAGGGTATTACATGCATTAGTCAGTGGGTTGTGTGTTTGTTTTGTATCCCACTTCTTACAATGCTTCAGAATACTGTTATGAGTCAGTCAACAATTTCTGCTGCAGTGGAAAAATCTGCAGAAAAAATAGCTGGTGATTCATATGTGCAAAAACTATTTCTGGGTACTTTTGGCCTGATAATCATTACATCTCCATCCTGTGTTTGACAGAGCAGAAAAACACACCCACACACACACACACAGCAGGGGGTTGTGCAACAGCGGCTGCCTTTAAAGAGCGTGTGCAGTCAGGTGGGAAATTCCCTGCTCACAGTCTCAGCATTCCAAAAGAGCCAAGTTCAGCCTTTCGCCACATCCAAGTGTCTGTCAGATGGCGCGTAGTGCTACCCTTCCTGCATGTGTCGTGTGTGTGTGCGCATTTTTCTGCGCGACAGACGATAAATGAGGAGGAAGTCCAAGTAAGAGAGCCCGTTTCAAGTTCGTGACCCTCCCCCGTCTAAGTAAAGTTGCTCGCAACCCAAAACAGGACGTATGCATGTGTGCCTGCGTCAGTACACTATCGGCCCAAAACTCAAAAACAACAACAGGTCGGGGCCTGTGTTTGATCCCCACATGGGGTCTGAGACAGACTCCAGGCACTCATAATGTCACTGTAGTTGCAGTGTGTGTCATTTCCCAGTAGAGTCACACTGATCACAGACCACACTGTACAGTAAATATTCCCCGAGGGACAGTACACATTATTTAACTCGTCACGCTACACAGCACTGCCACATTCTGCTTCTACTGAAGGCTTCTGTAAAATAATAAACCGTTCCCTTCAGGCCTGTACAAAGGCCAGTCTGCAGACCTGATACAGTTCAGATAAAGTTATATAATCTGATACAGAAAGTGGGTTATCACATCGTGACAAGTCACGCTTGTGCTACCGTCTCAGAGCTTGCAGAACAAAATGTGAGGTTTTGGATGTGTGAGATAAGAAGTGAGTGTATGTGTGTGTTTATGTGTCTTAGGCACTGGACAGCATTGTAGATGTAAAGATCTGCTGCAGTATTTGGGGAATCTGCTTGGTGTCCATGGCAACAAAGGATCTCCCCGGTGGAAGGGTCTTTTGGAGTCTGAAACAAAGAAAAAAAAGAAGAAGTTTGAGGTTAAACGATGGAGACTGAACTTGAGCAACAGAATCCTTTCCCAAAATAAAACAACAGACTAGTGCTGTTTGCTGTGTAATTCGGTCATAGACATTTCCATCGACAGAGCACAGTGTGTGTGAATGAAAGGCCTGTCATTCACATGGTGGAGCTTAGGAACAACACAGCACAGCCACTTGTACATAGCCACTACCTCTGATGGCACTTCTTTCACTCCCCCGATTGCTTACACATTCCTCTTTTCCAATTAGCAGTTTGTCCTCTATATGAGGACACACAGAGTCAACAGGGATATAAACAGTATTCCCATAATGTCATATTATGTAACTGTATGGCTTCCCCATAAATAAGTTCCTATGCTTGCGTGCTTCCATGACATGTGGGTATATTATTCTCATTCCTCTATCCCAGTGGTTCCAACGTATTTCCCTTTCTATCAGTGAGTAAGCTGACTAAGTGACATATTTTATAGATGTTTCATATTATATTCAATGCATAACAATAACAGTAGAGAACAACTGATAAACTGTACAATAATCCAAACAGTGAACACAATAACTGCAGGACGTAAAACCAGAGATTTGGATTTTGAGCAGATTATTTCCTGTGAATATTGATCAGAGATGATTACAGAGACCAAGCCTTGCGACCACCCGTGAAGCTTTTTGGGTTTCCCGACCAAAGGCATTTCCAGGGGTGGGGCTGTCCTTCCCTGAAATTTGACTGGCTACCCCAAGTGCCCCACCCCATTTTCCTTCCCTCTTCCACTCTGCATTGTATTTCAGAGGCTGTAGCAGGCTTCGTTTTAAAGCTTGAGTGAAGACACTCTTGTCATATGAACCTAGATGACCTAACACACCCACTGGTACCATTTAATGCTAGCAAGTCAGTAAGGAAGCTAAGTAACACTTCAAAGTTAAACTACATTTTTGCTTAACTGGCATGGTTATTTTTAAAGGGAAAGAGTCTCCTCTTTGCAGACATGCCCACTTTATGCTAATCCCATGCTAGAAACCAAAACAGTTTTTGACTGTAAACATGTTAATTTCTCCTGTAAAGATGGGCATTTTTATATGGGGCCTTATGGAGATGGACTACCTGCTGGAGCCAGCCTCAAGTGGCCGTTGGAGGAAGTGCCAAAACTGCAGTTCCATATTCCATATTGGCCATATTGGCTTTATTTGCTGCCACAGAGGTTGCCACTTGCTCTCTTCCAGTATTCTGATTTGAACCCACATACTGCAGTTTGAACTTTCTTTGCATTCAGAGTTAATGTCTACCTGACCTGGCTTCTGGAGTTAAAGAATAGCCCCTACTGTAGCTGTTTCCAGGGTCAGCAGTCTCTTTATTTGCACTCGGTCACTCAGCTTCTTTCTCTTTCTCTCTCTTGCTGTTCTTACTCTTCACAGCAGTCATGAGTGGGTTGCAAAACAGGTCATTTTCATGTATTCTAACCGTGAAGCTGGCGGCTTCTCAAAGTGGATTGTCATCTGTAATCTGGGATGTGACAACAAAGGTCTGCGGGACCAACAGCAGTCCATTTAAAACACCATTTAGAGTTATTTGCATCCATCTCCATCCTTCCTGTTACCTTATCCTTCTTCTTATGCACATTTTTTTAATCCCTGTTCACGTATCCTTCCTATTTCCTCGTTTGCTTCCCTTCACTTAACTCCACCAAGATGCATGCATGACCCGCATCTCCACCTCCTCACCTTTCAGCCTGATCGCCAAGGGATCCGATGAAGATGGCAAAGGCATTAACCTGTGGGTTGGAGGTCAGGACCTGGGCGAAGCGCTCAGGCTGGATGCCATAGCGCTCCAGGTTGGCGTCACTGAGCACCACCACGAAGTGCTCGTCGGCCTCTTCTCGCGCCAGCTCCTTGATGCTGGCGTCGGTGCCCTCAAGAGTGTAGTCGCCGCTCATGCAGAACTGAGCGTGGGCGTGCATGGTCTGCGGAGTGGGGGAGGGGATAGAGAGAAAGGGAAGATATATTATCCAGTGCATTGCACAGGTAGATAATTTGCTTGTGAACTCATGGGCCAACTGTTATGTCTTTCACTTGTTTTCTCTCTTTCATTTGTTGACCATATTACCTGAGTGGAGACTGGTGTACCGAACCTTGGGCGGAGCCTAAACAGCTGCATCTTATCCTGCATCAAATACTCAGCCCCTCATCAACCCCCCCGCACTGTAGTGCAGTCAGTCTGTGTCTCTAAAACACTGAATACCTGTTGCTTTTTGCATTTCACTAACTTCAAAGTTTTGCAAAAAACTATTACAGCTCAAAATTCCAGTCTCCCTGTGTCTCTGTGTTCAGCAGTTGGGTTCACTGACCTAGCCTTAACACCAACTTGCAATGGTATATTCAATACAATTTTTTTATATTTGTTGAAACTGTCTTTACATTCTGACTGCAATCAGTAAAACAAATGCTCTGAAAAAAAACAATACCCGGTATTTGTGGCTGTCGTCATAATAAGCCTGACTGGCCTACCTGTGCACACTCTGCCCATGCACTCACTGTGTTTTAATAGGGTAGTTTTGAAGGGATGCCTAAAGGGATGGGGCTTTAAGGATAGCTTAAATAGAGTCACTATTCACTCAGTAATTTTCTTCCCTGGACAAATATAAAACTAAAGTAAAAACAACACCAAAAACACCTTATAGTTAATGTAAACTTTTAGCAGCATTTCAAGACAGACTTTTGAGACAGAAAGAAACACAACAATACAAACCATTGTTTTCATTCTGTTTGGGTGGGAATAACTGATGTACAGTAAGAAAACATCAACAGACTGATTATGAACCTGTACCTTGAGGACTTTGAGTCTCTGCTTGTTATTCTTAGGGACTTTGTCCGGTCTGATCAGCTCAATGTCGTAGCCGTCGCCTGAGTGGCCCACTATGTCGTACTGCAGAGAAAAAAAAGTTTATGTAAGAGAAGATTTAATAAAGGTAAGATGTGCCACACCACAAGAATAAAAATGGCAACAATGACAGTATCTTATTGTTGCACAGCTCAAAGTTAATCAAGTGGAAAGATGTAGTTATGATGGCGTACAAACATCAGATGGTAACTTATAGAAAGCTGTCCTCTCTCCAACCTGGGCCCACTATAGGATGTCCTGTAGACCATCTATCATAGCTGACTTACATAAGGACGGGTCAGCCTGGCACCGTGGGCTCCATTCAGCTATTTGAGGACCCAGGTGTCCAAGTATATGGGCTATTTCTAATAAGAGCGGTTATAACTGTGGTGGTCAAAGGTATGCGACTGTGTGTCTCATCTGTCCATATCACTGTTGCTGGGTAACAGTGTTTTTTTTAAATGTTGTCTTTTTAGATCAGAATGTTTTTTATACTATATATTTTTCTTTTTTTCTGTTAAATTTGTATACACCTCAGGGACCAGGAAGTCCTTGATAAGTATAATTAAAATTATAATATAATAAAAATATAAATTAAAGTTCAGTGGGTTTTTTTCCTCCCAAAAAAACTGATATGTAAGTTTTCCGTTCCATTCTTGGCTTGTAAATAAGTAGGTCATGAAACCATAAAGTGACAAATTCTTGAGCCTAATGTTTCTTCGTGTCATATCTATTTACATTCACTGTTTCAAATAGAATTTCTAAATAGATGTATGTTTGACCTATAGTAACACCATCAATGGATATCACACACACACACACGTCTTTTCTGTTATTAGATGCACTTTTATGTAATGGCTGTTATGCATAGAAAGCAGTTATACTGACATGGGATGAGTGGAACTGAAATGTGTGTGTGTATGTGTGTAAGAATGATATGTGATCATTATTAGGTTGGGTTGAATGTCACTTAGGGGCCAAGAAGTCTGTCTCAGTTCAACTTTTTTACACACGCTCATATCTCCCTCTCCCCCCTTCTCTCTGCCCCTCTCTTTTTGGCTTCCTCCATCCTTTGCCTATGATCCTACTCTCCTGGTTAAGCTGTTATACTTATTTTCCATTCATGAATGACCAATGAACTATGTCAGTGGTTGAGTTTTCTAGGCACAAACTGAAACAAATATAGTATTATATTAGCTAATAGGTAATAAGTGCCTTATAAGATGCTATTTAAACACAATGCTATAAAACACTATATAAGTGTTAATAATAGCATACACATGCTCGGTGTGACCATCTCACCTTGAACTTGTGTTCATAGTTCTCCAGAGCCTCCATGACCATACACACAGCCTCCATGGAGCGCTCCAGCCTGCCGTCCACACCGTTGAAGCGGTACATGCTGCCCGACACGTCAGCCAACACCCGTAAACGCTTGGGTTTCTGCTGAGGACTGCCCAGCTGTGAACATGCGAGGTAACACATATACAAAACACAACATTTTTAAAGAATATTAGTGGAGAAAAACAACAGAAAATACCTAGTTTGGAAAGTGTTTTGTGGAATTTGGTGTGGCTTACTTAAAATAACATTCAACACAATGCCAGGAGTTTAAAACTGGTTGCAATTATGTCAATGTAGACCTTCAGGCCAGACCAAAAATATGCAATGCTTAGAGCTAAATAAGGTAGAAAAACATGGCTTGCATTTTATGGTTAGTGTGTGTTTGTATGATTAGTGTGAGAACTATCTCTGTGCTATATATGTGTTCGTGTTCGGGGGGCTTTCTGGAGCACACATTGACAGCAGGAGAAATGACTAGAAAGTGTGTGAGCTGGAGCAGAAACGCAGGGTGTAATAATCTCACACACACCACTGGAATGTATCGTCTGGCAGATAAAACTAAAAATTCTGTGTGTAAGTCGGGAGTGTGTGTGTGTTTGAAGGTGTGAAAAAAATAAAGTTTAAGAGTGGTTCAAATATCTGCACGCATGCACACATGCACACACACACAAACACCTACACACCAATCTACAAACCACACGCTCTGGTTCCAGGTCCCCTTCGTTATATATACCTTCTCTCCAGTCATGTCGAAATCAATGATTTTAGCGTCATCCAGTTCTCCCAGAGCCTGGTTCATCAACCACTGTCGCTCCTTTCCTTTAGCCTGAAACGCACACACGACACAAACATATTACGTATCAGTCAAACAAATACATAAACACATTTCAAAATGTGTCTGGGGAAGATTATTTCATTTTGGTGGGGCTTTCAGAGGCAACAGATTGTGAAACAAGTACAAAAAAGAAAAACAAACCCAGACAGTTGTAATTATTCAGGGTGGCACATTATATACAACACATACATACATTTGTATCCCTCAGCACTACCAACTAACATTCAATTCAATTCAATT
>NW_023340095.1:24876802-24877334 GCF_004916995.1 Morone saxatilis | reverse complement strand
ATGTCAGGACACTTTTCAAATAGAGCAGGTCTAGACCGAACTCCTTATAACATCTTTCCACACTCCCACAGCCACTGAACAAAAGAGGTAGGAGGCTTGGGTGGAGGTCTTTAAAGGTCACTTTTTGCTGTGGTCATGCAGAGGGAGGGAGTAGAGAGGAAGAGAAACAGCACTTTCTCCTGTCTTCAGTTAGCTCCCTGAGGAAGGAGAGCTCCTTTACAGAAAGAAAGGTAAACAAAAGAAGGAACATGATCTGCTCCCCTCCCACCCACTTTGGGTCACACACTCAGTCTTTACAAGAGTCTGCAGTACAGTGATGATATTAACTGTATATTTTCATGACAACCATGACCACTAAGTGACTTTATACTTCACTAACTTTATGTACATGTCATATTATATTTAATGCATAACAATAACAGTACAGAATATCTCCTGTGAATACTGATCAGAGATGAAATTTCTTAGATAATTTTATACAATTCTCTGTCTGTATTATGTATTTTTTATTTTCCTTGCCCCCGTCGCCAAG
>NW_023340095.1:24871606-24876702 GCF_004916995.1 Morone saxatilis | reverse complement strand
TCCAACATAGATTAGCCTAGCACATAGCATATCTTAGTACAGGAAAGGAGGAAGTTGACAAGGGTTTCAAAAGGAATGGGGCTTAGGATAGGTCAATTGCATTTTGCACAAGGTCAGTCACAAAAAAATACTACTACTCTTTTTTTTTTAATAAGCTCACAGTCATAAAACATTCCCAAAATATCTTTCCTCCCACAGATGTCTCTGCATGACTGTGATCTCCTGAGAACTCCTAACAGGTTAGGACGCCTCTGAAGCCCTCTAGATACTGGCAAAGATATGAGTAATTTCCCTGTTTCCTAAGGCCTAAAAGTAGAAGCAAATGCGTTTCTTTGTGATATTTTGGCCAGTTAGGCCTGATTTTTATGACATGCTCGATAAATACGAGCCCAGCTGTTTATGTCTGGCAAGCCAGTCCATTGTTGAGAGATAAATAGAGAGGGGTTTCCCTCGGGGAGGCTGAAGTGGGTGGAAACAATACACTATTGGTTTATTGAAAGCTTGCCAGCTATGGTTAGGTGTGTACAATATGTATGTGTGTGTATGTGTGCGTGTGTGTGTGTGTGTGTGAGTGAGTGAGAGAGTCCTTAAATCACTCTTCAGGTATGATAAAAATAACATGACTTCACAGTGTCCCGCCTGCTGGGGTTTGTATAATCTCCGTCGACTTTACAGAGGGAAAGAAGCCCGGGGCTACAAGGACAAATACAAACAATAACCAGCATTCACGTTCAAAGCCAGCGCTGGCATGGCTGCAAACACCTGGATGGAAAACACAACACACACACACAAACACCCACCCACCCAACCACCACAACATATACAAACAGAGCTTCACACCTGGACAGGAGAATAATACAGCAAGGGCTTAGTGTTGCTGCTCTGTAATCATTCTCACATGCTGCATCATTTTCCTCTCATCACATGCACACATGCGTGTGCCAAACCCCACTTGAATGCATTAACACACATTCCCCTTAAGAAGCTCAAACAAAGGGAGGAAAGTCTAAAACAAAATAATGAAATGGAGACAATATAACATCCTGGATCTTTAATCACCACTGCCTACGCTTTTGCTTTTTATTCACTCAACCAATCAGGGTGCTCCAGTGGGACAGCGCCCCCTCCTTTCTCCCCCGACATCATGTGTGGGAGTAGTATGGGGTCAACAAATTGTCCTTTACCAACCTTATGGCCCTGTGACTTTTGTTGACTGACCACAGTGGACTGGACTGCAGTGTCTGACTGTACAGTAAAAGCAGTCTAAATCTACAATTTGTTTGGATAATGCTTAAAACTGTTCAATTAAACTGATCTGTCATTACAAACATTTAGACCAGAGAACTTATACTGAAATTCTAATTAAAATATCAAGCTTTCAAAACATACCAAACACCAGGCTGGAATTACAAGGAAGTGTCTATAAAATGATGGACAACACATATACTGTATACTATCTAGCCACTAAACAGGATCATTTGGCATTAGAAATTCAGTTGTGCCCTACCAAAGTAAAAGTAATCTCAGTGTGATTCAGCTTTTTCCTAAATGTTTGGGACCAACTGACCCCCTACTGACTGCAGCTACAAAAGGAAAGATGAGAGTTGAACATAGTAAGTAATATTACTGCCACTTCATTAGTCATACTGTTGTATATGCATTTGGACAATAAAGCACTCGGATGCGGGACAAGCTCACCAAAAAAAGAATGGTCTCTGTCTACCTCTAAGCGGACTCTGGTGTGGATCGCTCATGGTGTGAAAGCAAACAAACCAACCACAGGGTTTTATGATAGCAGATATGGGATTTTAGTACAATTCCAAAAGCTAAACTACTAATAAATCCATCTGCTGATCGTGACATCTGTTCAGGAAGCAATCTTATTAATCCCTGAATATATTTATGCAAATAATTTGATAACACATATGCACATGTATTTTTTTAATACTTAATTTACTTTGTCAGTGTATTAAAAGGTCCAGTGTGTAACATTTAGAAGGATCTATTGTCAGAAATGGAATATATAATCTATAGGTATGTTTTCATTAGTGTATAATCACATAGAAATAAGAATCATTGTGTTTTCGTTACTGTAGAATGAGCTGTTTTTATCTACAGAGGAGCAGGTCTTCCTATATGGGGGCCGCCATATGTAGCCCAGAATGGAAAAAAACAAACACTTTAGGCTTTAGATGGTGCAATTTGTGTTCTTTTCAAATTCTGCATTCAACGACTGCCTGATTAAATAAAGATTATTAATATTCACATCAGAAGCATTAAAGTTCTGCAGAACCTGGGACTGATTTCCCCACGTGGCTCAAAACGTCAGTGTGAACAGGAACCAGACGGAACGTTTCCCCCACTGTCTGGAACAAATGAACCAAACTACACGTGTGAATACACCCTAAAACACTACTGATAAGATTTTGAATTTGAGTGATGTCGAAATCATGCAGTATTTTAAAAAAAAATTACTGACAGAAGAGTGAAGCTCCCAAAGCTTTCATGGCTGTGCCTTGTTCTATAGTTTTATGTATTCATCAAGACAAGTAATTGTGTATCAAATAAAGAAGAAAGTGTGATGCCAAGTGGAGTGAAGCTAACCTGCAAACTGTCCAGGATGATGCGTAGAGACTGAACCTGTCTCCTGACAGCATTGGAGAAGCGCTCATACGTGGCGGCATCGTACTCGCTCATATTGATCTCCTTCAACCTGACGTGGAAGGACAGAGAAAAACACAGAGGGAGAGGACAGAAGAACAGTTTAAGAGTTTGATTGGTTTGACATGTTTCAGGCAAACCATCCATTGTCTTCAAGCATACAGTCTTTCAACTTTAACAGAGGCATACAGGCTCTGTTAACTCACACTGGTGATGACAGGGAGCCATGAAAAATCTTAAGGACACTCTATAAGTCATATTTTTTGTTCTCTCTACTCAGCTCATCTCTGAACTCAAGACTTTCCCCTCACTTCACACATTCTTTGCAAAAGCTGAGGGTGCTACTGCAAGCATTATATACCTTTCATCTTCTCCCCATGCTTTTTACAAAATAATTACGCTTCTAAACATAAAAACAGGTGAGTTAGACAAGAGAAAGGAATGGAAATAGAAAAAATCTCGAAACACCTGTGGACAAACTGACAAAAGGGTCAGTGTGTGTGTGTGTGTGTGCGTGTGTATGTGGGGGACAGAGACAGGTGAGGGAAATCTCTGCCAGGTGTTTGAAAACTTTTGGTGACAAGCAGACCGTGACCACCACAGTGATAGAGAGTGGTGACTTCAAAATGCAGGTAGGTATGGATGGCTGGTGGAGAGGCTCTGACTTTATGAGTCACAACTTGAATAAACCTGTGTGTGTGTCTGTGTGTGAGGGATTTGCATGAGAGTAGAGTAAGAGGTAGGATGTATTGCGTAGACTGTGTGGCATCAACCATGCATTCAAAAAGACCAAATACACACTAATACATATTCACTCACAGGATATGTATAATGTCTGCAGTGGATGGCTGAATTAAGCTACATCATCAGCAACACCTGGAGTGTTTTAAGGGACCAGTGTGTATGGGGAAAGGCCTTCTCTAGAGGCAGTACTTGGTTTGTCCGTTCTGGGCAACTGTAGAAACATGGCAGTTCAACATGGCGGACTCCGCCTCTGTAGATAAAAACAGCTCTTTTTAAGGTAATAAAAAAACACAATTCTTATTTTCAGATAATTATACGCTAATGAAAACATACCTATGAATAATGTCTTCCATTTTCTGACAATGGAAAGACACAGCTTTAAATCTTCTAAAAAAAAAACAACAACCGTTGGTGAGCCACACGGTGTGCTACAACACTCATTAGAACTACCAAACAAACAAACAAACAAACAAACAAACAAAGAACAAATGTAAATATTTAAATACAAGAAGTATAAATATGAAAGTGTATTTCAGTGAAATTGCATTTAGATTCTGAGCTTGCCACTTCCTCTTAGTTAAAAGGTGAGAACAACAACAGCGCAAAGAGCCACAGTGAACCTTCTTCCACTCATATTGTATCATTTAGATGTGAATGGCAGCTTGAACAGACTACTGTATTAGATTGTGGTAGCACATTTTGCTCCATTTAAGACATTTCAATACTTTAAAATATATTCAGATGCTCTATTCTAATATTTTACATTTTATAGCTTAGAGCTTAAGGCTCTGTGAATAACTTGTAGAAATGGCTCATATATTCCATTCATTCATCCATCATCTATATCTTCTTATAACTCCTCTATAGCTGCTATCTTTGGCTACATTCACACTGCTCGCACAAGTGACCCAAATCTGATGTTTTTTGCCCATATGTGACTCAGATCTGTTTTATCATCACAGTGTGAACAGCACAAATAACATGAAATCTGATCTTTTCAATTATGATTGGGAACACTTTTACATGTGGTCCAAATCAGATACAGGTCACATTTTTTGCAATGTGACCTGGGTGTGTCATATCAGGATTCATGTGACTTTTATATCACTCAGTGGTTCCCATTCTCGGGGTCTGACCCCCCACTAGGGATTGCCAAAGCTTCTCAGGGGGTCACAGGAAGAAAAAAACACTGAATCTGTCATAAAAAATAAGGTATTCATGGTTGTAAAAAACATAATACAGAAAGAGAATTGTATAAAAAGTTTCTAAAAATATCAGTAAAACAAATAATCTGCTCAAAATTCATCCAAATCACTCAGTTATTGTGTTCACTGTTTGGGTTCATTGTACAGTTTATCAGTTGTTCTTTACTGTTATTGCTTTTGAATATAATATGAAATATCCATAAAATATATCACTTAGTCAATTTACTCAGTGATAGAAAAGGGATCCCTTAAGGAAAAAGGTTGGAACCACTGCTCTAGTTTGACATTCGTTATGAGGATCACTTCAGGACTATGACCAGTTCACACTGGAATCTGCTATGGGCCATTTAACAAATAATGTGAACAGCCAAACAAAACCAAAAATCAGATCTGAGCAATAAGTCAGAATTGAGCACTAAGGCTTGCAGTGTAAACAAAGCCACTGTCAGCAGTCTATCAGAGGTCTAAAGGCCTCTGCACACCAAC
>NW_023340095.1:24862013-24871506 GCF_004916995.1 Morone saxatilis | reverse complement strand
AAAAATCCTAGAGGAAACACTGGTAAAGGCAATGAGCTGTCATGTCTTTCCTTTATAGGGACAAAAGACTTGTTTTGTAGTTGTTACAGCATAATCAATACATATTTTTTCCAAAAACACATATAAAAGCTAGACTAGAAAATTAACCCTCTAGACACCTTGTCTGACATACTTCCCCTCCAGTCATAACCAGTGTTTGTTCTTGTTCCTACAGTGTGCTGTTTGAATGCTGGATGTGCAGAGTTTGAGACTAGAAGGATGTTTTCACATTCATCTGCTGAAAGTGGAAAGTTTCTCTGTGCTCTGCATTACAGTGAAGTAGGAGACATCTTGTGTCCAGCAGAAAAATTTGAAAAATCTACATTTGCATATTCAGTGATTCTGGAAGTTTTAATAAGGAAGAAGGAGGAGATAACTTTTAAGGATATTAATATATAAATTAGACGTTTTTCGTGAAAAAAACATGTCAGACACACATTATTGTTCCAAGCAGACTATTTGTATGCGTGTCCTAATAGAATTCTTGTAGGGATCATTAAGTTAGCCTGAAGGTTTTCTTTTATTTCCTACTTTTCCTTTTCTATTTCATACTTTGGTTAAAAGCCTCATAGTTATACTTCTTGGCAAGTAGTGCATATGTGCTGTTTGTAAACAGGTAAGCTCATATGGAGGCGGGATGTGTAAACAAATCAGTAAAGTAGCATATCTCTGAACAGACATACAGAGAGCCTTTTACACAGGTATGTTTAAATACAGTAGTGCCACTGTTGTTTCCACTGAGCTAACACAGAGCACAGGGAGAGTCTGTGCAAGTCTGACCTACAGTGAACTCAAGGTGCCCCATCAAAGAAGACCTGACCACTGAGGAATCTAGGACAGAAAGAGGTCCCATGTGTGCATTGCAGGTGTGCAGGTGTATTAATGAATAAATTCTCAGTCAAAGGCAGTAAAAAAAATTACTTTTTGGCATAGTATCCCCTTAGATACAGATTCTCTGGAGTCATGGCAAACAAGAATAAGTACCAAAAAAACATAATGATTACTTCTCGTCATATTTTGTTTGCAGCAGCAAATCATATTTGGAGAGAGAGAAAACAGTCACCGATCTTGATATCTGCATTCTCTCTCTCTCTGCCCGGTGCACAGACCACAGATCTGCAGATAATGCCCCCTACGTCTGGAAGGCTACATTATCTAAAGAATTTGTCTGCCTCTGTTGTGTATGTGGGCACATCAACAAAGATGTCTCAGTATGCAGGTCTGAATGTTCTGACCCACACCAGGGTCAAAACCTATTGCATCATCAGCACAATGGCCGTCCATTCATACACACGCCTACCCCGGATACAGCTGGGTCATACATTTTGGACCTGGAAACATTTCGGTTAGGCAGCTAATATATTCTGTCAGAGTGAGGCAAGGTTGAGGAGTGACATCCAGTTGAAACATTTTTAAAGCAGTACTGCCCCTCAGGGGCGTTGAGAGGAACTGCAGGCTGCAAGGATTTCTATTCAATCCTCTCTTCTGTAATACAACACTGAGGCTTCTCCATAAACCATTTAAGTTGTGATGTTACCTGTACAGGTCTGCCATCCTCCGTCCCAATCATGTTCCTCCATTCCATCAGTGATTGCTGCAGGGTGTCCAATCCAGTCTCCCACAGCCGGACGTACCCTCCCATATCCACTGTGACCACACCTCCAGAACCAAGAGGAGCCATTAGCACGTCAGACTCTGACATCTTGGACAACCAGCTGGTGTAAGGCGACACGGTCATTGACCTGCCAAGTATGTAGGAGAGTTGAGACACTTAGAAAAGTCTTCAAAGGGGCATCAAGACCATTATTAATGCAATTTAAGAAGAGAGAGAGAAGTATGAAGGATATGATGGAAATCGGTATTGGCTCCAAGTTGGTTTCATTTGGTAGTTGTTCATGTTCATGCTGTAACAACGTGATCAATAGGGATTTTTCCCCAAAACACATTTAAACGAGAGACTGAAAAATGCTTTTTTGAGAAAACTTTAATGTTATGGCCTACAATTCTGATTATTGGATTTTAGACTTTTTGGGTCCCCGCAGACACCTCACAAGTTGAGGTGAGCATGAAGGTTTCCTGCTTTTCCTTTTTCATTGTCATTTTAACGTTAATTTCACTTATCCAATCAATTTTTAGGACCTGTCGAAATCATATTCAAGACATTTTAAGGCCTAAAATTCAGATTAATGGATGTTAGACTTTATAAGACACCTTGGATTTAGATGGGCAGGAATGCAAAATGAGATTTGGAATGAGACAAAAATCACAAAGGACAAGCCACCAACTTACACAGAACATGCAAGATTTCAAAATTTCTACTGTCTCTTTAAAAATAAGAGCAGATAGAGGCTTGCAGAAAATATTTGCACTAATTTTTGGCCAAATTATTCTATGTTTGACAAGGGTAAAGGATGATTTATTAATTTTATTCTTTGATAATACATGAAAAACATCAGAAACAGAAATTCATAATTTAAAGGTCATATATATGAGATTTAGAACATTAATACAGTATACAATATAAATTAGTGACATTATATTTGTATTTCTCAATGTAATGTTGTCTCTGACCACTAGGTGATGCTAGAGGATGCAAATTGATGTTGCTGTTAAAAATATATTGCAGAATGAGAAACAACAAGACACAGGTGTGTTCTGTTCACCTTGGGACAGGAATATATTTAACTTTTTTGGAGTTCAGATCAGTCACCTCCAGGTATGCCGCTGTCATTGGGGGTGTGACATCTGAGTGAACAAGAAAACAAGTCTTTACACACTGAATTCATGTGCTATGTTGTAAACAAAACTAATTTCATCTGAACTCTGACCTTTGGGGTAGACCTCCTTCATAGGCACCTTGCTGGGTGGAAGGGCTCGGACCACCTGATTGGCTGAGAGCAGGCTGACACAATTCTCCCTCTTTGCCGTGCTGGACCGAAGCCCACCTCTAAGGAACATGTGAGACCCACTCTCGCCACTCTTCATCTCCAATAGATCAACAGGCCTCTTAAAGCTGTACACCTCATTAGGGGACTGGACAAGACATCAAGAGACCACTGCATGGTTAACAGCGATACACAGACCCATGTCTTGTGAAATACCCCCCACAACAGAGCAATGAACAGATACAGTTAATGTATAAATAGAAAAAAATATTTTTCACTTCGTCTACAAACTAACAGATTGAATAAGTTACGGTCAAAATGGAATGGTTGCAGTCGCAGGCACACTTTATGGAGTTACTAACTCATGTTTATTTTCCTCTTTTCTCTTTACTTTTTTTCTACTATGTAACCCCCCCTTTTCTTTAAAATATAGAGCACTTACTGGATTGTCTCCAAGTGCTTCAAGTGATTAGAAATCTTTGCAGTTTTGTGGCCTTAAATTATGGTGAAAAATACCTTTTTAGAAGTTTGATGAACTTGAATAACACTGAAAACATGTAAGAGAGACTCTTTTTAACAGACTTGGACATTACCCCCCCAACCTTTCATCAAGCCCTCTTATAATCTCACCACAAGGTCCGGGAAGCCCACAACAACCCGCGCAAAGGAGCTGGTGTCTGCCAGTATGCGGTTAGGTGAAACAATCTTCTGGTCCAGAGCGGCGCTGAGGTTCTCATTGGGTAGCTGCTCACATGACAGCATCTGGGGCATGGACACCTCAGCTGGGAAACAGGAAAGGAAATGTTTCTCAATAAAGCAAAACACTTAATATACCAGCCACTAATCTGGAGAGTACAGTATCCAGCCAGAGTGTCCACTATATCAATTAACTCATTGCAGAAACCCTCTCATATATTTCTTCTTTAGATTACAATAAAGTTTACCATCCTCAGTTATGTTTAGCAATGATCACAATCACAATGATTTATAACCTTGTTGGACTAATTAAGTCTAGATAGTTAGAGATTACTCATGACTTCCCATTTTCTTCTCACTAACTGTGACATGGAATGGTATGAAAATGTAATACTGACTGAAACATACATGGATCACTTGATATTTTGGGTCGACTTAAGGCCAGTTGACATATGGCCTAGGGCACCAGTCTATTTCTCTGTATGTCTGTCTGCTTGGTTTTGTTGTCATAATGTCTTTAATAAGTGCTGCAATCCTGTTAAGCTTTGTTTCGAGTTGTAGGATGTCCTTATCATTATATATACCTGAGCTGGCTCCATGGCCTGAGCTAACTGGGTCCTCAATGATGCTGTGGAGCTGACACACCCCAGTGTCTTCAGTTGCCATGTGCATGGGCTTGGTCAGCAGGAACTTCCTGTTCAGTGCCACATAACAGTATTTCGCATTATAAATTGAACTTCTACTTTTGGAGATTTAAAACCCATCCCTAACTCACTTGTTGGTTTTGCTCTCCATCAGTAACCAGCGGTCCTCTGCCGTGAGGAAGACCGACTTCAGGTTGATGGGAAGGGAGATGGAGTGAACACGGCCCTCCAGCACATCCAGCACCTCCAGTTGGTTGCTGCACACATATCAGTGATTAATAATAATTATGCAGTTATATATGATATTTAAAACATTTATATAGCAGAAAACAACTATTCTTTTTTAGATTTAGTGTCACACAGTGTCTCACTCCCTCTGCCTGTGTTGCTATCACAGCCTCTCTGTGGTGTGTTTACACAGCCAGTCTGGCCATGTGCAGTTGAGTAGAGCAACTGAAACTGTTGTTTCTCTGATCTATGTTAGTGAATGAACAATATTTTTGTTGATGTTTAGAGTCTGATGGCGAGCAATAGTGATATTACGGCTGTTTCTAGTTAAACACAAGGTCTATCTCTGTAGGAATCTTTTCCATGATGTTTAACTTTTAGTGGATGTACTTTGATGGATGCATATGGATTAGCTAACGTTACATAGCAACCGTAGCAGACCATTTTTCTTTGCTATCTTCTCATCTAACTATGTGAATTAAGGGGTTAATTTTGGAAGGACTAGCAAAGATGGTTTTGATGACTTTTACTGTGTTTCTGTCCAGTTTTAAGTGCATTTTATAATTATCTGCTTGGGAAAAATGATTGGTTTTGTCAGTAGAGTCTGGTCAGCCGTAGTGTCCATTGTTTTGGTCTGAGATGCCAGTGCTCTAGCTTAACACTTAGTGCCAAGTGAATTTTGTATATATAACCTTTACCAACAGTGTTGTGGATAATGTAGTTTATGTCAGAGTAGCTTACCCATCCTCCTTATAGAAGAGAAGCCAGTTTTTGTGGGCAAAGTCATGACACATTTTATGCCCTCCCTGCAAACAAAAATCAATAAACACATAACTTCAGATATTGCTTTGGAAGTATTTGTTCCAGATGTAATGTATTCAAATTCATCACCCTAAACAAATAAAGTGTAAAGTCCTCTTGTAAAACTGGGTCTTTAATGAACAGTGGAGATGATTTGTGAGCATTGGAGAGCCACGAGCCAAATCAAACTCTCTCTGGAGACACTGAAACCTCTGACCTGTTGTTCCTTACTGCTCCACCAATTGGAGGCTCTGGTGGAGGGCTGATCACTGTCCGGAGACAATATGAGCCTCCGCACGGCGCCTGTTACCAAGTCCAAATGTATCACTGTGTTACTCTGGAAGAGGGACAAAATGAAAGAAAGTGGAATGAAACTAGGAAAAGGAAGACTGGATTCACAACAAAATGTTGGAACATTTTAATACCTCTAGAAATCAGGCCGATAAACAGTGTTTTGATTATTATGTTACCAGGATAACAATGTAAATCACATGCCAGGGGAAAAAAAATCCTAACCAGCAAAAATTTAACATATTTCCATGGACACTATTATATAATTTACTTAATACAATAAATGGCCATCTTATCCAATATTTTCTCATGTCTTATCTTCTCATTATGTCAAACAGGCCTTTGACATTAATTTCTTTAAATTTATAGCTGATCTTTTGACCCTGATCAAACATGGACTGTGGTCTGAATGGAATATTTTAAGTATTTAAAGATAGTATACAAATACAGTAAATCATTGTATATATATTTTTTCCTCATACAGTATCATTGAATGAAAACAAGTGACACTGCCTGCCACAACTGTGTGTGCTCTTTGCTTCAATTTTCACTGACGTGAAGACAGAATTTGTGTTATGGTAAAATGTTTGTAGCATTGCATTACATTTAGTGACAAGACAATTATCTGGCATTTTCAGATGATCAGCATTGGCCGGGTTCTGTGCTCATACGGCCAATACACAAGATTGGCAGTGTAGCGCTCCCCCTTTGTGACTTTTGGAAAGGTGGTGGACAAGTTGGTTTGGAGCTCTGTACTACAAATCTCATGCACCCTGCTGTAAAATTAAATGTCCTCAGTTGGTTGTTTTTTATTAAAATGTTAACAGGTTTCTCCTAAATGACAGAGAATCTAATCTTAAACTGTTACGGACCAGTGTTATATATATTTTAGAGTATAATGTATATAATAGTGTCTACAATTAGATTTAGAATCTACAGCACAATGTATTTTTCTATTTTACTGATTAATAAAACATAATTTCTAATACAACATGTTACTTGCTAAAATAATCTGTATTAGAAATTAATGTGCATAGAAAAAGATTCAAAACATTAAAAACTAAGATTTTTCATAGGTGAGCTGGCAATCCCACTTTGTAGTTTCACACAACCAACCAGCAACCTACTTCAAAATGTAGTACAACGCTGCAACCACAACACTGCCTGTGGATATTTCCTTATTGTTTGATCTTACTGCTGCAGAACCGTCTTATCTCCATGTTTTCATACATATCTTCTTAGTTTGCAAATGTGCATTCACAATAACAAACAGTACAAGTCAATGAGTAAGCTGTACTGACCCTCTATATGCAGTTAGTTCATTTTAATTAAATATTGGTTATACGGGTTACACTGCCATCTTTAATTTGGACTGTGACTATGTCACATGTCAAAAATGAATAATTTCTACCATGGCCAGCAGAGACTGCTCTTCTCCAGGTATGAGATCTGAGGGCTGGTGTCCTGTTAATACCAACTAATGTGAACACTGCTCTGCAAGTTCATTTTATGAACGTAGATAGACATATAGTCCGTATGTGGTCCTGTGTTTGTGTGCTTCCTACATTTTTATCAGATGAGCAGTGTGTGTGTGTGTGTGTGTGTGTGTGTGTGTGTAGTGTGTATTGGGTGAACTGTGCAAAAGGCTTTCGTTTGTGACGCACTAGGCTTCATCTTCAATTGAGTTTTATGAGAAGGAGCCACAGGGGACCTGGCCTCGGCCTGCCTGCCCCGCTTCACACTAATGGTTTCCTTATGGCCTCCCATTCCTGACATACACACTACTGTAGTTGAGCTATTCTGAGAAGGCAAACCCCATTTCCTGATTCTAAACATACACTGCCTTTGGAGGGAGGGTGTACATGTGTAAGCACACATGTACGTGTCTTCTAACAGGCTGGGGTGTTTCACTCAGGTTGTCAGGTGTCTTTGAGTCTGTTTTTGCATGTCTTTGAAAGTAGCATTAACACTGTATGTGCATGCATTTATGTGTGAACCTGCATTTGTTTGCGTGTGTGTTTCCCTGATTTCCCTGGAAGGCCAATGACCTGTGAATGAACTTCAAGTTGTCTGGACCTCTTCATTTTTAGACCGATATAACATGATCCATCTCAGCGGTATTTTTAGAAGTCCTCCTCTTGCCTAATATGCAGCAGCTGTACAAGTGTTCTGGTTGGAGAAATAGCTAACATGCATTGTTCTTGTCCTACACTGTGCTGTCACAGCCCCGGGTCTTATGGGGTGAGAGCGGTTTGACAGCAAACAACCACTAACCACTGACCATTTTAAGAAACTAACAGACTTGTGTGCAGCTATTTTAAATCTGTGAGGAATCTGTGGTTGTCCTCCAAAAAAACAGTTTAAATACCAGTGTTGCGTAAGTGTCACGTTACATGTTATACTAGTCAGTAAACAAGGACAGGAGACCGAAAGAGACTTGGCTAAAATTCCTTTGTGAACACTGACAGTTAGTGTGTGACTGTTTTAGTAAATGGCACCAATAATACTTACAATTTTCACATCACTCCACATTGTCCTTGCACAGTGTTCCACATAACTAACAATTAAAACTGACATTTACAGTACTTCTCTAGTACTACCTCTCCTATGAGAAAAGGTAATGACGCAAACACAACCACCACAACCACCGCAACCATATTTTCTTTTCAGTATCTTTGCTGTGGTAAAAACTTTTTCTCTCTACTTTCTTAAAAGGAAGATTATTAATCTCTACAGCCGATATCGCCAAAACTCACACCAAAGCAATCTGGATGGAGAAATAGCACTACAGGTAAGAGGAAAATATTTTTGATTTTGGGTTTGATTTTTAATTGGGCAGTAACTGCAGGGTCCTTATTCTTAAAAAATGCACACCATTAGTTTTGGTGAAAAATACATGTTCAAACACGTTTAAAAAGTGATCACTGACTCTCCTGAGACAGCAACATTTTTCCAATGGGGACCAAGAAAAAAAAAATCTAATCTTACATAATCTCATCAGTGTGATCATGTAGTGGTACAAGCTCTGTGACCGTGCGTGTGTGTGTGCCAACCTGCTCCTCGTGCAGCACCACTTGTCCATCCAGAGGACTCCCAAGTGGAGCGACGGTCACAAAGGGCTGCCAGACACCACTGATGGTCCTGGGGAAGACGTCGTAAAGCTCCACGCACTGAATTGTCTCCCCGTTCTCCTTCATGGAGTACAGGGCCACTGGGTTACACGTGGCCACGTACAGAACATCTGCAAAACAACAGCAGAGGGAATGTGGGATTGTGATTAACTCTGTAATGTATGTCTGTCTCTATTCAGCTATTTCACTAGGTAGGTCTCTTGGGTATTATATAAAAGTCACATATGAATGGCTGAATGCAATTATATTATTGATTTCAGTTTAACATTCGGTTGCCAGTAGCAACCCCCTACTGATACGTATCAGATCTGTGACTGTAAACATATTGACAGGAATCTTGTATCCACTCTCCAAATGCCTTTGTTGGGCAGTTATCTGTATAAACTCTGTTTCTTGCAGGTATTTTGTGACAGTTTAGATATTAAATGTTATTTTCTGTGATAATCAGTGTAGTACTGATCACACTTGCTCAGAGTTTCTGCAGGTTTCAATTAAGACTAAGGTTAAATTTAAGACTTTTTAAGACCTTTTTAAGCCCATTATGAAGCAAATCAAGACCTATTGTATGTCCATACTGGCAAAAAAAAATTGTCCCCGTGCACAGGCGCCACAAGATGGCGGAGCCTCGCCCCCCCGAATCAGCCCCCAAGACGCAAAACCTGAAATTTACTTATGAGATGCAAAACACATTGTTGATGATATGTGATGAATGTGGTGAGTGGGCGTGTTTTGATGTATTGCCACAAAACACGAATTCGCTATAACTTAAGTGTACATT
>NW_023340095.1:24859080-24861913 GCF_004916995.1 Morone saxatilis | reverse complement strand
GATCTACGTCAGAAAATAGAATATCATATTCATGTATGTTTTCAATTAGTTGTATAATCACCTGAATAAACCAAGAAATGCGTATTTTTTGGTTGAGAACTCCCTTAGTATCTACAAACGCGACAAGGCGTCACCTTCCAAGGAAGTTCGCCTGAAATATGAATAATCCAATGTTTTCCGCCAGTAGCCCGAAGAAGGGACAAACCATAACCACTGCCTCTAGATATGAAGTTGTATTGCAGCCAACTGTAGCACTTGAAAGATGAGGGTGAACGACCAAGTTACAATTGCAACAATACCGCTAGAAATTCCACCTTTAATCCTACACACTGGTTCCTTTAAGTTGGCATTACAGATAAAATTGTTTCTCAGTTGTGGTTCGACCCAGGTAGGCAAATGCGACCTATGTAGGCGGAACTTTTTAACGCACAAAGTCTGAAATACTCATTCAAACCAAAAAATCTCCTAAATGTTACACACTGGTGCATATTTTTAAAGTAATTTTTTCCATCATGTATACTTGATTAACTATATATCTAAATGGCTCTATTGCGGGGAGTCAGGAATCATGTTTTTTATAAGCATATATCAGAACACCAAATATAAATATTCGCTTATATAAATAAGTTTCCTGAATGAAAGTCAACTTTTCCAAAAATAAAACTGGAAAGGTAATGTGTGGCATCCTGGCTGCCACACAGTACTTTAAATCTTCTCCTGTGAAGAGTGCTTGGTGATTCTGCGTAATAAAAAATCTAATTTGAGACTTTCATCTAAATTCTCTCCAAGTATGCGAGTTGATGCACCTGTACTATTGCACCTCTGTTTTCCCATTTATTTTTAATATACTCTGTAGAATGTGTTATTTCTGTATGTGATGTTTCTTATACAGTCTGGATACAATACCTCTGTTTAACTCTGACAAACAGGCTCATAGAACTTCTTTTAGCCATGGGTCGTTAATATCTAGTAATAATTATGTAATTGTAAAAAACTATAAAAGTATTGCTTTTCTAGATTATATTCATCTTTCAAAATTCCTAAAATGTAGTGGTCCCTCATCTGTTATTGAATTAAATGTTGTTATTCCTTTAGCTATGCAGTTTTTAAATCCAGTCCTGTTAATTAGGCTTCAAATCGGTGGTCATAGGCCCACCATCTAATTTTTAGCAAGAAAATATAGGAAGGTTGGCAGGTATGGAGCCAGAAACATATCCATAGAAGTGTGAGTATGTGTGTGCATGCTCACGTGGGCATACCTAAGCCTGTTTTTGCTTGTGTGTGTGTGTCAGCTACTCAAGGAATTACGGAAGGATCAGAGTTTGATTGATACTTAACCTAATGTAAATAAACAAAGGATTGTGCGCACACATCAGTGAATGAGAAGGTATGGAAAAAGCCTGACACAGTTGGCCTGTTATATGAAAAATATTTCTCCTGTGTGTGCTCACCTGCTGCATTAAAGAACACTTAAGCACAGTGACATCTGCTTGGAAGCAGGGTATCAGCATGTAGCTACAAGATTTTCCCCGGGCTTAGTGGGACACTGATAGACAGGCAGAAGACAGGGAGGGGGGAAGGAGGGAAAGGATGTCAAAGAAATTTTTTTAAAAACAAGTGAAATTACTACAAATAAGAAGAGTAGAGACAAAATCAGAGAAGAGAGAGGAGTCAGAAAGGTTATGTGAAAGAAGCCAGTGTATGAGACAAGCCGCACAGGAAAGGAGGGGACTAGGGGGATGGGGAGAAAGGAAAGTTAAGAGAACGAGGCTGTTTGAAGCATAGGGGAACAGAGACAGCCTTCACGGTTGAGCTGGTGAAAGGGGTGCCCTCTCAACCCTCCACTCTGAAGCGAATGTGTGTAAACATAAAGACACATAGACACTGCACAGTGGGATCTACTACTGCCTTCATCCATCCAGCTGGGAAACTGCAGCCTGTGGTTTTTTGTCCAGGATGGAGCACCGTACCTGGGATAGCTGACACACACACACCTGTTCCATGTTACACACGGGTAGTTTCCAAAGTGGAAAAAGTCCCTCAGACAGGCATTTTTTAGCACGTCATCACTGTATTTTTAAAGCCACTGACCTCTCTTTAAAGGCTTTTTCACCCATTTCACGGGCTGCCCTGCGGACCTCGTCTGGAACAGCATCTTTCTCCGCCTGGGAAACCTGGTAGACCTTGTGCCCTGCATCTAGACGATAGGGGCCTCCTTTCCCACCTAGCCCCGCTGTGTCTCTGCCACCTGCAAAGAGACATCTTATTGAGGATGAACCAATCACAGTTGTGATACGTTAGATAACCCATAATTGATTTGAAACCACACATTATGGCCAGTTTCGTTTGACCTAATAAAATGTCTGCATAAATTTTACTGTGCACATAGCACATTGCTAAATGTTGAACTACTGATCAGTTTAGACCTGAACACTTAAGGACTGTAATTAACGCCTGACCCTTCATAAGCCAGAACCTCGGTCAACTTTCTCCTTTCCTGTACTTATGTGCTAGGCTAATCTATGTTGAAAGTGGTTAAAAGATAAAACATATCTTAAGTTAGCTAATGTTAGCAAAGCATCAGCTAAGTAGCTAACTAAAGAATGATGTAAATTAGCTAGCCAGTTATGCAACGTTTTGCTAACATTAGCTAGGAAAGGAAATGTATTATTATTTATTCCTTTACAGAAAGCTAACTGAAGCTTGCTCAACCGTTATTGGAGCACAGAGCAAAAAAGGGGCAAGACTTAGGAAGGGGTAATTATTTGATTATAGATTAATCTTCTGATGCTTATTCAACTGATTGATGTGTGTATAAAATTTCAGTAAAAAG
>NW_023340095.1:24858462-24858959 GCF_004916995.1 Morone saxatilis | reverse complement strand
AAAACCCAAAAATATTTTACATTTTTTATTATAATAAATGCCTTAAACCACTTGTTCTTAAACTGCTTCTAGTGGCATGTGGAGGATTCTCTTAAATATTCATAAATGGAATAAATTAATTTAGAAACACATAATACTCTAAAATGTAATTTAAAATAAGTTTTACAGATATTGTTCCTTTTTTTCTGCCTTTTATTGCCTTTATTCGATAGAGACAGCTGAAGATAGACAGGAAAGGTGGGTAGAGAGAGAGGGGATGACACGCAGGTTGAATTCGAACCCTGGGCCGCTGCAGCAACTCCGTACATGGGTCGCCAGCTACACACATACACTACAGGCCAAAAGTTTGGAAGCAACTTCAAGTTTCTGTTCACAATGCCTTTCTTAAAAACCAGTATAAATTATTTGGATTTTGGGATGTATTTTTACTGCACACAGAGGCTGAAATACACACTTCATGCACTTGTGGACACGCAAACAGGGAGAGAGATGGTGGA
>NW_023340095.1:24853478-24858437 GCF_004916995.1 Morone saxatilis | reverse complement strand
TTGTGGTGTGTGGGACTTGAACCGGCGACCCTCCGGTCGCCAAGTCCCTACACACTGAGCTACTGCCGCCCCAAGTAAGAGAGATCATCGAAAAACAGCACCACAAATAAGGGAGGAAATCAACATGACAAGGTCAAAACTCATATCTCTGACAAGACGTTTGAGAAAGGCTGGTCTGAAGGGCTGTGTATCTGCAAAAAAACAACAACACTACTACCAAATAACAAGAAAAAGAGATATGAGTGGACAAAAGCACACAAAAATTGGACCTATGATGACTGGAAACAAGTTCTCTGGACCGACGAAAGCAGATTTAAACTATTTGGTTCAAAATCGCAAACTGTAGTTGAATTGTGTTAAAGCACCATGCGTAACACCCACAACAAAGCATGGAGGTGGTAATGCCATGTTATGGGGATGTTTTACAGGTGATAGAGTAGGAGATTTGTTTAAAGTAAAGTGTATCATGAAGAAGGAACAGTGCCACTCCATCCTCCAGCATCATGCAGTTCCATCTGAACTAAGACTTGTGGGTCGAAAGTTTGTTTTGCAGCAAGATAATGACCCTAAGCATTCTTCCAAGCTCTGTCAGGGGAAGACAAAAAAGAAGAGGAAGGTGTTCTTTGAAAGATGGTTTGGCCCCCTCAGTCTCCAGACATCTTTCCAATTGAGCTTGTGTGGGACGAATTGGATCAATCAGTCAGAAAAGTGCGTCCCATGAATCAGCAGTCTCAGAAAGCTTGGAATGCAATTCCTGGCACATATCTTAAAAAACTTGTGGAACGAATTCCTCGTATATGCCATGCTGTTGTTAAAGCCAGAGGAGGTTACTTTGATGATAGCAAAGAAAGCAAGAAAAACCCAAATACCTGATAATTATAGTAAAAATGTATTCTGATAAGTGACTCTTTATATAATAATCATGTTTATTTTGTTGCAATGTAATACAAATGAAACTATGATCTTTTTTTGTACATATTTGATCTTGCTTCCAAACCTTTGGCCTATAGTGTACATCCATGATTAGTTAGGAGCTAAAACATGTTGGTAAGATAGTAAGCAAAAGGTAAAATGAATGGTTCAAAAACACTGCAATCGTGGCTCCAAACTGGAACTATTGGGAATAGACGAGTGGACCAAGAGGACCCCTTTTCCACCAAATTAGATCTGGTTCCTGAACCGGTTCTAAAATAAATAATCTTCTTCATAAACCTGCCTCCTCTGTGAGCTGTTCGTAGCTCAATAGGGTCGGTCTAATCTACTGTACTATAAGGCCGGCCATAGTGGTGGTATGCCCTCAAGTAGTTCAGCAGAGGGAGGTTTAGTGCCTTGCCCAAGGGCAATTAAGCAGTTGCTGTGGGAGGGGAGCACACCACAGCTGCCTCATATATCCACCTTCTTATATTCTATCAATCAAAGTAAAGTGTGTGTAAAATGTTAGCCCAGATTTCAATCAGCAGTTTGTGGACAGATAGAATTTGTGCATGTTCCTGTGCCTATAAGAAACACTGGTTACCTGTGCCTCCTGCCCACTGGTTTCCCCCAACGTGAGGAGCGTTGTTGGGGTCGATCTTGCCATGCTTTGGGGTGGAGACATCCAGGCCGCTTTCCCTCTGGATAGTGATCTGAGAGGAGAGGAGTGAGAGATGGCATGTGGGTCGTTTTTTAAACATTCAGCAAACATGTAAGCACAGACTCTAGCTTATAAAGATCAAATGGTCGGTTTAGCCCCGACTCATCATCAGTGGTATCTAGTGTCTAGGTATATATTCAGGTTTTCCAGGAACAATGTCTCAGCGAAGAACAGACACTTAGAGCTTTTTTCTAGCTAAAGTTCCTACTGTATGTTAAACGTACAGTATGTAGTTTCTGCCACTAGGGCGTCTCTCACATCAAAACAATAACAAAATTCATAGCTTGATGATGCCTTGAACTAGTGTAGGATCATGGGAGACTAGGACTACCATTGTTGATGAAAATCTATTCTGACATGACAGACAGAAATTGTAAACAGATGATAAGGAAAATATTGTGTATGAATCAATGAGTATCGCAATATTGTGTGTTGTGATAGTGTTGATTCTCAAAAAAACTACTAAACACTACTACTGATTTTTAATTCATAGTTTACATGCAAAGAATACTTTATTTTGTGTTTTTGTGTTTTAATCCCAGACTGCTAGATAATCTATCTTCAGCCAATTGACTCTTCTGCTCTAAGATTGTAGTACTGTGATATTTGATGGATGTTACCTGAATAAAATGACATATTTCTCTGAGTTTGAAAGTTGGGATAATGGAACACAATTCAACTACATATACAACATAGGTCTCTTTTAGATGCTGCTGAGATGTCGCATTTATGCATTTCATATGAAAAATATAAGTACATATACATAGTGTTTAACTACCCAGTTATTGAACAACATTCCAAACCACTCAGGGAATCCAGTTTCATCTAAAAAGCAGCAGTGTTTAGACAGTAACAGTGTTAAAACAGTCCCTGGTAAAAGCTTTAAAGAAAACACATTGGCCTGCAAATGTAGCAGTATTCACACTTTGACACTAATAAAGATATATAACATTGTACTTTTCCAAGCTCACACAGCTTCCTCTTTGTGTTAACCTCCTGATGTTCTGAATTAGTATGTGAGACAGTCATCCAAACATCCCAAAAGTAAGATACCTACCACACAGTCAAAGCATTAGGAGAATGGACTTTTTATCTCTAAAGTCTGAGGTTTTGGCAGGATGGACAGAATAGGCTCTGAATTTCTCTGCAGGAGAGCAATGGAGAGGGAAGGAGTGGAGACACAGAGAGGTTAAAACTTTGGATGGCACCATTAGCGCCAAAATCAGCACGCTGGCTCTCACACTGAGGCAGGGCGGCCGGCCAGAGGCTTGCACGCATGAAGGAGTGAGAGGGGACGGGGTAGTTTAGAGGGAGACTAGTTCAGCTGCATTCTAACATACTGCATGAATTTCAATGGTATCTGCGGGAGGGTGAGGTTTTGTAAATTGTGGACGGTTGTGTGAGTCATTATCTTTGGTGTTTTTTTATTTTAGATTGCTTTGTCATGGTCAGTGCGGTTGAACAGAGACTTATCTAGTAGGAGCAGCAGTTTAGCTGAGAAGGACCCCTCCCTACCTCTGCTGACCCACTGTCCACACCTCAAACTGACACACACAGCTCAGGCTCTGTTCTCACATCTACATGAAGCTGCAGTATCAGCAGAGCTCTCTATATATAGTGCAGATTAAGAGGGTCAGCCTGATATTTACAGATGTCAGATTACCAGGACAAGATAATACTCATTGTGGGAACCAGCTCATACAGGGGACCTACTGTACGTTTCACACTACGTTTAAAAATTAAAAAACAGTGCCTCTCAACATTTATCCAGAGATCAACCAAGTGTCCCTGCTGCTTTCCCCGCTCATTCACTTTTAACATTTTACCAGCTAGTCTCTGGAAATTCAAACTGGCAGTGGTAGTTTTAAAGCTGCAGTAGGTCATTTTTATGAACACATTTTTTTTTTGTCATATTTGCTGAAACTTTCACTATATTCTGACAGTAGTACACGAGACAGATAAAAACAGGTTCCTCTGACTCCTCCTACTGCTCCAAATGGCATTTACAAGAATCCACCGGGCCTGAACGAAAATAACCAATCAGTGCTAAGAAAGATAGTTGATTGTTGAGTCTGATTCCTAGGGTATCATATACCGATGCTTTGGGAATGAGACTCAACAATCATCTTCAAGACACCAACCCAAACCATCTTTCTATCTTTCTCAGTCAGGTTCTAGGAGAAAAACACACACAGAGAGTGATATGCAGACCAGCTGTGTCGGCTGTTGAAACTACTGATCTGGATGAAAAAAATCTTTAATGGCCATTCTTTGCATGACAATAGCAGCAGCGATTTGGGGGGTCGGGCTGTTTTAGAAATCAGCAGGGGCTCAAACATGTTAAATTTAATGACAAACATCGTCACTGTCCCATGCAGCTTCCAACCAACAGAGCATCTGTGTATCAATAGAGCTTTACATTACACTGGTGTTAGTGAAGATCCACAGGAAGTGTGTGTGAGTATGTGTGTGTGCTCACAGGTGAACCAACGTTAACCTCAGTAACCAGAGAGAGCTCGGTGCCATAGCTATGCGGTGAGGTAAAGGGTCGGAGGTTTGAGCCTCTGGTGTCACCACAGCTCACCTCCGCAATGTGACTGCTCTCTCATTACACACTCATATGTGTCTGTGCATGTGTGAGTCACACACACTGCATACAGCAACAGAACATGAGCTTTGCTGCACACATGCCTGTCCCATGTTGGGAAACGAGGGTGTTCACCTGATGCATGGGAGCTCAGCTTCAAAGGCTTAGCTGTGCTGGCTAGATGTATTCTTCACACTCAGTGTTTATGAATGTCATTACAATCACTCGATAAACGCCACACCGGCTCTTTTCTCCTGCCAACACAGCATCCCTCAGACCTGTGTCTGTGCCTCTGTTGAGCCCTCATGCTCTTTTTAGGTGTCTGGGAAATCAGTCCATCAGAGAGGAAGCTGAGCTATCAGGATTCCAGTCTCCTGAACACAGGCTTGTTTCAGTAATCCATGCTTGTCATCAAAATGTATATAGATACAGCTCTCTTGCTGGTGACAACAACATGTGTCTTCATGCTGGTAACGGCCTCCACTCTGGCCCAGTTACAACCAGTAAAGGGGTGGCTAATGGTTTATAACGTGTGTCCATTTTGGGCTCGGAGTGGATTTTAGAGCAGCCACACTCGGTTCAGGTTCCTACTCTGGTTGTGAAAGAGGTATGAGTTATTTGGCCACTGTAGCTAAAGGATGGTGTGTGTGTGTGTATGTCACATTACAATCCTGAGCAGCAACAACATTAATACTATGAAATAGGAATTATATTGGGCACCATCTATATAATCCCTGCC
>NW_023340095.1:24842685-24853274 GCF_004916995.1 Morone saxatilis | reverse complement strand
CCAAGAAACTGCTCATAGGCGCCGGTATTGTGGCGAGCACATCTCTCTCCCTGTTTGCATGTCCACAAGTGCGCATTTCAACGTATGTGTGTATGTAAGAATAAAAAGGAGTGAAAAAAAGAATTTATTGGCCACTGAATGTTTAGGTATCAAATGTTGAATTCATGATTATGCCAAATAAAATATTGTGGAACATCACTCAAAAAAAAAAAACAACCTTGGCATAGAGTGATAGATAAGAAGAAAGTGTATCAAGCTTGGCCCAGCAGTCCAAATGTATGAATGGTATCATAGGTGAACTCTGAGATGAGGCTCAAACTCAGAGATTCTGCTAGGCTTAATCTGTCATGTCTTCAATATTATTCTTTTAATTTAAGCACTTTTAAGTACTTTTAAGACCTGTGGCAATTTCCATAGAAACTTGTCAACTGCTGCTGTAGTATAATCTACTTCTCAGTGGTGCATCCATATGATTAACATAGCAGGCATGACTGCCCAAGAAAGAAGCAGTGTATTTTAGCAAAATAATATAGTTTCTAGAAATGTTATCCTACTTTTAATGTGCTGTAAAATCCACGCTAATAGAATCTGACTCCAGTTCAACCTGACCACAGCCACATTTAAACCTATAGTGTGTGAGGGTGATTCTGGTCACATTACTATTTAAGCACAGAGATGTGGAGATGGGAGATGTGGGGGAACACACAGTTATTTGCTGCTAGTGAACTGTCAAGACTGTCTATATGAGAGTATGTGTGTTTACCTTTATGTCTATGAGGTGTGTCTCAGTTGGACAGAGCAGTTTGCGGCGAGCGTTGACACCTTGGTTTATTGTCCAGTACCCTGTCATCTTGACCTCTGGCAGGGGCAACCTAGAGATGGAAGGTCACAACTGATGACAACTGCCTGGTGACGCCTAATAAAAGTGTGAATTCCTGAGATATAACTAATACTATTAATGAGGTAAGACTTTATATTAAGGAACACAATTGCACCATTAACTAGTTGCTTATTAGCATGCATATTAGTAGCATATATTACAGTCATTATCAAACACATAATCTATACAATCAGATTGTTCAAGGAAAATACTTGTTTCTGCCCTGCGCTCTTCCCAAGATTCTACTTGAGAGATTCATGAAACTGAATTTATGGACGTTCTAGGTCTAAATAAAAGCACAGGAGACAGGAGAAACAAATATTTTCCTTTATTTAAAAGACAAAGCTGTACATAATGAGACAATGTAATGTTATCTTCCCCTTCTGGGAAAGGTGAGGTAATGTGAGTGATCTATAGACAGCCATTCATTTAACACTTCAGGAAGCAGAGAGGAGACTTCATGGAAGCCTCAAAATCCAGTCACAGGGCTGAAGACAACAATGTCTTGCCCATTTCAAGCATTTCAGGATTTCATTTCGTAAAGTAACAAATCCTCTAAAATTAGAAATTGATGTCTTACAGGTAATTCCGCAAAAGGAAGTTTCAAAAGTGTTCCACCTAGAACTTCTGGCCTCTATGAAAACACTTTCTGCTGACAAGCTTCTGGGAAAGTTCTGAGACAGTAAAAACAGTAATATCAAGAACAAATCCACTTCAGAGGAGCAATTTTTTTGGGAACCTTTGGAGGGTTAAAAAGTGATAAAAAAAATAATGTTTTGTTAGCCTTGATTTCTAAAATATAGATTGTAATTTGTGTTAATTTTATCGTCAGTATTATTCTACAACATAATGACATGGGGTAAAAATCAAGGCTATTAAAACTGTAATTCAGGATTAAAAAAAACATCTGTCATCTATTAAGATAATGCTGAAAACCATAAGCATCTTTAACTGCTGGGACATGTCAAATATCTATCTAGGGTATGTTGACTTAGGAGTTAACCCAATTAACTAGAACACTATGATAGATTTCAATTTGGAACCCAGAGAAAGAACTCCACTTGGCAAGAAAAATGGTTTTCCAATGGGGACTGCAGGAGAACACAAAAAAGGGTTGTACTTTTACATTATCAGTCACTGTCGGGTGTCCTCTCTGAAGTAGTGCTGCAACTAACGATTATTTTCATTATCCATTAATCTGCTGATTATTTTCACCATTAATCAATTAATTGTTCAGTCTATAAAATGTCAAATCTTTTTGAAAAAGGCTCATCACAATATCCCAGAGCCTAAAGTGTCTTTAAATGGCTTCTTTTGTCCAACCAACAGTCCAATCACTATCATACACAATAAAGAAAAGCAGCAAATCTTTACATTTAAAGCTGCAGTAGGTAACTTAATTTACTGAAACTTTTACTATATCCTGACAGTAGAACATGAGACAAATAATCTGTGACGAAATCAGCTTCTAACTATAAGAAGCTGGAACCAGCAAATGTTTGACATTTTTTGCTTGACTGAAATAATCAATTATCAAAATAGCTGGCAACTATTTTCTTTTAATCATTTAGTGAACTAATAGTTGCAGCTCTGCTCTGAAAGTACAGTAAGGACACCTTAGCATTCTCTAAAAACTCTGAAAACTTTTAGCCTAGCTGTGGTGGCCCACTGGTGAGGGTTCTCAATCTCTTCATTTTAATGAGATTTATCACATAGCCAGGTATGCTGTCAAGTAATGCCCATTTATCATCCATCGCCCTACTCTAACCCTTTTCTTAGCGTGCGTGTGCGTGGTTTTTCCTTTAGTGTCTTGTGCTCCTGATGCCTTACTCCTTAGCCAGTGTGACAGAGCTGGGCTTGGCTCCGATGGGAATCCCGTGCTTGTGCAGTGCCTCGATCAGAACCTCTCGCGTGTCTTTGTTGTACGAGTCAAAGTCGAAGACGTTTCGCACCACGTTGGCCAAACCCTCATCTGGGAATTTCTGTTGGGAGGCAGGAGGGAGGGAAAAGGTAGGGAAGAGGAAGTTAAGAGAGTGAAGAGGGGTGGACGTAAGAGACAGTCATTGGTGAAAAAATGGACAAGAAAGGGGGGGTGAAAAGGTGGAGGGAGGATAGTGAGAGCAATGAAAGGGATAATATTAAATAAATGTTCTGTATTGTACAGTAACTATGGCGAGTCCCAAACTGACCACGAACCACTAACTGTGATTTTAAAATTGATTAATGTAGGCTGATATTGACTGGCAGACAATCTATATGAAAACAAATTGATCAACTGCAGAGTGGAAAGCTAACAGATAAGCAGAGTACACTGAGTAGTTGTTTCTTTTTATCTATTACCTGAAGGCTACATGCCACTGCTGTTGTTTGTAATGTTCAACGGTTTATAATACAGGAGTGTATGTTGAAGTACATAGGATTTATTGTTTTGTTTTTGTTTTTTACCGCGGTATCAAATTGGGTATTGAGAATGGTGGAATTTCACTGGCATCAACTAGTACATTTCTGGTATCCAATTTCTGGTACCCATCTCTGCTCAGCAAAATGAGTTATATAAGAACTTTGTCTAAATTAAATATTCTGACATTGGCAAGGTTTTGGTTTAAACAACAATCTGATGAAAGAAGAGGCAAACAGGATGATTATAATTATGATTTGATAGCAGCGTTCGATACTCGCTGTTAGATTTTACACCAGAAAACAACAAAGGTTCAATATCCACCCCTCTGGTGCCCATTAGTATAACTGATAGAAAATGAACATAACATGATCATAACAGCTGCTTCACTCTAAAAACACTGTCTACAGTCTTAATGAGAGTAATCTTGTATTTTAATATCTGTATACACTTTTAAAGACACAATGCTTGTAATGACTTAACAGCCCTGGATTCTGAGGCATTATTAGGATGCACTTTCTGACCTACATATTACAATGTATTTATACCGTTAAGCCTGTAAATTGCTGCACAATCAATAATCCTGACTGGTTACAAGTAAAACATTGATTGAATTTAAAGAGCATCGGGCTGTATCGATGTGATTCTCGGTTACCACAGAAGCACAATTGTGACCAAATGTAAAAGGTAATTAGACCCTACAACAGGCCATTGCCTCAGAAAAAGCAATTTAGACTCGGACTAAATTATCCCATATCTGTCCCGCTCCTGTAGATGTCAAAAGCAGTGGTGATTGATGACAGAACAGGGTGGCCAGTGGGGAAATCAAACATTAGGGCTTGTCCCTGTGCACTGAATTATTGATTGTCACTAATACAAGCTGGAATCTTAATTCTCCTCCTCTCTAAGCCCTCCTCTTCTGCTCCCTTGCTGTTATTTCTCCTCCTGTCTGGACTAAATACAGTGTACTTTTCTAAAGACCACAAGGGGCCAGGGGAATGTGACAACCCTGATCATTAAATGCAAATGCATTTATGCTGCTGGGATAAAAGAGTGGAGAAGCTGCTTATTACTGAAACAATCAAACCACAAAGGCAATAAAAGCAATAAAACTGAATAAAACCTGTGGTAACCATGGCAACAATGCTATCTGCTAAACATTTAAGTATGTTAAACTGTGTCTTGAGGGGATGTTTTTTTTTTTTTTTTTCAAGCATCACTTCATCGCTACCAACTCTAACTTGGGATAAATAAATTGTTTCCCATTGACGTCTGTTTGGTAATTCATACAGATTGAATACAAGGGTCACATTCAGCATGAAATATGTTACTTTGATGATATCAGATTTCCAAAGGATGTGAAAATTACTGGATGTGCCAAGTTGATGCAAATTTGTGAATAATGAGGGAAGTAGAGAGACGAATGGTGAAATGGGTGGGTGGGAGGACAGAAAAGCAGAGACAATGGTGGGGGTACTTTGTAATTTAAATGGAATTCAGTAAGTAAATTTACAGACACATAATATCTATTGTATATAACATGTAACCCTAACCTCAGATTTATTCTGTTTACCTATGCTTGATGTGTTTCTCTGTGCCTGCATCTCCCTGCCTCTCTTTCTTCACAGAAATAAACCAAATGCTGAGATACAGGCCTACTGTGTATATTTTTTCTTACAAGCCCTAAAATCACAAAGGCCTCACAACCGCACCATAAACCTTTGGCGACCATTTGTGGGCATCCCGACCCCCAGGTTGGGAACCACTGCTTTAGACTACCATGCCATTTCTTTTTTTTTTAGACTTGCAGAAACCTTTACAGTGTTGGAAACTGTTGGAAATGTTCAACATTCAGACATTCATTACACCCACTCCACGCAGTGATGGGCCAGATGTGTGTTGAACTTGTCTCTCAATCTCTTTTTTATCTCCATTCTTTATACAAATATTTCTTTCTGTTGTTTTTGTGAGGTGCAACACTGCCTATGCCTTCAAGGAGTAATACATGATTATCCTTTACGGACGGGATGATATATGATTTTATTATTATTATTATTATTCATTATACATAGACAGTATATCATGGTGAATTTGCATTATTGGGAGTGACTTGAACAAGCTGGATAGCTCATTAATATACAATTCTATCTTGATTTCCTGATTCCTTTTTCCTGTCATCATGACTGAAGGCTCAGCTTTTCCAAGTCCCAAAAAAAAGTTCAAACTGATGTGTAGATGTGTACTACTGTGTGTTCTATGGATTCCATAACTAAACAATGACAAAATGTAAGGTAAAGTGATTCCAGTATGTTCTTGTGGAATTTTAATTCATGATTATTGTAATAATATCGTGAATCAGTTATTTTGACCAGGATAATAATGACATGATATTTTATTATCATCCCATCTCGCCCTGTTCTATGATGGCTGGCTTTTCTCCCTTCCTTCAAGTTTGGCCATTCAGAACAGCTGCAACTGCCCATGTTTGCCTTCCATTGTAGTTTATTTATAGCATTACCAGGGCTTGTGCGAAAACTCTGTCTGAGAACTACAGATTATACGGCCATTCTTCTTTAACAGCGTATGTCGAGGTGTGTGCGTGAGTCCATGTGTGCGTGTTCTTGTTGGTCTGGGCTGAGGCAGGAGCACAATCTTTGTCACAGCTGTGTTGTTAGAACACTCTTTCATTATTAAAGCATCCAGCATGAATTATTGATCAAAAACAGATAATAAAGCAAAAGCACTGTTGAGGGATACATATTGTCGATCTTCTTACCTGGAGGTGTTTGACAATGTTGACCACCTCTCGGGTGGAATAGGGGTAGGTGATGGTGCCCTGGTCGGCCATAGACCTTAGCTCTCCAAAGGCAGCCACCAACTTCTGCAGAGTAGCGATGGAAACATCAGGGCCGTACTGTTTAAGCATTGCCAGCTCCGCCTGGGGCTTTGGATTGTCCACAGCATGGCAGCTAAAAATATCACCTGTTCAGATGAAGATAACTAGTCAGTAGTGATACGTGCTCAGGTTATAACCCTAACCTAAAGGAAGTTACAGTCTAAGCTGTGTCACCTGCAGTTAACCCTAACCCTAACCCTTCAACCTGCAGATGTAGACCTGCTGATAAGCACCATCTACAACAGTGGTTCCCATCCTTTTTCCGTAAGGAGCCCTTTTCTATCACTGAGTAAACTGACATATTTTATGGATATTTCATATTATATTCAATGCATAACAATAACAGTAGAGCACAACTGATAAACTGTTCAATGAACCCAAACAGTAAACACAATAACTGCCGGGAGATTGTGTAAAACCAGTGATTTGGATGAATTTTAGCAGATTATTTTCCTGTGAATATTGATCAGAGATGAGTTTTTACTGATATTGTCAGGAATGTTTTTATATAATTCGTGTCCTTATTATAATTTCTTCCATTTTTAAATAATCAAATACACTTATTTGTGCTTCTTTTTTGAAAAATTCTGTGTTTTTTTTATTGTTCTATTAGATCTTTGGCAGTTTTAACTGTGTACTAATGCAGGAAGAGGGTGTTTATCAGAGAGGGAAGGTCTGTAAATATAGCTTGTGTTCAAGTCCTCACTGTGCCCTTATGTGGTGAGATTTTTTATCTTTATATCTTAAACTTTAAAAGTAACTATTTAATGTAGTTTTCTTCATAGAAATAAATGAAATGCTTAGATCATGAATGACTCTCAAATTCCAGGCTTCAGTGAGTATACTTATCGGTTGAACATCTAAAGAGATTCTGCTTGGGACCCCCTGGAGGACTAGGGGTTCAAGGTGCCAACCATGAGCTGCACCGTCTACGGTTTGAGACTGCTCAGGGACTTTTGTTGCATGTCATTCCCAATCTCTACATTCTCTCAATTTCTGCTATCTCTACTGTTTCCTGAGACAGGCCCCTTTTCTGTGGATATCTAACAACCACATTTAGTACTTAGTGGACTCATAAAAACAGCAGATAATCTCTTTCTCCCTTGATACAGAAGGGCAGAGAACAATTAGATCAGATCATCTAATAGGAGCCACCTCAGTCCCAATTTCTTTTTCAAATTTATCTGAGCAGCTAAGTTTTTAAATATACTGTAGAGTTTGTTATGAAATAAAAAGAGAACATTACTGGTCCTCTGCTGCAGGTTGTGGGTGTTGTGTGCATGCGTGTATACCTAGAGCTCCAAAAAAGTCATTTCCCAGGAAAGGAAAACCAGGTCGATTAGCCAGGACGAGCATCCTGAAGTCCGGGTGCATGACTATGGTGTTGGGCCTCCCCTCAGCTTCACGTGGATCTTTGGAGGAGACATAGTCCCAGTTAGCACATGGACTGACCAGCAGACAAACACACCACAACGGGCACTTTCACTCACACCGTGACTGAATTTCTCACACACCTCTACTGTTCTCACAGCATCGGGAGCTGTGTCAAGTTTGTGTTTATGAAGTCTCAAGGTTGTGTTTACATTCCTCAGGGAAGAAGAGCCTCGCGGGAATGGAGAAGCTGTCAGCAAGTAGTGTGACTGCGTGGGACTGCTTGAAAAATCTACAGTTTACAGTCCAGCATGATCCAGAATCTATTGGTACCTGTCCATAAAGGCTTTTATCCTAAGCCTCCATTAGTGGCCTGCATCTTATGTTTTACTCCTGTTTGGCTTCTGGGACATCCAATCCTCATCTCATCCATTTAATGGTCCTACTTCTATCAGCACACTGTATCTGGGACATGTCTGTTGTCAAGGTGTTAAACCCTGCATGAGTGTGTAAATGCACGTACCTGAGATAATTCTGCGTCCGTCAGCCAGAATCATCTCCCCGCTCTCCACTAGGGTTTTGAGGATGCAAGTGACGTTAGTGGGAGCTTTGTCGGCCTCGTCGATCACTAATATGTGACCCAGTTTCACTGCCTTCACCTGCAAACACACACAGAAAAAACTGTAGTATAAAAAGGTATTTCAGAACCTTTTTAGAACTTCATGAGAAACAGCTGGCAAGCAATCCAACAATCATCAACTAATCGATCAGTTAACCATTTGTTGAATAGCATATACTTGGTTTTTCAAACATTCATTGCAACATCAACCCTTAAGAAATTGTTTTTTTCAAATATAGTTTTGGGCTTTTTATGCCTTTATTTTGATGGGAAAGGTAAAGATAGACGGGAGCAAAGGGCTGCGGGTCAGAACCGAACCTGGGCCACTGTGGCAATAACCCAGCCAACATTGGGGCGCCCTCCACCATGTGCCCCAGTTACAAGGTTTCTATACATTGTACGGCTCTATATCTTGAACTTAATAAATACATAAATAAATATTCTGCATGAGGCAATAGGAGGAAACAACATGCACATTAGAAAGACTGTTATAGTTGTTAGGTGTGACCTCTTTGGCAATCTGTCTGATCATCTGACTGTCACACTTGTGTATAAGGAAGAACTCAGCAACTCACTCAGTGAGTACAATGTCATTATAACTAACGGAAAGGATGGCCACAGCTATGTTAATAAATTACAGTTCTATCAAACTGAAATTTCCTGTTAAAGGCCCTACACACCCACTATCCAGCCAAACAGGTGTATTCACTTATTTTGCCTAATTAGACCTCATCTCAGGACAATGTACGTTTGCACCATGAAGGTATTAATAGAACTGGACTATGCGTTCCAAGTAGGGCTGTGTATTGGCAAGAATCTGGTGAAATGATACATGCCACAATACAGGGGTTACGATTCAACATACTGCGATACTGTAAGCCAGGAGATACTGTATATTGTTTATGTTTACAACACTGCCGTCTAGTTGCAAGTTTAAACAAAAGTAACAAAACATTTTTTTTCAAATCGATACAATATCACATGAGAAAATATCACGATCCGATATTTTTTATATGTAAGTATTATAAGCACAATTGACTTAAAGTATTTTTCTTAAAGTACTTTTACTATAATATATTGTTTTTGCATTAATATTACCTGTAAAATGGTACTTAAATATGTAAATATTATCAGTCATACACACGTCTATGCATGCTGTACTGTCATATCCACCGACCTCATGTATAAAAAGAATCATCCTTTGAACACTGCACCACACCAAATGTGGCTGTTGTTGCTTTATAGCCAGTAAAGCAGCCCTCTTTTCAGCTTTGTGACGATGCATTTTCCAACTAATCCAAGAGGGTGTTTAAATTGTTTTTTAGCTTAAGAAATAGGAGAATATTCTCAACCCGTGCAGGAACACTTCATCCTTCAGTTTGTCACAAACATTCACAATCAACACATCTTGTAAGTACAATATTTTCCTCTGAGATGTAGTAGAGTTATACAGTTGTATAAAAGTAAAAGCACTTCACATTTGTACTTAGATACAGTACTTGAGTAAATGTACTTAATTACATTCCACCACTGTTGGGCAGATAAGCCAAAAGAAACCTCAGGCCCATAAGAGCAAGCACTCTGGAGTTGCTTCTTTTTTTTGGTCCAGGGTGAGCCATGATATACTGCAATACCAAGTGAGGCCACTATGCTAAAATCACCTGAAAGCACAGAGTTATTCCTTTGGGCTTGGTGTGTATAGACTAGTGACAGTTTTCTGTGTCGGTGTTCCAGTTCTCGCTATTACTGCCTCATTGGCAGCACTAACTGGGGCGTTCATTAATATAATTAGTTACACCTGTGCCTTCTCTGCCATTACAAGTCAAATGTCTGTTGTGAGAACGGTCAACTGAAGTCAGATATGAGTCAGTAAGGGGGAGAGGGGCATGAGAGGGGTATGGAAACTGAGACAAAGAAAGAAGGGTGGGTGGTGGGTACATTATGGAATCTGGGTGGCAGACAGATAAAAACAATATAAATCAAATACGCCCAACATGTCGGATACTTGGGCTCCTGTTTCCTGTTTCAGTACCTGTCTTTCACTCCATGTTTGAAGTGTCTTTTCTTGCTAATGTCTGCTCCAGAGGATGTTGCTAAATGTTGGGTCCTTATTTTCACCCCCACATTAAGTTCGTAGACAGTTCAACCATTTCCATTCTACAGTTCGTCAGTCAGAAATTGGTTTATTGCCATGTAGATGTACTGCAAAAGTCAAGAACCATAAATATAAACTAGAAATTTACAATAGAAATTTGTCAAATACACCTGTTTTAATATAAATAGAGCTAGTGTTTAAAATGTGGAGGATGGAATGTGTAAAGGCCTCTGCACACCAACCCGACGGCCGACCGTCGGCAGAAAGGCAGTCGGACTGATCAGTCGGCTCCCGTCTCCTCGAGTCGGTCAAAAAAATGCCTCCGAACAC
>NW_023340095.1:24842329-24842585 GCF_004916995.1 Morone saxatilis | reverse complement strand
TGCTTTATAAATAAATTTGATTTGTAAATTTTGTATGATTTTTATCTCCAACAGCAACATACTGATAAAGGAAGGTGCAAATGTTCACATTATAAAGAATATGTGCAATGTGGCAAACTAATAATAATCCAAAGATTTGCATTCATGTAATCGTTAAGTTAGATGTGGAGACTTTACGTTAAAGCTCCAGTAAGTAACTTTAATAAAAATAACACATTTTATATGAAATTCACTGAAACTTTTCCTATATCCTGAC
>NW_023340095.1:24836728-24842311 GCF_004916995.1 Morone saxatilis | reverse complement strand
AGGTTCCTCTGGTTCCTCCTAGTGAAACTTTGAGCAAATATGACCAATTTTAAAAAAAAACAAAAAAAAAAAACATTATTGTCGAGCTACTATTAAAAAACTTTTATTGTCATTCACTGATGTCTATTTTCAAGAATAAGTACTTAACCATGTAATTACACCTCATATTTATGAGGTCACAGTGTGTTGCCTCCAAAGATCAGATGTCCACAGCTGAGTCTCTAAAGGACCAGGACTGGTGACTGATAAGAAAAACCACACTTTTATTTCTGGTGGGCTGTGAAAACATATTCACTACATATGCAAAGAAAATGATCCGGTAAAAATAACTACAAAGGAAGTGTGTGTGCGTTGCTAACTGACCAGAGGTGAGTCCTCGTACATGATGATTCCGTCTCGGACTGAAGGCTGCAGGGTCAGAGTCTGGACCGTTGTATCCCTGGGGGAGCAGAAAACAAGGTTATATACACACATGCAAGATGGGGGGGTGACGGGCGCCCGGTTATCTCAGTGGGTAGATGCTGCGACCCATGTACCGAGGCTGAGTCCTTGCTGCAGCGGCCCAGGGTTTCGAATCTGACCTGCGGCCCTTTGCTGCGTGTCATCCCTCCTCTCTGTCCCCCTTTCCTGTCTGTCTCCAGCTGTCCTATCAAATAAAGGCATAAAAAGCCGAAAAAAAAATACTTTAAAAAGATAGGGGGATGACGCTGTATATATTCATTTATAAAGTTTGGAAAAACAATCAAATTGAGGTAAGATATAAAATGTGCAGCTTGACTTTAAAAACTTTCATTTATCAATTATTAGGAACAGGTCTCTTTGTGATGTCAGATTTCTCTTTTCCTCTCTAACAGTTCATTGGCTCCCAACTGCAAGTTATTTTTATAGCGGTTAATCATCAGATGCAGGCCAGTGAAAAAGGGTGTCAGTAACACTGCACTTGAGTTCAACAAGCCAGCGACACAAACGTCTCCCCAGCATCTCCCCCAATAACTTGGATTCCCTAGAGGTGTCCAAAATGAACCCCTCCCCTCTTTCTCTGAACATCCCTCTCTCCTCGACGTCTCGCAGTGTGACCCAGGAGCCGTCCTAGTTTCCTTCCTGGCTGGCTGCATCTCTCTTGCTTTTCTGAGCCACATCTCTGTAGGCTCTCAGTCACAGGCTCCCAAAAGCCACATGCACAGATCTCCCTGCCTCTGCTCCGGTCTAATATTAGCTGCTGCTACAGTAGCTAACCAGGCCACATCCATGCTCGGCTCCGCTTCGACTTTCACAAGACTTTGACGAACTGCACACGCTGGCCGAGAGGAGAAATGTCTACATGTGTCTACATGTGTCTCGTTGGCCACCACTGACTCTGCCGTTGATACAGGATTGAAACGTTACTTCAGTTCTTCAGGTTCATACAAGTGATGACTTTTATTGGCATTCTGTTTCCTGTCACAGAGTCATTGACTCTGAAACAGTGCCTTCTTATAAGAGCCAAAATCAATACAAGGCCCATCTCTGCCTCTAAGCTACATTCAACAGCAAGGCTGATTTCACAGCACACCACACACTGATCTATGGATGAGCAACTCTGACCTGATTTTCCTGAGGTGTGAGCCTGTGACCTAATTTTCCTGAGTTGTGATGTGTGTGTATTTATAGAAGCAGTGGACCTGAGCTAACAAGGACTTCTTCAAACAGTTCTTCTTTAATATGGGCATGTGAAGTCCTTGTTCTAGTGAAGGATGGCCTAATTTACTGAGGACCAAAATAATGTTTGACACCCTTATATGGGAAAGAGAACGTTCTGGCTGCCCACATCTCTCTTAAACAGACTTTGTTCCTCTTATTGGGAAACTATAAGTACTTAAAAGAAGCATATGTGATTATTACTCCTGAAAAAGCATTCCAGTACATCACAGTAGATACTGAAGTGTTTTACAGATATCCCATTAGGGAGCCTCTCAAGATTCCAACAGTAATAGCAAGATGCAGTATTAAAACACCTGAGAAACTGAGACTTTTATTATTATAATTATTATTATAATTATTATCAGACTTTTTTGCCTTTAATGGACAGAGAGACAGTTGATGAGAGACAGGAAATGGGGGCAGAGGGAGGGGATGACATGCAGCAGGCTGGAATCGAACACAGGCCGCTGGGTTCCCACTCTTTTTAGGAAAACATTTTCCAGGCTTTTTTCTTGACAATACAGGCGAGCATTTGCTCACAAATGCTCATTTACCAGTAGTATTGACACACTTCAAACCTGTTTGACTTTTCATTTTTTAAAATGATGCAGAGTTCATGATAAACTCTCGGGTTCATTACAGGTAGGTGGTCAGCGTTTATGGGACACTTTTGTGGCGTTTGTTCCGTGTCTGGGGTGAACAGCTACACTGACTGACGCAGGAGATGAAATAAAAAGGAAGCATTTTTCTGTTCTGCTCTGTGTCTGTTAAACCCCCCTTTGAAGTGGCATACCACGCAGCTCATCCTACCAACAGTCAAGTTTCAAACTAAATATAAATATTTGATATTTGGTCATTTTAATCAATTTCCGAATGTTTCCATGACTGGAAAATTTGTCTCTAAATTTCCAGGTATTTCAGCCTTGGTACATGGTGCGCACACTCTATCAGGGGAGCTACCAGGGCACTCAAACTGAATTTTGAATGCAGAAAAATAAGGGGTCTGAAATTAATACTCGCCAAGCTGCAAATGCTGCTAAATTTTGGTTTTGGCAGAAAAATAAATTGGGTTCACCCATGGCTTTCTATGTTAAATATTTTGGAAACATACTGTATGGCAAAGTTGAAATGTTTTGGCTGAGACTAATGTGACCCTCACTGCCCACCGTATCATGACATCAGTGAATCAAATCAAAGCAGCTGCTACTATTTGGTACTTTCTAAACTTTCTTTTCTTTTGCTATAAGAATTATCTGTGTTATAAGAGATTTGGCGACACATTCCTAATGAGGAGAAGAGTCACAATGGTCAGCGTTTTTTTTGCAAGCGTTGGCATCTGAACAACACAGGAGTCCCAAGGTCTTAGCTAAAATCTGAAAGTCAAAAGGTTCAGAAACTTGAAGTAATTATTTTTAGTCAAATGATGCAGTTCTATGTCTGGTAAAAACAATTTTGCCTTGTAAAAACAAACTGTTGATTTTGGACCCTGAAAATGGCCCTCGATTGATAATTGATAATGAACTGGAGAGCTGTGGCTTTGCAGCTGGTGACCCATACACGGACGACTCTATACGTGAATACAGAAGCAGGAGTCACATGAGCTGTCTGAATAAAAATGAATCGCGAAGGACCTATTGTGCTTTTTGTTCTTAAAAGAACATATTCAGAGAAAGTTTTAAAAGAGAAGAGGCCATATTATGCTTTTTGGGGTTTCCCTGTGCTTAAGTATGTTATATAGTTTTTTTTGTGCATATAAAAGGTATGCCAAAGGGAGTTACTGTCTCCCACAGAAAACACTGCCTGGCGCGCGTCATTTGAATTCAGCCTCCTCTTCCATTTTGCTATGACATCATAGAGCAACATGGCACCACAAAAGGTTAGTTAACAGTCCAGTCCAATTCCTTTGTTCTTGGCTGCTACACAAAACTCTTCATCTACTCACACCATCTGTAGAAGTGGGGACCCATAGGATTCACTTTATTTATGATGGAAATGTCTGGAAAAATAAACTAGTAGATCCCCTAAATACAAGTATGAACCTGAATATTTCACAAACTGTTTTTTTCCAAGCCAACGTATGAAAGTTTTGATCTATAGTTTGTGTTTGGGTTAAACACTTCTCCTTACCTGTGGAGCTGTAGGTATTCTCTGGGCCTGTTCAGCAGGTGCAGGAACCGGTCCACTATTTTATTCTTACCCACACCCTATGGAAGAATACAAACACAACATTCAGAACCAGCACAATTTAATGAAGTCTTAACACACCAACTGTGTATCAGTAACATAGGCTGTAGAGAGAGATAAAGAGGTGTCCGTTTCATCTGTAGAGAGGCAGCGCTGAGAGGGAGAGTCGAGCGTGTCCCTTAAGTTTTGATGCTGCTGCGTTCTGACAGGGAATCTTCTCTGGTACTCCCACTGGCTTCCCACAGAGCCTGCCTCTCCTGGATAGCTGCTGAGTCTCTCGGCCAGTCTGTCAGACGTCCAGTAAGCAGCTCTGACAGCTCCTAATGTCTCTTCTTCGCCCATGCATGGTCGTGCACTCAAATTTGCAAATAGCTTCTCCCGCTCAGTTCAATTTCTCACATAAACATTCATGCAAAAAAAAAAACCCACACACAGGCTACCTCGCCTTGGCTGCAAGTACACTGTCACTCTCTCCTCCTCCTCCCTTTAACCTTACCCATTAGGACCTGTCTAGGGACACAGAATGTCCCCAAGGAGGTGCTACATGTCTCCTTATGCCCACAGTGAGCTGTGAGCAGGTGGGGTTGGAGGGTGACATCAGGGTGCAGGGAGCATGTTTCATAACTCTTCCCTACTTCCCTAAGAGCCATTGCTGCAAAAAGGAGATAGTCTCAGCTCTGCATATTTTACATGACATCAAAGTGCGATCATGATAGTGATCAAGATTGGACCTCTATGCATATAAGTTCTTGAGGCCCCAGTCTTAACAGGGCCTGTCTGGGGACTGGGGGATTTTCAGTAAAGCAGGAAGTTGAATGTTTTCATATGTCACTCACCTGGTTGCCCACCAACAGGAGGTGCTCTCCTAATAGAAAGTCTTTCAACATGTCCTCCATCACCATCATGTGCTGCAGAGAGATTCAAATAGATAAACATTCAACTGGCACAGGAATTCTGATTACTGTTATGGATACATCAATAAAATCCAGATGGGCATTATGACAAATAGCAATTTCACATATTATGAAAAAGCACTGTTTAAAGAGAAAACTAATAATAAACCAGATTGGTTTGTGCAAGAAAATTGACTCATTCCTCCCCTCTGCTTTTTAGAACTGTGCTTCTATTCAGACAGAAAGCAGGTCGCTGACAAAATAGGGCATCCTCCTCGCTCTCATCCTATCTTACCCTCTTCCACTCTTATTTCACTCTTATTTCAGTCTCCAATGCAAGCAGGCAGAAGAAAAAGGGCAGAATGAGGACAGCAAAGAGATAAAACTGGGTCACGTAGCGTCATCTGTATTGCCATAGGAGTCATTTCCATAGCTGGCTCCTCCCCAGACACGCTGGTCCTCAGTGGCCAATGAGATGGGCATCAGACGTCAAAGTCTCACCTGGTAAAACATCTACCTAACATGGCGTGTCATTTTATCCAAACCTAATGTGTGCAAAAGACTCTTTAAGGCCAAACCTAGCCTAACTAAACTCAACTGAAATGCATTTATGTGCTGAGCAAGCAGTTTTGATTCAGGCAAAAATGTGAAGGCCACTGAGAGTATATAATTCGGGTTTTTTTCCAGGGCTGTGAAATGAAGCCAACGCAGAAGTGAGCCTACAGCTCAGTTTCCTGAGGGGTTTATAGTCTCAGTCTCTAGTTTCAGTCTTCTTCCATACAGCATGATGTTCATTTAGTAACTGATGGTCCCATTTAGAGTAAAA
>NW_023340095.1:24834363-24836628 GCF_004916995.1 Morone saxatilis | reverse complement strand
TTCTGACAGCTGCCTGTGTCACATTCTCTGCATTCAAGAGGACAGCCAAAAAGTCCATTTCCTATCACCCCACACGCGAAACACCCCACACTGCAACAGGATATACTTTATTCTAATGTGGGTGGAAGCGGGTTGCCGAACCCATCATCCATCGTCACTGGAGTGGTGTGGGAAAGACATTTCATATATCCGACAGATATCAGCAGGTTATTATTGGGCTGTTATAACCATGCCCCTGCATCCTCCACCTATACGCCAGATTAGTTAAATGTTTGCTCTGTTTGTTCATCCGCACTTCACTTTTTTCCTCGCCGTTGCTCGCTCTAATCCACAACTTGTTCGCATAAATTCATTTTAATAATCAAACACCAGGGAGACCACTTGATTATCACGCTGGCCTTATCAGATCTGAATTGCAGCATTTTTTTTATTGTATCCCTATTAAATTTTTAATTGATTGATGATAAACATACCCGTCGTTCTCTAAAAATGCGCTCTCTTTGGCTCTGACCGAAACACAAGGGTTGCAAAAACTTATATGGATACACCGTGCAGTATTGTAAGGATTTCAGTGTGTCTGTGCTGCTGTGTGTGTGGTGCTGTGCTGTGTGTGTGTTCCCCCGCGCGCGCGCTCGATCTCGTGTGTGCTAACTGCTTGAGCGAGCAACAAGGGGGAGTGGCTCGTATTAGCTGAGAAATAGAACACCGACCGGAAAAGGACGAAGAGAGAGAAAAAAAAGGCAAACTAATTCCGACACCGCGAGAACACAAAACGACAGAGATAAGTAAATTGGTGAGGAATTGAAAATACACCGAGCAGAAAAAAAACAAAACAACAGGAAAAGCTAACAGAACAGGAAAAAGAGCAGAAGCAGAGAAAATAGGCGTCTCCCTGCGCGAAAAAGCACTCATGAAATGTCCCACGTCCATCTTATTATTATTTATTGGTAATATTTTTTGTCATCGTATTTGTCCTTTATTGGTATCTGTTCAAGCCCCTGAAAAAGCCCATATTGGTTTGATCACAAATCCAAATCTGATTGATAAATGGTAACAATTCCACTGCCGGTCTGGAAACCAGACACTCCTAAATTTGGTACAATTTCTATCTGTTCTGCTACGGGAAAACAACATTAACTAATCAGGGAAACAGGGACACAGTCCATAACGATTTCATCCCACTGCCTCAAGCACAATTGCGGTCTTGTTTTCGATTGCTTGCAAAGAGGTTTGCAAAAGGAAACACTGTTGCAGGCGGAGTGATCAGTAATCTCAGCAGGACGCACTACGAGTTTTTCCTCCTCAGTATCCAGTTCAGCATGGTAAGGTCCTGGTGCAGCAAACAGACCATGACAAAGTCAGGGAACTTTATATAACGGTATATATCATTGTATATATATTTTATATGCATGTGACTTTGTCATATGTATGTGTGCTACTAGAGCGGCAACATATTAATTTTATTATTCATAATTAAAAATAATTATATTATTCATTCAATAATGTATTCATAAATCTGTTGAATCATTTTTCTCTGTTAATTGATAAGTTTGTTATGTACCTCATTTCAGAAAAATGGTGAAAAATGTTGATCACTGACCTCAAAGTGTACCTTGTTTTGTGCACACACACACCCCCTAAAACCCTAACCCAACCCAAAGAATATTCAAGTTTTACTGTCATAAAGGACCTAACGAAAGCAGAATAATATTCACATTGGAGAACTGAAATCAGAGAATTGGACTTTTTCTTAAAAAATGACTCAAACAATTAAATTAATCAAAAAAATTGGTTTGCCAACTAACCCATTAAAATCGAGCTCCTACAGAAACATTAAAACACTGGAACCTGATTATTGAAGAGAAAAACACGAACTTGTACTGTAATGCACATCAAATCCTGGTGGACCACACACACACGCACACACAACACACGCACACACACACACGCACACACCGCACACCAACACCACACACACACACGCACACATTTTGTCTGAGCCACAAGAGCAGAGGAAGAGGAAGTGGGTTTATTTCAGCCCAGACGCCTCACCACAAACATCCTTCCTGCCAGCTTAGGTGGGTTTTTAAGACCCATGAGTCAAACACAGGGTAGAGTTAAGGTCAAGACCAACACCGGTCATTCACATATGATATATGGCTGAAAATGTGAAATGCTGCCTCATAGTTTCTTAAATTAGTCTATAATAAGCCTTCAAACTATCTTGAATCTATTGCTGAAACGACCATATTTCCAACACTCCCT
>NW_023340095.1:24797764-24834345 GCF_004916995.1 Morone saxatilis | reverse complement strand
TACTACTGCAGACCCAAGCATTCTTTAAACTTTGGGCTATTTTCAATCTGAACACCTGGTAAGACTCCGTCCCTGACAGGAAGCTCTGGATAAGTTGGATGATATGAAATACAGATCCAGAAGATTCAACACAAACATACAGTATGTGTCACTCTTCTCTTCATTTGTGTGACTTTTTTAATGAAAGTTTTTTACTTTAGACATCCCTAAATTGTGAGAGATGATGACTGTAAGAGGAATATTCAGTCCTCTGTACGGGTGAGACAGGGCCTTCAGAAGACGCAAGCGTCATAAGTCTGAATGCCGCTCTCTTGCAGTCTCTTGCTCTACCTGGAATGCTATTTTTGTCTTCACTCTCTGCCTCCCTCTCCAGTTCTCTCTTCCCCTCGCTCTGACTCCTTCTTCCTGTTATGGCGCTAATGCTGAAATATATAATCCTAAAATGCTCCTGACTTTTCCCACACTTAACCCATAACCCTCTGTGAGCTGACCTGTATGTGTGTGCAGGGACGCTGGAACTCAGTCAGAGCTGGGGTGCTGAGAGGAAGTCTGTTTATATAATGTTGTCATATTGAATGTGTGAAATTCACTTTACACAAAGAAAGTCATGATAACTTTTAATATTTTGATGAAGTTTTCATTATGTCAGATTGCTGCAGCCCACTCGGCACCCCTACTTCCAGAGCCTGTGTCTGTATGTGTACCTCTCTTGCAGTTGCTGGTCACTGAAGTGCAGCTGTTCCTTTAGTGTCTGGTATCTATCCCATCTCAGTAGCCTGGTCCCATCATACAGATCCAGCTCCCTGTCGTGGAGTAACCTGCGAACACAAAACACAGTGGAATGAGCTGAGAAATATGTGCTTGTAGAAGAACAGAATAAAAAGACATAGAAAACAGAAGATATTAAGAACAATGATATAAACATCATTCTTAAAATAACACAGCGAGTAAATATTGGAAACATTGGAAATATTTTAGCAAACTGAAGTACCTAGAAAGCACAGCCAGGGTTCCCAGGTTGACCCTGTGTATGCCGTCCAAAAGCAGCAGCTTGCCCTCGATGGCAGCAGTGACCAGTGGAGACGGCCTCCACGCTGTGTCTCCGTTAGGGAGAGTGTACCTCTGCTGAAGAAGGTCCCTGGCTGTCATGTCCTGGAAGTAAAGGATATGAGGGATTAAGAGCAATGTAGGAAGTGTGCTAGTAAATATCACACAGTGGGATGGGATAAAGAGAGCTGAAATTCTTATTGCAATCGTCTATATCTGTAATCTGCTGCTACATTTGATATATCTGCTGTGCACAGCTAATGGCACATTTCTGTTTGTGGGGGAAACGTCTGCGGAGCAAGCCTGTCATATTCACTATCACTGAGTCATGGCAGAGACGGAGGGGAGAGGAGGGAATACAAGCTGAGTTGTACAATTTATTCCAGGCAGTCATTACTGAACTGCTAACTGCTCCACAGCATCAAGACCTTTTTCATTGAGTCAAACGCAGGTGCTATATTTTCCATTTGGTGCTATCATGAAGTACTATCATCAACAGCAGGGCAGGCGCGGCCCATTAAAGGCAAGAGATAAATGGACATCTTTCTTTAACCACAACAGTAAGGTCAGACAGGATAAGGCCAGGAGGACGTCATGGACATTCATAATTTCTAAGCATCATTAACAGGAGGACTGCTGACGGAGTTTCTGGTGTCCTCAAACAAAGGGACAAATCACTCCATCCCTGTCTGTGTAACCTACCAACATAATGAACGCCTGTCTGGTCTGTCCGCGTGAAACCAGCTTTCAGAGCATCAAGATACACGGCCCATACTCCCACACTATGCAACTGTCAAGTATATTCCATATTGTGGATTTTCTCTGAAAGGTTATAATAATAATAAATGATTTCTCCAGGAGATATACACACTGTGATTGCTGTGCCTGGTGGGTCACTCCAGTTAACCTAGCAGGTCGCTGGAGTGAATTTCTCTCCAGGCTGTTTAAACAACCTGTTATAATGTCTGCTGACATGCACAGATTTGATGGCATTTCTTGTATTGACCCTCCCCGTTTTGCTCTGTCCTCCAATAACAGTTTAGCAACTCTTAGTCAGAACCTCAGTCAACTTCCTCCTTTCCTGTACTTAGATATGCTATGTGCTAGGTGCTATATTTATGCTATAATAATTACCCAGACATTGGTTAGATTTCTGTTGAGTGGAACACAACTTTGGTAATGTACTCTGGATTAATTTCACAGTTTTAAAGCCCCTAAAGGAACTTTTATTTTGTGTTAATTCTGAAGGCCCCTGTGGAAAAAAGTGGTAGTGTGTCTGTTTCATTGATTTCAAGGGGAATCCAACCCTGTGACAGGCATTAGGAATAATTATATAGAAATAGCCAATCTTCTCAGCATTCAGCTGTTTTATAACCAGTTAAAAACTAAAACTGTCTACTCTATTAGACAGTACACTTTATATTACAATTCTGAATGCAATACCTTTACTTGTGGTGGGAGTATTCCTAAACTGTGGTATTGCTAATTTTACACAAGTAAAAGACTGAACTAGTTCTTCCACCACTGGTTTACCAAGAGCTAAATGTGTCACCAGAACCTGCTTTCTGCACTCTGTAAACTAATCACCTGTCATGAGAGGAGTATAAGTGGGCTCTCATCTACCTTTTCCTTTCAGGTTTTGCTTTTGCAAAGCTGCTCCCCACAATACACAAGGCAACATTTAATCAGGCTTTGTGGATTTGCAAATGTAAGTTGCTGTACATTGTGCATCTGTGTAAAAGCTTCTGTATGGTTTTATCTTATTCCTTGTTCTGTGTAATATGTTACAAGTGTGTTAATGTTGTGCTTCCCCTCTTGCTCCCTGTGGTCAGCTATCAAGGGAACAGAGTCTTATTCTAAAATAAATTACATTCCTGGGAAATATTATTTTTTAATATTTTTTTGCTTGCAAAAGAATGAGAATGGGTTGTTGTTGTTTTTATGTTTTTGTCCATTGAAGGACAGACACCAACAGATAATATATTTATATTCCTTGCTAGTCTTGAATGTCACTTTGTCTTCCAAAAATGGGATTTTCAGAGCCGACAAGTTGAATTGCCCGGCCAAAGATTCCGCAATTCCCGCAGCACAAGTCACCCCTGACCTCAGCCAGCTAAAAATAGCTGCGGCATGATGCATTAATACATAAGGCTTCAGTACACCCGTTTCCTGCACAATCACCCAGATGACTACATTCCAAAGAATCCCTCACACACACACACACACACAGTCGGAGATTTTACAAAGCTTCAGATTCATAGACAAATATATAGTAACAGCCCTCCGTTGCTCTCTCTCTACCAGTCAGTGTCAGTTTCTGGCAGGAGGCCCTGAGGCCCAGGTAATGAAAGACAGATGTGGGTCTTTTAGCCAAACTGCTGTCCTAATTCTACATCCCTACCCTACCCATCCCTTCTACATCTACTCCATCCCACTGTACTGCACCTTCCCTGGCTCTACATTTGTGACATGTATGCTCTGAGCATTTAGATGAAGTTGGATAGTGTAACACATCTTTAACCATTATCTTCATCATCATCTTTAATCAACTGGGGGCAATTTTTCAAATTGAATTTCTGGGACGAAATGAAAAAAGATCTTTTCTATGAGGATTGTGCACAGCTTTTGTACTGATATAACTGCAAAGGCACTCAGAAGGCAACAAGAAATCATTTTATTAAAGAATATCTGAGTTCAATAGTCTTTAACATGTTCCATAATTATGATACACACTGGCAACACAGGTCTCTCAAGATTGCATAAATGTGACAAAGTAGTAGAGCTAGGGACACCTCACATTTTTAAAATCTGAACACTTATATTCCATGATGCTTAAAAGTGCGCATTTCATTTGTAATTATACGTTTCTCTATCATGAGCTTGCTCCAGACACTGTATCTTTGTGTACCAGGTGCTATTTTTATGGGACATCCTTCATTTCGAGTACTGAAGTGTCTCAGTAATCATATGGGGGCTTTGACATAAAAAGTAATTCTGTATTTGGATATTACACACCATTTCATCACATGCTCTGTGGCGTTTTCACAGATAATAAATTAGAAGACACGTTTTTATTTACCTGGTAGAGCATGACTGGCTCTATGCTATAACCCAGCATCTCAGCGAACTCTCTCGCAATCACTGACTTTCCACAACCCTGGAAAATACAAACTGATTAATATTCAGACCAGAGATCACATGTATACTGTATCTGTGTATAATTTTCATTATATGTGTTAGCTACCTTGGTTCCTATCAGGCATATGTCCTTAGCCATGTGTGATTGCATGATCTCAGCCATCAGCTGGGAGTGGCTTGGTGTACTGATGAAGGTGGGGCTACTGTTGGGTGGACGCAGCTCCTTGGTACCTGCTGGAACCTGAAGTTTAATGGAGACAAGAAATAACCATGAAAGAACAACCAACCGCTGTATCATTCTATAAAAGTTGTTGAAAAATATTCCTTTTAATAAATAAACCATGAATCACAGACTTATCAGCATCACTGGGAGAAAAATATACTGTATGTTCCAACAACACTGTTATCAAACGGTCTATGCACAGCATATTAGAAGCCAAAAGAATTACTGCCACACACAAAAAAATACAACTTCAGAGAGTTAATAAAAGTGATATAATTTGTTTGGCTGGAAGATCAGCACTACTATTCTTAGAAGTATGGAATATCTCTTTTCTCCTAAACTCCGCACAGTAAGAAGAATTACAGACTGATAAAGATGTTCCTTTCAAAAACTCAAGGGATTCAACTGCAGGGTATCAGTCAGGGCTACTGATACAGTGTGTCTGTCTGTGTGTGGCCTGCCATGGAAAAAGGGACATCTCTGCGTAACGTATGACTCACTGACTGTTGTTTTTAGTTCATAATTTGACCACACTCATGGGGACAGTCAGATTATCTAGTCTGATAGTGCTGCAGGAATGAGTTAGATGCCTGAAATAAGGTCTGTGGTAACACAAGCTTAAGAGATTGTTCTACAACATGAAATATGTCAGTGAATACCTACCTGTGAATTTGGAAGCTTTCACATCTTAAAAGGTCCAGTGTGTAGGATTTAATGGCATCTAGCAGGGTCTCACTCGCTTCACCTTCCCTTTCCAAGCACAAAGGAAAAACTACGATGGCCACCAAATGAAGACCCTATTTACAGCCAGTGTTTGGTTTGTCTGTTCTGAGCTACTGTAGAAACATAAGGGCTAACAAGTGTCTAAAAGAGACTACAGAGGTTGTCGGTGACATTAAAACTCAGAGACTGTCTACTCACTAGTCCGCCTTTACAGCCTCATTGTGTTTATACTATTCTAACTTTACAACCTGCACATTTGAATTCCAAGATTTAATTACAAGTTGGAAGTTTAGTGGCGGTGACGTTGATGTCATGTGACCATGGTGTAGTTTGTTTAAAGCCTAACATTAGCTTTTTACTTCTGCTGATCACATTTATGCTTCAAAGATCATAAGTGGTGTTCATTAGTGAAGACTATCTTACTGAAACAAAACTGTATCATAAACCTTTGTTCACCACAGAGCTAATTTCCTGCAACCAATCCAAAAACCCAATGGATCCCATTAGCTTTTTGTCGAAGGAACCATGGCGATGCTAATTTATGGGCTGGACTACAAAAATACGGAATCCCTGCAGCAATTTTTACATCAAAAACAAACAATAATGTAAGAGTGCACAAGATTATTTTCTTAGCCTAATGTCTCTGTCATTTAGTTTCTTTGTTATTCATTTCAACCATTTAAAAGTTACCCTATGGAGTTTTTGACCTTTAGTAGGACTATGGAGCAGGATTTTTGTGTTCTGTTTGTCTCAGGCACACATACAAGGACGCACATGCACCCACATTGCACGTAGATCATGCATTATACATTCCTGCCAATGGTTTCCCACTATTCCACTGATCTACATGTGACAGTAATGGTACACAGCTGTGCACCAGCGAAGGCAGTGGTGAAGGAGACTGCATGATGCAACATGGATGTAAAAGATGTAGGATATAAAATAGTTACAGAAAACCCCATAGGGCATCTTTAACAGGAGCAAACAGTGCGCTTTATCCAGAATCAGAATAAAGCACCCCATTGCCACACACAGGCCTTGTAGTTCAGTGTCCATAGTCTGCATTGGGGCTTTATAATGTATATAGCCAGTCGACTGGTACCTGAAATGTGACGTCCTTGTCCGCGATACGTAATGTGACATCTGCGTGGCCCTCAAGATCCCTGGTAGCGGACAACCTCGTAATGGCGCTGGGTGCTGGCTGAACACGACCATCCAAAAGCTCAAATCTCTATGTGCCACAGAATATGTATAGACCAAAATGAATGCTTTTGAATAACATATCCTATCTTATGTTCACATTAGAGGACACCCCATACAGATGAAAGTGACGTGCACATCTTGACTTACACTGAGTACACCCTCTACAGCAGTGCGCCCATCCTTGCCCAGGATACTGTTGTAGGGGTAAAGTCTGTGGACTAGCTGCTGGGAGGACAGCATGGGGAAAGAGTTCTGCAACAACACAGAAAAGACAGGCAGTCTAGCATCCATGCACTAGTAATTTTTCTTATTCTCTCTCCCTCCCTCTAAGGGACAGTAAGGCAGATTTAGGGTGCCTTGACTCTCACCAGCACATGGAGGGCAGGAAGCAGGTTGTCCACAGGGAAGTCAGGGAGGCCAAGGTTGAATGATTCCTGGGAGCACAGCGTGGTGGCTAGTGACAGCAGCTGGGACACCCTGGCACACAGGATACAAGGCATGAAGAACTACTGACACTCCAAAGACTACAAAAGAATACTCAAACAGGCCAAGGTCTAAGCTTTAGTAAGTGTTTACTTTTAATCCTTACCTTTCTGCAGCAATGTTTGGTCCTGCAGTGTACAACAGCTCCAACTGGTCCTGAAAAGAATATAGAATACACACTATACACTTAGATCTTCTAAGTAGCACTGTGAAAAGTTATACAAGAGGGAGGGGAAAGGGAAAAATCACAGATTTATTGGTGAAAACTGTTTGTTTAGGTGGTATGGTCACAAGATGTGGCTTCAATCTGAAAATGAGACAAGCGGCATAAAATGTAAAAATCTGCATGATTCCCTTGTTGGGAACATTTCTATGGGACTATTTTTTGTTAGAAAGTAGTTCCAATTGTTTGTTTACAGTGTGTTATGTGGATTTTTCAGGGTAATAAAGATAGGATCAGTGGTGAGAACCTTTTACCAGGTCCTTCTTCTTGGTGGTGGGAACTTCTTTAATATAAATGATCTATTAATTCTTGGACTGACCTTGAATGGTAGGTAATAGATGTCTCTGGCCTGGAAGCGAGAGCGGAGAGGAGGATCCAACGGGTTGCCCTTGTACTTGGGGACAGGAAGGCCAAGAGCGATGACCCGAAAGTCCTCACTTACACGGACAATCTTCCAGCTGTCCAGCTCCTCTTTGGTGTGCTCCTGCAATGCATAAACTCCACAATTCAACACTTTTCTATTGTATCCAACTTGGCAAATTCCGATCATTTTATACTAAATGCAATTTTGCATGCAAAGTGCTACAGAGACACAGCCGCATGTAACAAGTACAGACTCTGAATGTCACACAGTATTTATGGCAACAGCATTTTTTCCTCTAAACACAAGAGAAGCACTGTAGGAGTAGTGTGAAAAGTCACTGTTTAAGTGTGAAGATTCAGATAAATACGGCTCCATAAACAACAGCCATGATCATGGAAAATATGTTTTTTCTTAAAATCTCTATAAGATAACATCCTCATACAGAGGATTCAATTATGTCGTACTTAGCTGTTCTTTAAAAAGATCATCATTCTATTTCATTTCCATACCAGGACACCTTAAAGACCCTCAAACCCTCAAAGATGCGCGCTGCTCTGACCTGCAGCAGCTTGTCGTAGCGCTCCGCTGACATTAGGAAGCGTCCGTCCTCCAGCTGCATCTCTCTGTTCTCTAGCAGGTTGTTGAGAACAGGCAGAACGTTCCTCTCTGCCTTCTCTAGCCCCTCCAGGACCAAGACTCGACCCTGTGTTGCTGCCCTTACAGCACACTGCAGAAAAACACATAAGATGTGTAAACTAATCAGTAAATTCAATCAATATTGCAGAGATAATTAGAGATCCGGGGGAAGATGTTGGTATGAGGAAGTGGCTAATTTTAAAGCTAAAGCCTACCCGTTGCAATCAAGTTCATCCTCAAATCTGCTGCTCGATTGTCCAGCACCACCTCTGACCCTGTGTAAATGTTAACAGTGCTAAAAGCATTTATACAAAGAGCAATCTGACTGTGCATCAGTTCTTACTGCCCATGCACTAATAACAACATGAGCCTGCCATAAAGCCTTTCCTGAGGATGTCCTCAGCTTATTGTGTTCAGAGCATCCTGCAAACTACTCCAAACCAAGATTGAAAACAGTCTCAGCTGTTTTAGGAAGGCCTATTTTCTACCACAAAATGTGGGATAAAAAAAACTTGGTTCAACTTGTGTGTGCATGTACATTATATGTGTGTGTATACGCACATCTCTGCATCAAAAAGCACATCTGACGTCAAGAGGCAGGAAACTTTAGCTGTCTGGGTGGACCGCAGAGCAAGTGGCCATATAATTAGGTTAACATGTAAATACGTGGCAGGTTGTGTGGGAAGCAGAGCCATAAAACTATAGTGAGGACCAGATGCTCTATATTTAACCCTTGATCCATTTTCGGCACAAACGCTGTAATCACATAATTGTTAGAAATGTTAAGTGACGCAGGATGGCTAGAGACGGGAAAGCACAGAAGGGCCTTGTTTTCTGCCTGACACTAAATACAGAGAGACATCCCACCAGATACTGAGAAGATTTTAGCAAACATTTAGCAGCGGATGTTATAGAGTCAAATACATAGAATATTGAAAGGACTAGAGATTAGTGGAGCACAGAGAAAAAGGTGGCAGTTAGGGTCAATTAGGAAAATAAAAAATTGAGGGCTACACAAATTCACTCAGAACTGTAATTACACCCAGAAACTACTGTTGTTTTGAGTGTGCCTGTTGGTGACTAGTGTGTTGCTACTCATGACACTCACTACTTCATGATGTATTTTGTAAGTGTGGGTCCTTGGGAGACACTAAATTTCTCTTTGAGCTGAAAAGGTTTGGGAAATCCTAGTTAATGTAACGTTTAATATTGATTCCCCAGTACCTGCCCTGTGTATACTAGTCAAAATTCAACTCAACAGCTTTTGTGTGACTGGAATATGTCTTTTTATATATTTTCAAAACTGAATGATCTAGCATGTAAGAAAAAACAACCCAAATGATATTTAATGCCACAAGGTGGCAAATACAATGATTCACTATTTTTGGCACACCTGACTAACATGCTTTCCACCACAGACACAATTTGAGCTCTCACATATCTATCCTTCATGCCTGATATCCAGTGTGATGTCTGGTTCTAGTGGGTTTCTGTCCAAGAACACAACACAGATTACTTCAAAGTACAATGTCGTCATTAGTTTTGGGTCTTCAGTCATACATCTCTGATGTTAAAGCATTGTTCTGTCCCATTTGCGTGGCCCAAATACCTGGATAATGGCTTCTAATTTTATAACAAACTGTTCCTGTTTTTACCTCCACACGTGCAGTCTCGTCCAATTAAAAATTAATCATGCCATTAACACTCCCACTCCAGTTCTTGCACTTAATGACTATTATTAAAGAACTCTTTTTTGTTTTAAAGGTCCAGTGTGTAACATTTAGGAGGATCTCTTGGCATAAATGAAAACGAGTATTCATAAGTATTTTTTCATCAGTGTATAAGAATCATTGTTTTCCTTACCTTAAACTGAGCTGCTTTTATCTACAGAGGGAGTGGGTCCTCTACTACAAAGTCCGCCATGTTTTTACAGTAGTCCAGAATGGACAAACAAAACAATGGCTGTAGATAGGGCCTTCCCAAGTTTGTAATTTGCAACTTCACTACTAGATGCCCCCAAATCCAACAAAACAGGTTTTTTTTTAATTTTTGCTTGGCTTTGCATGGTTTTAATTCTCAGTTGCCACTCATTTTTACATACACAAGATTATTTGGGGGTTTACTTGCTACATGGTACTGACATACTGTCTGGAAAGTGCATCCAATTAATTTATTTTTAAAAAGAACTTGCTTCAGAGCCTACTTATTGGCTGGCTATACACTGGTTTCAGTCCAAATACAGCTCTAGTGGAGGTGGCAAGCTTTTTATTACAGTAATAGAGTCTTATTAGCAGTGTGGGTTTGAGGTAAGCTGCTTTACATAAGAGCCTGCTAACTGGTGAGAAGTGGCTGGGAATGTCAAAAGTACAACAAGCATGCGATTGCATCCATGTGACTCCATTCTTCATACGAACTTGGTGGGGGGGGATCTTGGACTGAAGGAGGAAAGGAAAAAAAAGAAAGAGCGAGAACTAAAGTAACCAAGAGTGAAGTGGAGGGACAGGAGGGGAGGAAAGGAGTAAGCACAGGGACTGACACGATAAGTCTGAATATAGGGCTCCAAATCAGCACAGGGCCCTGAGGAATACTTGGATGTTCTAGTTAACACACAGACACACACACCTCCTACGATACCAAACTATTCTCAAAGAGAAAAGCTTGCTAATTTGCACCCACATAACTTCAATCCCTCACACAAAGTATCAGATTCTGTAATGTGTACATATACTGACTAATCGCACCCACAGGCACATATTAATACACACACAAGAAAAGTTTTATCCAGTACACCAACTCATGAGATTTGAGAATGAAAATCTCTTCACACCTATTGCTACCATATTGCTGTGTCTATTTAAATCAAATCAATTAATATCATCAGTTACTACCCTTAGGACCAGTGTGTATGACACACATAACCCTCGTTCAAAGTGTGTAGAAGAAGGTAGCCGCAAAACAACAAAAAGGCCCTATGAAGAGCCAGTATTTGGTTTGTCTGTGTCTGTTCTGGGCTACTATAGAAACATGGTGGTTCAACATGGCGGACTCTGTAGAAGAAGACCCACTCACTATGTAGATAAAATAAACTCCTTCAAAAGGTAACAAATTCACAACAATTCCTATATTCAGCTGATTATACACCAATAAAAACATACCTATGGTATTATATTCCATTTCTGACAAATATGCAAATATTCATGGAAACATGTTTTCATTTTCATTACGAGTGTAAGAGAGTTTAAAGGGGTCTAGCTCTCCTTGTTGAAAGAAACAGAAAATGTATCCACCAGCTTTGTGAGTTTGTAATCAATAGATAAGGACGGGTGGACAGACAGGAAATAATGAATCATTCAGAGACAGCTTCCAAGACGTTGGACCAGGACGTGACCATGACTTTTTGTCAAAAGTGTTAATGTCCGGTATTTTTTTAGCATTTGGAACCAAGGCTATGTGACATACAGTATTTCCACTCTTGAGTCCCATTTTCCTGATGTGCTAAAGCAGAAGGTGATGCAACTTCATAGCGCTACCTCTCTTGGCTGTCATGGGAGTGGTGCAGCAGTGGCACGCCTGCAGAGTAGCTGTGAAAGGGGCTGGATTTGTGGTTCTGTACTGGCCAATCAAATCAAACCACCACACCAGCACTAGACGTTTTCCCCAAAATGAAATAAGACTTACTGCAAAGGATGTACACAGAAATAAGACGCAAATTTTGTACTGTATATGGTAGCTGATGATGGATGTGTATGTCAGTTTGTGATGTTTCCTGTCAGGATGCTTTCTATCCCTCCTCCATTGAAGTGAACAAGAACTTGGAAGAAGAATTTGGCTTTTTTAAGTTTCCTTAAGAAGCTTTCTTAGCCAGGGTGGAGATGCAACATGCCCCCCCCCCATAATAGACTGCAGACAGAACACATATACTGTACCTGTCCTATGGCATCATATTAGGCAATCAATTAGTTGATTTCTCTACTCTGAAAGGCCTATTTATGAATTAGAATGTGCTATAGATAGCATTAAAAGGATCTTTCTGGTTTTCAGTCTCATGAACTGTGCGTAAAATATTTGTTTTTATGGAGAGCTCTATGTGGGTATACAAGCATAGTTTTTTAAATAATAGAATTGCAGTAATGCTTTCCCTTATAAAACCATGCCAATCAATTAATATATATAAAAATATATAAAAAAGAAATATCATCATGAGCCACACGGTAACTATCAAATTTGAAAAATCAGCTGGAGCCAAATAAAACTGCCATATCAGCAGGGTGACAGCCCCCATGCTTAATCTGCATTAGCACAAACTGTATAGGCCTGCTTACTTTCTATTATACGTGTATAAGCAAGTGTATGCAGTACAGATATGTTTTTAAGTATATGTATTTCTCAAGTACCAGGGATGCATTCACAGATAAATGTATACATATATGATGTATTCACATTCAGACTTTGTTCAGTTACCACTATACAGTATCACTGAAGTGGAGTGGAGTGACACTAATTAGCCGTGAGCTTTGCTGTTCCAGAAGACCAGGTTTGTGAGTAAAGAATAAATGTGCTGAAGATGAAACACGACAACTTCACCCTGTTTCCATGGAATTTTATATTTTAACTGTTATGCTACTTATTTATTTTTTTCACAGATAAAGCCATGTGCTAATTAGCTGTGGATAATGACATGACTGAGTAAATGTTAATTATCACAGCTTATCATCATTTGTCACTGCTGGCAGGGTTTAATGATGAGGCTCATGTGGATTTGGGGTTTTTCCATTATTGTTTGTCTGTGTTTTGAATGGAGATAAATGGAGGACACAAAGTTCTCCTTAGAGAACCCAGCCTGGATAATGAGGAACTGCTGGTCTCCGTGGTAACTTGACTTACAAAGTCAACAGAGTGTGGGGGTGTATGTTTGCATGTTTGCATAAAGCTTAATCGATCAAAAAAGTGGCATGGAAAGGAACACAGGGGAGCTCTGCGTGATGAGAGTTTATGTGTGTTTGTGTGCTTCAGAGAAGTAGACGATAAGGCACGTTCAATTATTGTTCCACCCAAGCTGCGAATTGTAGTCTCATGATGTTTCAGTAGAAAAAAACCAAACACCAAGACAGAGATATACTCCATGATCGGATTATTATATTAAACTGCACCAACCATGCCAGCTTGACATGGTAGCTTGTCAGAAAGGGGGCTAAATAACGCTCCTAAACCTATGCAGTTTTTTGCATGCAGTCTAAATGTGTTATTTAAGCCTAGTGTACTTGAATATTTCTGCATACTGGGGTCCATAAACAGTGTTGAATACATTGGGTATGACTGAAAAGACTATTGTGGATTCAATTCGCCCAATTGTATTCATGCTTGATGATGTCCGACCACATACTGAGTAGTGATTGAAATGATTATTTTAAAACTTAACCTCACTGTATAAACAGATCTATTGTGACCTCTAGGATAATCCCAGCCTCAATTAACTGTACAAGCACAAACTAGAGACTTCAGTCTGCAGCTGCCCGGTTAGGAAACATACATCCCACTCAGAGAGAGGCAGGCTACATGCTGGAGAGGTCATCTGTTTCACAGAGGGGTAACACATATACAGACAGCCATCCACATTGCCACTCAAAAAACACGTAGTGAGTGCACTCAACAATCACATTCAAATGTAACTGTGTTAAAAATCAAATGGCAAGTGTGGTTAAAAACTTGTTTTATCATGAAAAGTGGTTTTAACGTCAACGTGGGTTCATTTGAAACTCTGCTTGTTAGACAGTGCATAAATCCAGTGTGGAGTTACCTGGTCTATGTAGAAGGCCGTCCCTGAGCGGATCTCTCTCCTCTGTTTCAAGTCAGTCTCTGTGGTGTCTCTGGACAGAGCGACATACTCTACTTCGCGTTTGGTCAACTCCTGGTCAAGAGCATGGGAAACACAATGTTTCATAAAACCCATGGAACAGTTTTAGGATCTTGTTGAGGGATGTGGTTTTATTTTTCAATATACTGATAATTACCTGCTTCTCATGGCAGATACCAATAATAAAAGAACCAATCATTTCACATTTTTGTGTTTTAAAAAGAAGTTCATAACCTGTAGTTTATGCACATCTGATGACATGAAATGCTGAGATGTAGTGAGCAAAAATAGATATTCCATAGCTTTGATCTAACCAAATTCTAACCAACTCACGTCACTATTGGTAACACAACAACAACAAACAACAGTTCTGACTCTTCAAATGTTCTTATTTTTTTCTCTCAAAGCAAAGAAAAAAAACGTTATTATTATTGACTAATTTCAATGTCAGAAAAATACTTCATAAAATAAATGTCCCATTAGCAACCTGCATCCCTAACAATAAAAAAATAAAGAATTCAGCAAATAAATGTCATGAACTAAAACAATAACAACAAATTTTAAGGGTCCAGTTATGAGGTAAAATTAACTCAACTTCATTCAATCTACTTTCAATTTTAAAATGAAATTGGAATAGAACATGTGGAATTTTGCTTCAAATACAAATCTTCCTCTTTCTTTACAATAATCAATCAATGAATTTGAGTGTGTTACTCACGAGGTACTGCATAGCTATGGATCGTCTCAGGGGTCCTGGGGGGCCGATGAGAAACACATCCTGGCCCAAAAGGTCTTTCTGCATAATCCATCGCAGGTGCTGAACCACTGTCTGGGGTAAGGAGTCTGAAACTAGCAAAATGAAGTTTCAGTAACTTTTCTTTCGTCTGTTGCCGCTCTTCCTCTCACTTTATGCAGACATGTCTGAACATTTACACACACACAGAAAAAAATACATACTGTGTTTGACAGGAACAAGTTCTGGATTCCGGGGTGTTTTGAGTTTGTATGAGATCTCTCCAATCTTCACTGTGTCACCTGCAAAAATCATGCAGTGTAATCGATACATGAGAAAGTCCTTCACTTCATTCAGGTCATACAGACTCAGGGTGCTGCTATTGTACATGTTGGATCACTAGAAAGGATCTGCTGCTCTAAATGGAATGGAGCCTTAATTAGTATCATTGGTAACACCTGTGTTTACCCTACTGTTTTATGTCAAAATGGCTGCTGTTAAAAAGGGTCTATTCTAGTGATAATCAGGGCAGTACAGTCCTGATATGTAACTTTTATTGTTGTTAGCCATGCCTGATACCTTTGACATTATTATTGCTGATAAAAAGCAATGGTTTGCACCTCTCATGTAACCATCAGTTTTTGATTTGAGACTTTTGCATTGATGGAGTCACAGAGCTAAGCATCATTTTTACCTAAAATATTAATAATTATATTGCTAATCCAGTTGGTGTTACAAAATATTCAGCCTGCTGCACAATGGACCTTTTTCACAGCCACATAGTAGGGTAAACATAGGTGGTACTAACTTTCCATTCAGGTCAAACGGAGTCAGGGGGCTGCTATTGTGCCTGTTGGCTCACGGGAAAGGCTCTGCTACACTAAATGGAATGGAAACTACTATCATTGGTAACAACTACTATTTAATGTCAAAATGGCTGCTTTATAAAAGCTGTATTGGCCTTTTTCACAGAGGACAATAGAACATATCACAGTATTAAAAACAACGGTATAATACAATTAAGGTTGCTTAATTAAACAATTTAGTTGCTTCCGTTTCAGGGTCCTGGTATTGTGCATGCCGGCTCACTGTCACTCTGTCATGACTTACATGGCACTAGACTGGAACAAAGCCATTGTTAATGTTATTAGTAACACCTGTGCTTTTCCTGCTGTGACAAGACGAAATGTCTGATGTGAAAAAGACCTACAAAGAAGTTGCATAATGGCAGGCGATGTAACACATGCTTGCTCTTTGTACGATAATGTATTGTATATTGCTGGTGTTTAAAAGTATGTAATAATATTAATTCTTATCAATAAATATTACATTTTAAAAAATCAATTTCGGTGAATTATCCTAGAAAACGATACTTTTGGCTGCCATCTTTGTTTGGTCGACTATTCCAACGCGTGAAGCGTGTAAAAAAGTCCTCTCTATTGCCCATATTATTCTCTATTGACATATTTTTGTGGCGGTTTGGCAGAAGAGGCTTTGAACAACCTGGAAATGTAATCAAAACAGCGATACAGTAAGTCTTGTCAAATCACCTATGCAGTTAAGTTTCTAAGTTTGGTTTGTATCCACCTTTAAGAAGACAAAACATAACGTTAAGCTTAGCTATGTGACCTAAATATAACACGTTTCAATTGCATAGACGACGATTAATCAAAGTGTATGTTAAAGACTATAACTGGGGTTAGCTGGTAACTTGACATGGCTTTAACCTTTAACCTACTAGCTAAGTATCCATATTCCTAGTTCCAAGTCTGCTCACGTTAAATGCTAATAACATACTTGTCATCTCGTTGTGCTCAATATTGTCATCTAGCAACTACGCAGTTTAATTTCTGCCCAAAGTGGAATAGCTAACGATAGTTTAGAGCTAACTAACGTTAACTTATGTGTCTTTCTAGCCATTATCATACACCCAATGGTCGTTTGTGACCACAGAGGTTGAAAACAAGTTCAAACATGGGCTCTATTTCCCCGCTTGCTGTGTCAGCACGGGTACAATCAGGTTGCAAACAGGTAGGTTACCTGAGGATGTGTTGATAAGTTTGACCTCATGTGTTCTCCACAGCCAGCCGTCTCTTCCCAGGACGGCACCCAAAATATTCCGCATTCTTCTCGAAGCGACGGCCGCCGCCGAGCCGCCACATAGTATCTGCGAAGGCATACTTAAACTATGCTGCTTCCATGCAAGATATAGTAAAAAAAAAAAAATCCACAAGCTTTTTATCTTAGTTATATTCTAACTGGCCTTATTACCATTTCATAACACCTGCCAGCTCATTTTGTGGGAGCCGGAAGATAATAAAAGAGGGACAAATCCGGGGCTAAAGTCTTCCGTAGTAGTTTCCATTTTTGACAATGGTTCCGACGCATTTGCAACATTAACAACATCTATTAACAGTTGTTTAAAGTTGATTAAAAGAGATAAACAATAAATAAATAAAGAAGATAAATAAAAGTGCAATAATAATAATAATAATAGCCTAATAATAATACAATATTATTGATATTCCATATTATTAATAATACCAATATATGAATTTTGTATTACCAGCTTCTCTCTTCGACAAACATTTATCTCAATACATCCTTAATGTTTTTAATATAGTATAAATCCAAACACAAATATTATTCTGAATGAAGAAACTAGGGGCCACAGAGGCGTCATGGGTGGTCGCGAAGCCTTCTTGATTTTAAGGGGTGTACAAAGAAATTATGCACTGTAGACATATCTTAGCATTTCAGAATTTCATGGATTATTATATATGTATAAACCGATAGACTGAAGACTTTAACACAAGCTACATTCACAGAGCCTTCACTCTTCACAGCCTCGTCCTGCATTAGAAAGGTACGATATAGGAAAGGGGTCCCTTAAGGAAGAAGGTTGGGAAGCACTGGTCTAGGGCATACTTTATACAAAAATGCACTGCATAATTGTTTCCAGCATATAATCATATGTATATATGTATATAAATAATTAACTGTATATAGTGTTAATTATTTTAAATGTTATTCTAATATGAATTTCATTATATTGTCTATGTCTGTAGCAGGAAGGAACAGCAAACTTTAATTGCATTGTACAAACTTGTGTTGTAATGATGAATACATTTACTAAATGTTTCTTTACAAAAAACAAGATAGACATAAAAACCATACTGTATAAATAAAAATGAAAAAACTCTAAATAATTATCAAAATAAACAAATATTCAGCCTTTGAGTTCACAACGTGTCCAGTGAAGAGACACGGGGACTGGGGTGAAATGAATAAACTGGTGTGATTAATTGCATTAGCAATACTTAAATGGATGACGTAATTTAAAACACACTCACACATAGGTCTAGTCTTGTGCACGCGCACACATATAGCCCACACACCCCCCCAAACTCTAGTAGCGCGTTTGATGCCCGCCGGGCCGTGACAAGGAGCTCCGCTTCGCGCGCGCGTTTAAAGCTGGTTTGACATATCGTCACGTGGAGCGCCGATAGGCTCGGCCCTCGAGAGAGAGCTCAGCGGAGGGAGAGGAGCAGGCGGGAGGAGAGCGGCGGCGGCGGCGGTGTTGTGGTAGTGGAGGGAGGACGAGGCGAATTAAATCCCATCCTTTCAGCGCGCATATGAGCGGTGTCAGCGGGCGGTGAGGCAGGCTGTGAATCCCTCCACCTTCCTCTGATTTCGGTTCTTTTCTCCCCGGAGCGGACGGAGAGGTCTGGGACTATGGAGGATGTCTACCATTACACCCGCAGCCCTGCCTGGGAGGAACTGGTTAGTACAAATTCAACACTGGAGACTTTTTTCTTATTCACTCGGGTTCTCATTCCACTACCAGCCTGTTCAGTTTGCCCAAAAGAAAGCAAACTGTTAGACTTCTTCTAATGCACTTATATGTCACTTAGACCCTAAGTGTGAGTTCGCAGCGACCTTGTCTTACACTTTGGAGGTGCTTCATCCTCTTCAGCATGTTTGTATGGCGTGCTTTCATTTCTGTTGCCGTGATTTGTAGCCTTTAGTGGACTGCTGTTCCCATTTGAGTTGTATGTAGGATGTCTTGATTTCTTTATAAGGTAAAAACAAAAACTTTAACATTTCCACTCCTTGGGTTTCACCGTGGTTACGTTGATTCTCAGATGAAAGAGTGCGGGGGAGATTTTTATGTGTTCCCATTTCCTTGTGGAATCTAAGTCTTTTGGTCTTTTCCACTGCATGGCAATGAATTGAATAACTCTGTCATGTCAAATGAATTTAGTCGATCAGTCACATTTAGAACAGGCGCCACTTATTCACAGTGGAATAAGAGCTTGAATTTGAACATTTACCACTATTACTATATGCATGTACATATATAGATTAACACAATAACATAGATAGCATTACATTATAGTGTGTGTCTATATTAATATGCTATAATAGGCGATATCACGAGAACTCGTCGGAGAGCAGCTTTTTACTGACTGATTGTGATATTTATCTGTAGTGGTTAGGCCTACTTAGAATACACTTCTTGAGCATAAAAGTTGACTTTAGTAAATAGTTTGCACTTTATTTTTGTGGCACAGCTCGGGTGCAGTGTTTGTGTTAAAGCAGCCGCTAGGGTCTGCCATGCCACGGACATGTCCACCGGTTCACGGAGTGGACGAGGCGGTCTCTAGCCTCAGTCTGGACTGGCCGCGCTGGCTGGCTGGCTGGAGCCACAAGCATCAGCCAAGCAGGGACCGAGGGGGGGTGTTTTTTTTTTGTTTTGTTAATAAGCTGTGGAGCCCATCCCCACTGTGCCGCGACATGCTACATCCCCTGTGCGTTTACCAGCCCACACATAGCCCGGAAAACACAGCCGTCTTTATACAGAGGCAGTGAGAGATGACAGCGAGGAGAGACGCTTCTTCCCAGCCGCCGCACAGCTCTCGCCTTCAGGAGAGGAAGGGAGCGGCGGCCCGTGCGAAGGCTAACCCCGATTGGTTTTATCCCTCCCCCCGACAGGAGCCGGAGAAACTGCCGGCGTCCGCGGCGGGGATCCATGCCCATGTGGTGGGGGCTGTCGCCGGCTCCGGTGGCGCGGACGAGTCCTCTGACAGCGAAGCGGAGCAGGAAGGCCCACAGAAACTGATCCGGAAAGTGTCCACCTCAGGACAGATCAGGAGCAAGGTAAGACACATCTGCAGATCTCCGTCTTTCTCTGGCTTATATGAATGTATCTGACCTACCTGCTGCTGCTGGGCCATTCAGGAGAGATGTGTGTTGCCTGCAGGTCCTAATAATGCACACTGCCCCTCACTATGGTGCTCTTTAATGGTGTGCCATGTAGGCTTATCCAGGACAAGACCACTTTATTTTGTTTTTGCAGGCTTTGCGTAAACAACGTATGCACAAGTGTGAAATAGAAAAACAAAACTTGCTAAAACCTGTTGCTTTGATCTCTTAGTAAGTTTAAGTGTTGGCAAAATAGTGCAACCTCAGTAAAGGTAGCCCATAGCTCATTTGATTGATTTTATTTTTTATGTGTACCAGTGATAATAATAATACTGCGTTAGTTCATCTTTTTTTTCTGCAATGCACAATATTGTTTTGACATTAATTTCGTTCTAACCACTTTACAGTAAGCCAATAATCTGTTTTGATGTTAGAAAATCCACAAAGTTGTGTATAAATATTTCCCCCTCTTTTCATAACTGCCAGACGGCATGTAAAGTATATACATGCAATGCGGCAGATTTAAATCAGCTTAAATAATAAATAGTTTCACAAATAAAATGATTTGCTGCATTTGAGGACCAAGTAAGAGGATGCTATGCTAATTCTCAACTCTGACACCTAAGCTTTGTTGGCCCACTCTGTAAATGAGCGCCATGCTCCCTCACCGATGGTTCCACTTCAGACTGCTCTACTCCAACCCACCTGCATTATTCAGCACAAGGGTATATTTAGAGACTCTGGACTGAGGAATGTCTGGTGAAACCGTTCTTATGCAAATGCCCCCACCAGTGACTGTAGTGCTACCTAGAGGATATGGTGCACACCTGCAACTAACACTATACTCATTTTATATGAATGAGTTAGTTTTAAATACAGTTTTGTCTACAAATTGTAAACTTAACGGTACAAAAAAGCAAGCAAGTCCTCACATCTGAGAAGGTAAAACCAGCAAACTGTAATTCAATACATAATAAATAATGTATTACCAAAGCTGTAGAAGTGTGGTAGATAGATTTTTTGTCATTTGACAGTTTCAGCATTATTATTATGTTGGACTCAATCCCCAGCCGGAGTAAAGGCTGATATAATACACGGTGTAAATGTAAACACAGATTCAGCTGATGATGTTTGTTGAAATTTCCTGAAGGACCGTTTATGGTGAGTTGACTTTTCCACGCACGCAGTGATTCTTTACTCACCTGTCGCCTCTGAAGTTATGGCGGGAGTTTTTAAAAGCGGATTAAAGATGGACTGACATGTTGGCAGAGAGCCCAGATAGACCTAATCTGTCCTTCCAAACTATATACGGTGCTCTGCATGTAACACTAGTTCATACCGCTATCACGATGGTATACAGCACTTCTACTGTAATTGTATCAGTGTGCTTAGCATGGTGACATTGTGTTAATAAAGGTCTCAGAGTTGTTGTCGTGTGGGTCAGTGGGTTTGGCCTGTGTGTGTGTGTGTGTGTGTGTGTGTGTATGCTGAGAGTTACTAATGGATCATGCAGGCACTGACTCACTGAGTGTTGTTCCACTGGGTTGTTTGCTCAGCTCTGGACTGTGTGAGTGTGTGTGTGTGTGTGTGTGCACATGCATGTGTATGCTGGCCCATCACATTGTCCATGTCCATCCCTCTCGCTCCACTATCTCTCTGGTTATTTGGTTGCCACAGACAACTACATCTTTCGTCCCTCATTGGCCGACTCCATGGCAATGCTGTCTGTAAAAACGGCTGGTTTGGTTGAAGTATGCCACAACAGGTCACATCTACTATCTTATCAGATGTGCCCTCTATGTTTCCATTTAGTTTCAGTTTGGGGAACATTTCAAGTTGTCGGTAAATCAAAGCAGACAAGGAGCGAGAAGGAAAAGTCAGCAAGTCTGCAGAAATGTAGTAAACCTGCCAATGGAGGCTGGTTGTTTACCTGTAAATGTAACCTGTGTATGGAGAATTGCCATGCATTTAGACAGAAGCAAGCATGCTGTTTTATGAATATCACAATTATTTAACATTTCATCACATTCTTGAAACATATTTTTGAATTTAAGAAAGTCTTAACTTCTGGCTGAGGCGAACTGCCTTTTGTCAACTATTGTTGATAGCCACATATAAACACATCCTGGCAAATCAAGATATTGGCAGCTGTGAATAGTTGTTGTTGAAGCAGGTATGAGATTATCCCTGCCTGATGTTTTGAGATCTCCCATGTCAGACAGAGAGAGATGGGATTTGACCACACATAAAGGGAACTTGATACTCTATCAAACACTGCCATTTCTCTCTTCCTGTTTCATGATGTGAATGCAGTAACTAGTATTGTTTTAAATGCATTTTTTGCATTAAACTAGCTAATTACTATAAATAGGAAAACGTGGTAGAATCCGACAATATAATGCTCACATAATATGCGAGGTTGAATAAGAGTCTTTTCATAGCCTCTCCTCTCCTGTCATCTCCACTCTCAGCCCCCTCTCTGTCTTTTCAGGGTGTGTTGTTGCTGCTGAAGAGGACTTATAAACTTGTGACTAATAGTGTAGCTGTGTGATTGAAAGCCGAGCTAATGGCATGGTGGAGCCTGCTGCTGTTGCACAGGGGAGCTCTGCAAGCCTGACATAGAGTAACCCAGATCAGATAGTTAGATAAATCAGTTCAATGGGGTTGGGATGGGCCCTTGTAGAGAATATTCCTCTTCAGCCCATGTTTCCATGCATTGTGACTTACATTTACAGGAAGAAAGGCTGACTGTTAAATATTCTTGGAATCAGCTCTGGATTGAGTCAGTTGGTGGATATTTACTTTTTTGAGATACATTATCTATTTTGCAGGAGAGATCTGGACAAAATGGCAGTGTTGAGGAGATTACACAAAATCTACCTGCTGATTTTTGCCCATTTCATTGAATTGCTCTTTGTAATATTACCATATGGAAGACACTCAAATGGAGAAACATGTACCCAAAGCCTTTCTGAAAGTGAAAACATAAGCAAACACTTTTTTCTCTTCTGAAAGAGTACTTTTACATTTAAAAGTTACATTTCAATTTAAATCATGTGACCATGGGGGTGGCGCTGTGGTGCAGTGGTTAGCTTCCTCCCATAATCCAAAGATACTCTGCTTCTAAATATTATGTAATTACTTTGTCAGTATTCTATACCGTACTTTCATGTACAGAAATAGTAAATGTACATAATTATCTGTCTAATCTGAAGCAATGTATATTTTGAGTACCTTTTCTGTCCAAAGCTGTAGCTGAATCCAATTGAGGTAATTGTATGTAAATTGCTGTTAACATAACTTAACATCCACTGTACCCACTTGACACATGTGTTACTACCCGTATACAGTATGTAGTCCAGTTGCACAAAGGAGATCACAGACAGCAGAATTATCCCTTACTAGCTACTGGATTGTAATTTTCCCATCACCATGGTGAAATTTTAGCATCTGGTGGGAGTTGGAGGAGGACAGGCATAGAATTACAATTACACCCAACAGAGAGGACAATGCACTAAGACAGCTACAGGAGAGTGGCGGAGGTGCAAGGGAACCAAGGGAGAAATTGAGAGATTCAGCACTGGTCTGTAAAAGACTTGATTGTCCTGGCTGCACTCAGGCACTCCAGTCTTACTCAGGAATGACACATGAGTCAGTAATGGAGGTTTAACAGAGCCTAACTACATGGAATGATTCCAAAGACAGTGGGCTTCTCTCAGCAGCCACTCAGCATCCACTAGGGACAAATAAGTAAGCAGCTGTCTTTATAGACTGACCAATTACAGTCACAGCAGTTTAGTCTTATCAGTCATGAGTTGAAATTGCCAGACAGGAACAGGTTTTCTTCTGACAAGCTGAATTATCTCTTTTTTTTATACTGTGTGTAGGTGCAAGAGCATACATGTATACCTGTGTGTATGTGTTATCAAAAGCTTCTGCATTTAGAATTAGGGATGTCCGATAATATTGGCCCTCCGATATTATCGGCCGATATTCACTAAAAATATATTCTGATATTATCGGTTATCTTTTGGTTTTTAATAACCGATTTGTTTTGTTTTCTTGGTAATGCTTTTCAGGCTTGTCCGACTTGCATTAATTCAGCTATGGGGTTTTACGCTGTTGGGCGCTAATGACTGTATTAACATACAACAGAGACATCTGCTAGAGCCTTGTTTGTTGCTAACCGTGGCTAACAATGTGGCATATAATCAATGGTATTAAAAGCTGAATGATTTTTTAATATTGTTATTACACAAAGATGTAAGTGTCTTATATGACTCTTGTAAATTTTATTTTTTTTTGATCGCGTGCTAATAGCTGTTTCTTTAACCAATTTTGTTACTATATCTAATTGGCTTAGAATGTATCTGAGAGTCTACCTTCAGTGTGGATTAATATCTATTAAACACTTAACTAATACTAGCGTTTAGCTATTGTCGATGTGAGTCGGTGTAGGCGCAGCTTTGGCGTATTTAATTAGCGAATGGGTGGAGATGGAGTTGAATTTGTTCTCTTTATTTTGTCACCAGACAGTGTTTACATTAGTGTGGTAGAGAGTCCATTTGTATTTTGTAATTGTAGTACTTATGCTATTCCAGTGGGGGCAATCGACAATTGAAGATTTAAGCATTAGTTATATGTCCTATCATGAGTTTGAGGGTAGGAGAGGGTGTACTGTGTTGTTGGTGTGAGAGATTAAGCCTCTGCATATTGGATCGGATGCGGTGTGGTTGTATCGGTATCTGAAATGATATTTGATCAATATCGGTATATATCGATTATTTCTCTAGTATATATTATTGCCATATCGAGCCATCCCTTATTTAGAATAACTAATAATTTACATCTAGTACTTGGACAATTGTAGGTCTTGATTTTATGTGCGAGTTTGCCTGATAGAATCAGAAAATGATAGTCAGTGCCAACTCTTTTGATGACAGATTAATAATTTTTAAAAAAGTTTTAAGTCTCTTTCATTATAAACTGGAAAAAATTGTGTTTTTGACTGTTGGTCATACAAACATTTTAAAGGGGCACCTTGGACTCTGGGACATTCTATTTTGACTATTTTTTGATGTTTTGGACTGAATGGGTAATTGACTAATTGAAAAGATAATCAACAGATTAATCGATAATGAAAATAATCATTGGTTGTAGCCCCATTGATGTTCCTGTTTCACATAATGATTTGATACCTGGAATGGTGACATGTGAAGTGGATCAAGGGTGGACTGGTGTATGTATCACGTGTTTTGACGCGATACCAAGTTGTATTTTAAATCAAACCAGGATCTTTTCCCAAACCGAACCAAACTGCACCCGTCACCTGAAATGTTTCTCAGCAAGCTTTATTACGGAAGTGTCACCAGGCGTTTCGGATTTATTACTGCTAACTGGACCACACTAGAGAATACCATGTTAGTGTCATGTTTTGCCTCTGCTTGGTGTGAAAAGTACCTGGTGGACAGGTGTGTGTATTAGCCTACACGCTTTTGCGTGATCCTGGTTTGGTATTTTTGGATCAATGAACGTTTTTTTCCTGAGATAACAGGTTGTCAGACAAATGGGGTTTTTGTCCAATGGGACATTTTTTAGACTATTGCGGTTTCGGTATAATGAGCTGTCGGAACGATGAGCAGCCCCCATTAAAACACTTATAAAACAATTAACCAGAAAAGGAGGTGTAAAGTCAGGCATTTTTATCAGATTAATTAGAATGAAATCTCAGTGAGGCCCAGGAGGGACTGGTAATTGGTTTAGGACATAGTGCTCTGGAGCTTTAAGGTTAGAGACAGGCCATACCATTAGTATAAGGGAGTCTATTGTCGACGAGTTAGCCTTATCTTCAGTTCATAAATGGTCAGGTCCTGCATGAACTAGCTATGTGAGTAAGCTGTTTGAATGACTATTATTCTGGGTATCGTCAAAGGCAGGACGTAGGTCTGCTCCTGCTCTGCTCTTATCCACCAACCACAGCTGCTGGACTCATTTGAACTGCCTGTGCCTTTGTGCCTTTGTCCATTGTATAAGCGTGTGTGTGTGTGTGTGTGTGTGTGTGCTGTTTGGAGTCTGTGTGTGTCACCCCGTCAGCGGCCAGGCAGAGTGTGGGTGTAAGGTACATGGTGCTCAGGTTACTCATTTTGCTCTGGCACAGGACACGCTCTCTGTCTCACTTCTTAGCCAAAGAGAGGAGCAGTGCACAGAGGCAAGCAAGAAGGACTATTTATAGATCACTTCTGGCCTACTTGGCAACAGGAAGGAGATGAAGACAAGGAAAGGAACTATGGAGGCCAAGGAGGGACAAAGTAGAAAATTGAACATCCAACTAGAACAAAGTCACTTGTGCTTCTCTGGCCGGGCAGAGAGGAAGTCCCACTTTGTGACTTTGGTAGCTTGGAGACTGATAGTTTCTCCCCAGACACCAAAACACAACCTCTGGCTATTAAAAGCTTGACTTTGCTGAAGTGAAACCCACTGAATGCACCAAAGCAACCACTGCACACTGTAGGTTTTCCTGAAGATTATATGAATTGAGTCTATTTGTGTCAATATTAGTACAGCTCATACTCATGCTGTGTAATGACTCAACTCCCCAGTTTAGAGTACGCAGTGCAGCTACTCACTCTCTGTGTTTGTCTCAATCAGTCATGAGGTGTTCATTAAGCTTTTCAGCTATCACTGCACTCCCCCTCTTCCAGTTGGATTAGCTGTCCAAGCAGCTGATCATACAGCCTATATGTGTGTATATGTTTACGTGCATGTGTTAGCATGTCAACAGTGGTACTGCGAGAAAGAAACCATCAACAACACTCTGCCTTGTGTTTGTTACACAGTTCCCTGAATGCATTTCTCAACCTCCAGTATACTCCGGTAGCCTCAACACATCTAAATGAGGAGATGACTTCATCTGCCTTGCTGCTGTATTTCAACCCTGTTTTTAATGCAGACAGAGGAAAGCAATAAGTCCTTATATGGTAATGAGCGTTGAGGTACTTCACCTTAATCCACTGCAGGAATGCAGTCTTCAGGCCGTACCTACGGAAAGGGAAGTTGGGAATTAGGGTAGGTAGACAGCTGTAGCAGAGAATTTGCAGTGTTTTGAACAAACGCTTTATTATAATTTAACAAAAGTATTATGTTCTAATTCAATAAATTAAAAAAAAAACAACAACACTAATACAGTAGATTTTTATACCGTAGATAACACCATATACCCAGGGGCGTATCTAGAGGGGAGGCATTGGGTTTGGTGTTTGGTGTCAAATGTTGTCAAATTTAAGATATTAATTTAGATTTGTTTTAAACATGTCAAAAACAGAAATTAAATTAATGATTTATTTTAAGTTAAGTAAAGTTCAATAAAAAAGACATATTTGGAAAACTGTCTGTAGATTTGGAAATAAAACTATTTATTGATTTCTAATGCCACCTTTAGATATTTCTATTCAGTGTTTTGCAACAATAATGTTTTTTTCAAATATCTTCATTTAGGAGCTATTCCAAGCAAATATTGATATTTGTGATTGATTGTGATTAGATCAGCAGATATCGCTGATAAGATAAGATATACCTTTATAATCCCCCGTAGGAGAAATTCAAATTACACACAGCAGCATTGGCGAATATAGTGCAATAAAAAGAGTACAGTGTACATACAACAGTATCACAAATAAGAATACTACAAAATATATTAGAAAATCTAAAACTATAAATGAAAAATATATACACTATATGCAATGTGCAGTACAATGGTGTGCAAAATATTTAGAGCAGCTTGACTAAAAAAACTAAACTGTACATGTGCAATTTATGATAAATTATATAAGTTAGGTTGAGGCTTTGAGGCTCGGGGCTGGATCAGTCTACCACCACTTAAAGTATCCATGACACCCTCTGGACCCCCATCAATATTTCTCTAGATCCACCCCTGTGTATATGGTATCAGTATACCGCTGCAAACCTGGGCAAATTTTCTTACTTTCTTACTTTAACTATAAAATGTCAGAAAATTGTGGAAAATGTCCATTACCATTTCCCTGAGCCAAAGCCCAAAGATATCGACTTTACTGTCATATACAGCAAAAAGAAAAGCAACAAATCCTCTCATTGAGACACTGGAACTAGAGAATATTTACAATTATCAAAATAGTTTAATTGTCTGTCAATCAACAAATAAATGAATTGACTGATTATTTAAGTAATGAAAACTATCAACAGTGACGCTATTTCTGAAAGACAGAAATTGAATTTTTGTGAATGGAGTTTTTCATCTCTTTTCATCATTTGCAACAATTTATATGATGTCCCATTATGCCTCTGTATATGCCTGCTTCATCCCTGTGACATGCCAGTTTGTGCTGTATATAGTGTGTACCCACAGTGAGCCTGTACTCTGCTGCTGTGTTTAAGTTGACACAGCTGGTGGGCAGGATGTCAGCTTCAGGCCTCTGTCTCTGTTTGTAATTCTCCCCTTAGAGAGCAGCCTTCCTTTGCTATAAATAGCCTCTGCATATGTGTGTGTGTGTGTGTGTGTGTGTGTGTGTGTGCGCACCCCACCTCTCCTCTGTGTGCCCAGAGAGAATGATGTTCTTATTATCCTTCCCATGTCCACTGTTCCATGTCTCACTGTATTTGCTCTGTATGTCCAGCGTGTGTGTTAATGCGTGCAAGATGATGCAGGCTGTAATGATGATGAGCGTGTGTCTACCGTGTCTTACATGTAGAAAGGTTGATCTGATGTGACACACACACACTTATCTCAAGTGTAAAATCAATTAGCATTTTTCTCCTGCCTTGCTTTCAAAATTGCCCTGAAATGTTTCCTGCGTTGAACATTGACAGCGCAAGTCTCTTTTTAGATTGTCAAACTTGCATGGTGGAAGACATATTTGTGTTTAGTTCAACAGATGGCCGAGGCAGCAGGAGCAGTCAATGGGATGCCGTCCCCCCCTTCTCTTTTCTTTCTCTCCTTCTATGTCCTCTGTTCATTTTTCCCTCTGGCCCAGGGGGAAGGGGTTGAGTGACAGTGATGTGTGTTTACAGCTCTTCAGAGAAATAAGGGGTGGTGTGTGTGTGTGTGTAATGGGTTTCCTTTCTTCTTCACTTGTTGGTGTCTCTCATGCGTAAAATTGCTGCTCAGATTCACACATACACACACGCATGAATGGCACACACTTTTTTATCTTGACAGTTTCCTGTAGATAAAAACAAGCGGGTGTTCTGCATCTGAGAGCAAGAGGCAAGATGAGTGTGTGAAAGAGACTTTGTGTTATTTTCTGATGGGACCTTTCACTTTTTGCTTTCATTGTGTCTTTCCTCCCTCCAGACGAGTATAAAAGAGGGATTGTTGCTGAAACAGACCAGCTCGTTCCAGAGGTGGAAAAAGCGCTACTTCAAACTGAGAGGCCGAACTCTCTACTACGCCAAAGATGCCAAGGTAAGCTTGTGTATCCCCACATGTACATACTGGAAGTAGCCACAGGTGAGCAGGATAAATGCCCTCTGTCTATTAATTCACTTAGTTTGGATGGAAAAGCTCGAACTGCCAAACTGCTATTAGTGTTGCTCTTCAATGTCTGCCCTCTAATCCCACAAGTGTCTGGCAAAGTAGCTTTTAGAGGTTCAGAGACAAGCTGACCATAGTAAAGAAGTGTTTCTACAATTTGGGAAATATGCCTATTCGCTTTCTGCTTGAGAGTCAGATGACATTGATACCACTCTGATATCTGTACGGTAAATATGTAGCCCGAGCCAGCAGCTGGTTATCTTAGCTTAGAACAGAAGTCCTAAACATGGGTGAAAATCTCCTGTCCAAAGGTAGCAAAATCCATCTTCCAGCACCTCCAAAGCTTCTAAAATAATATTTCATATCTTGATTGTTCAAAACCGAAGTGTAAAAATATCAGTTTGCTGTTTTACAGGGGTTATGTTGCAGACTATCTCTTGGCCAGGACCAGTAACTTCCTGGGGCCTCTGCTGGTTGCCTAGCAACTGGCCCCAGCCTGGTGATATAATTTGTTAATTAGTGAGCTTTAGAGGAGCTGGTAGGCATATTTTGTTACCTTTGGACAGAGTCAGGTTTGTCGTTTCTCCTTGTGTCCAGTCTGTATGCTAAGCTAAGCTAACCTGCTGCTGCTAGCTTTAGCTTCATATTTTTTCATATTTAATGTAATCCATCTACTGCACAGTAGCTCACATTTTCCTGATCAAATTTTTTTCGATCTTTTATTTGCCTTCCTTGAATTTTTTTCCCTTTCAATACCTTACCTTTTCACCTGTGTTTTATTTTAAGTGCATCTTTGTTTTGAACTTTTGAACTTTTTACTGTTGTTGACATCTCTTTCCCCTTTGCTTCTAACCTAACCTCCCTGATCTGGATCATGTGTGCGTGCCTGTGTGTATGTGTCTGCACATGCACTAGTCTGGCAGTGCCCTGGCACGCTGGCAGGAGCGGGCGCTGCGCAGAGTGTCCAGGAGTCGCGTGTGCTGGCGAGTTCTGTCCGTGTGCTGGACGGGCGCGCGACGTTCCCCCCCACCTCTGGGTGCCAGCGGATCTGAGGAAGGCCTAGTGAGAATTCGGGTCAGCACAGCCCAGCCAGGGGCCAGGGGCCAGACCACCACAGCAGCTTAACCATTTCCCACTTACCCTCTCACCTATATGTGATAGTGCTGCATTTGTGTCATATGGTGTTAATGGGTCAAGACAGGTTTAGTATCTTAACAGTGAGGGTTGAAAATACATGATAAGATGCAAAATAACATAGATAGACAGAGGGTGTCATTCTGGGAAGCCATTTTGTGGATGAACTGAGGAAATATAGTTTTTTCAGCAAATTCCACACATTCCAGCTTTTTGGAGGTGAACAATTGACCCTTCCTAAGTCCCGCACCTTTTTGTTTTGTGGTCCAATAACATTTCAGCAAGACTCGGACAGCTTTCTCCTTTCCTGTATTTAGATATGCTATGTGCTAGGCTAATCTATGATGAAAAGACAACCACTTCTTGAAGATGGTTAAAAGATGAAAGTGACATGTATATTGTAACATCTTAAGTTAGCCAACATCAGTAAATTGCTAGCTAACTAGCTAATCTACATCAATCCGTAGCTAGCTAGTTAGCAAAACTCTTGCTAATTAGGTAGTTAACTATGTAGATTAGGTAGCTAGTTAGCTAGCAAGGTTGTGTTTTCAACATAGACAAACCTAGTATTTAGCATATCTAACTACAGGAAAGGAGAAAACTGATTATTGGTTCCAAAAGGCTTAGGACAGGTCAATCGTTACTACCATATCGTTATTACCATATGATATGAATGCACATATATAATATGAATATAACCCCAGGTAGGGTAGCAAAACATGTGTATAGACTATAAGGCCACACCTTTATGAGTTTATCTTGTTAAACTAACTCAACCTCAATGGTGACTAAGGCTTTTATTGTTCTATACTGTGTGTTGCTTGTCCTTCCCTGCAAGCTTAAAGTCTCTTGATTGGCCATGCTGAAAGAATTAAAAAATAAATGAAGCAATACTTTTTGTTTGTTGGTATGTATGCGTTATGGTAAGCATTAGTCATTTATAACTTGTGAGTTCTCTCTGTCATGGCCAGACAATGACATTAGCCCCTATAGATAACTGCCCATTCCCGACATGTCCATCCACTCTGGTGTCTCCAAGGTGGCCTGGCTGGCTGTGCTGCCCTGTGCTTTGGAAGCCTGACCTCCTCATTGATCCATCAGGGAGGCTGCATCTCAGTGGCACTGCAGTTTGTCCTACTCTCCTTTCTTGACTGAACACACAAAGATAAGTTAAAGATAACAGAGTCATAGGTAGAATGTATGGGTTCTGCTTCTAGCTTTCTTAAAACAGCATGTAATAATCACATTGCCTGGTGTAAAATGAAGCATAGGAGAGAGGCACTGGAAGAGGTTTATCAAGGTCGCTGAGATGCAGTCACTGAGCCAAGCTCTGGATCTATGGGTAACAGGGGGTCTGGACGCTTGCCTTTGTCCACCATTCACTGTCAGCTTTCATTACAGCTTCCCTCAAGACAGTTGAGCGTGTGTGCCCACACATTTACAAGTATGTGTGTGTGTGTTTTGCTAGTGGCGTGGTGAGCGAGAGAGAGGGAGAAGGAGGAGTGTGTCGACTCTAGAAAGTGATCACACACATACATACGCACATGTGATGCAATGGTATAGCGGCCAAAAGCGCTGTAACAGGGAGGGCAGTGTTTGTATCGACATGCCATTCATACTTGGGCCCTTTTGGCCGACACTCCACACACATTCACACACACTTGTAGGCATATGTGGAAGTGCTGAGACACATGCTCCCTCTACACACTCACACACACATACACAGAGTAAGGATTGGCTGGTGTCCCTCTCCAGCCTGGCCTGGGGAGAGCGTTGTTAACTGGGCATTCCCTCTGACAGCTGCAGCAGCTCACTCCTCCCACACACACACACACACACAGACACACACATAAAGACACAGAGTCAGAGGGCATTCCTTTGACGGCATCGGGTTTTAGGCCCACGGCCCTTTAAGAGCTCAGCTGCGTGCCTTACGCATCACAGCTCTGTTAGGGTATCATGTTCCTGTTTGTAGACTCTGGCTCTCCTCTCTGTCTGTCTGCTGGCTATATTGCATAGAGTTGGCTCCAGCTCCTCCAGCCACATAGAAATTCAATAAAACATATCAACATTCACAGTCCTGCTATTTGCACTATTCTCATTTAGGTACAGAGTCAAAACAAAGGAAACTCCAGAGGGAAATCCTCACTGCGGTGTAGGCTTATAGTGTAGCTGTGTTGTGGTGAAGTGCATTTCCTGGCAGATGGAACAAACCGAGTTATCTGTTAGAGGGCCAGACAAATTGGACTCATTGTTCTGAGCAGAACGTTCTGAGCCATCAGTTTTTTTCTCCACACTTTATTAACCCCTTCAGACCCACCTACTGCCATAGAAACAAAATGATATGCCAATGAAGTTTTACTTCTGCCCAGTAACTAAATAGACTGAACAAAAACTTAAAAGCAGTGTGCAAACTAAACCATGGCTTTTAGGGGAAGCTTACCGGTATTTAATTGTTTTTTTTGTTGTTTTTGGTTTTTTGCTTTAGTTGCAAAGAAACACTCATAGCTGCAACCATGTAAGCTTACTTGCTAAATGTCAGCACATCCATTATTTAATAATCAGTTAATGACATACAGACAGAACATTGATAATAGCCTACTTTTACACATGATTCATGATGATAGAGATACATAAAAATAGAAATACGTGGCAAAATATATCATAATGTCTGTATTTTAGTGTTAGTATTATGATTGTCAGACTCCCCAGAAGACAAGCATGGCAGATAAAATATGAATGCAGAATGCAGACCTCAAAGTCTTTAAATTCTTTAAATTCAAAGTTAATTTTAAGATTTTTCCAACCTGAAGAAAACAGGGTTTCTATTAAAATTGAATGTCCATCATATCCAAGCATACAAGTTTTTTTTATTGTCATTTACAACACAGGGCTGTATAATGAAATTTAGATATAGTTCATTTTATACTAGTTACAATACAAATAAAACTTGATTGATAATACATTTAAAAAAATACTAATTTGTATGATGAAGAGCAATTTCTATCTTAAAACATGTCTTTACAACTAATAGTCATTTACATTGTACTTGAGAGATCATTGAGGGGCGACCCTCATTTATAATGACATCCAGTCAACAAAGAAAACTTAAAAAATATAAAAACAATACCACAATTAGCTAATAGAAAGCTCAACTTTCTGATGAGGGAAGATACATTTGATTTATTTAGATACTTAAAATGTAAAATAAATACAGTTGTGTAAAATGCCCTTAGAGTTTGCTGTTAATTATTTTATTGATAAATTAAAGCAATTTAAATAAGTACAGGTATGTAAAACAATTACAAGTTGGTTGGGAGGCTTACATTTTGAAAAATGCCCAAAAGGTACAAGTGTATTGATTTTAAGGAGGTGCTGTATTTTGCTCAGTTAATTCATATTTACCTTTAGAGTGCCCCACAGAGGATGCTGAACTTCTAAATGAAGATATTCCAGAGATGTGTGATTTAGCGTGTCAGGGGTAAAATTCTGTAATTAGATTAAAGGTATTTGCTGGCACAAACTATGATATACACTGAATTTCAGATTAAATATAAATATTTGAAAAAGAGCCAGAGGAGAGGTGTAAGACACATGCATATTTTCTCACTGACTTCACGGAAGAACAGATAAAGTGGAGAGGTCCCTTAGCTTGGTCCCAGACATCTGAATTACTGGCCAATTACTGGATTTGACATCTCAAATTTTTTTCAGCATGTCAAATAAGTATCAGGCTGGTTTCTTTGATGGAAAAATGGTTTTAAGTTGATGACTGACTGAAAAAAGAGAAGAAAATGTACAATGAGAAGGTGATTAAACTGAATCATTGACCACTTGAAATGCATCCAAATGGTGCTATCAGAATCCTAATTGACCTTAAATCAGCTGTAAAATAGATTATGACTACAGTGACAAAATGGCTAAAAAGACGTATTACTTATTGTCACTTTTGAATACAATCATTATCTTAACTGGACATGAAAAAAATATATTTTGTGTTCTGCTGTTTCCTTTATTTTTACTAAACTCTGCAATTCCTCGAGCTGACCTTTACATTGTCTCATTTTCACTTAAAGCAGCATAAAGATTCATTCATTTAGTATTTGGGAAATCTTGTTTTATATGAAGCTCCTAATAGATGTTAACTGCAAAAGAAGACTGTTGGTCACTCATTTTTGTCATTTTAAATGCTACCCTTTCATGTCCATGGCTCTTGCTGTATCTTCCATTTTATACAAGGAGGTTTTACCTATTTATTTTAGGCCTCTTCATACCCTAGTAGTTCAACCCAGTGTTAAAAATATTGTCCAAAGGCTCATTCTCCCGTTTCTCTCTTTTGTGCCCTCTATCTCTCCGTTCTCCTCTTGGGACTTCGCTTTTTTCTTCTCTCCCCTCACACCTCCTCTTTTCTGCAGTCCCTTATCTTTGACGAGGTGGACCTATCGGATGCCAGCGTTGCAGAGTCCAGCACAAAGAATGTCAACAACAGCTTCACAGTGAGTGCATCTCACAGTCTTAACACACACACACACACACACACGCACGCAGGGTTTCAGTGAAGGAATCATAGGGAGAGGCACGTGAGACTGAGTGTGTCACAGTATATCACTTGTGAGTGTAGAACCAGGTATGCAATCTAGATCTCCATGTCAGTGCAATGCTGTGATAATTCAATATACTCAGATTCACGCTTATTATGCAGACTTTCTTTCTTTATTGTTTGTTTTTGTTTGGTTTAACAAATTTCCCGCTGGGGATCAATAAAGTATTTCTGATTCTGATTCTGATTGATTCAAGAGTTTTAGGTTTGGATGACTTTCTGAACCAACAGATATGGTATGGTAACACTTATGGAAGTGGCTAATGAGTGAGCCAATCATAATGTGTTAATTTGTTACAGCATCTGTAAACGCAGGACCCCGTGCAGATTTGGTTCTATGTCAATGTCACCAAAAAAACTCTGAAGGGAAGCAAATAAGCATGTTTTCCAAAGGAACTATTACTTAGATGAACATCATCAAAATGTTCCCTCCTTTTTTGTGATACTTAAATGTTTACAGCACACTGCAAATGTCAGAGTTCAAGGTCGGTTAGACAGCATACTGCTCTTAGCACTAAACACAGTCCCTGGGATGACTTAAGGTAATTTGACCAAGTTTAATAAAATGTCAAAGTTGACCCGTTGAGCCCCATTAATTACATATTTACAGCAGGTACTTGTGTTTCTTAATGACTGCATTCAATCACAGTGGACGGCACTCTGAGCCATTACGCATTCAGCTGGAGATCCATCAAGAAAACAGGATTTGCCCTTCAAGGATAATAATTCACCCAGCATATTGTACACCTGAAAATGTCAGTTCTAATGATATTTCAGATGATATTTTAATAAATTTCCCAGCATTACTCCTTATGTTCTTGTCACATGCTGCGCGTCATGGCACATCTATTGGGAGAAAACAAGCAATGTCCCTGTCAATGGATGCTTGTTCGAGAAAAGAATGAGCAGATGAGCTGGATGTGTGGGAGGTGGAGGGAAATGATCACGAGTATTATGAGCAGCGAAGACGAAAACAGACAGTGAAAGAGCTAGTAGAGCCCTGTCCTTTCTATAAATGTCTCTCCTCTCCCCGGGTGTTGCTATATTTAGAAACAAGGAGGAGGAGGAGGTTGGCAGGAGAGCAGCACCCAGAGGAGAGTACGCAGCTATTTTTAGCAACGCCTTGACATGCTTCACTGAGTGCCTGGGATGGTTTTACGACTGCCATATTCATAAATGAGATTATGTTTGCCTATTGCATGTGTGCACAGTGTGTGTTTGTTGCATGGTTGATAAACATGCTGCGATAAAGGTTTGGAGGTGAGCTTGACATGCCTTCATGAGCATCAGAATCCCACTAAGATGGTGAGAGGGAGGGGAGAGGGAGGGAGAAGGGGGGAGAGAGGGCAAGACAAAAAAATACAAAAAGGGAAGTAAGGACAATGTATAGTTGAGAAATATATGTACAGACAGTGGGAAAAAAGATAAATAATCTATGGGGAACTACTGCAGAGTGGCGAAGAGAAAGACGCAGCAAGGTAGTGCAGCAGAGGAAATCCTGGAGTGA
>NW_023340095.1:24793989-24797742 GCF_004916995.1 Morone saxatilis | reverse complement strand
CGCTAACCGCACTCGCACACATACCCCCCGGGGGAAAAGAGAAAGAGAGGGGTAGAGCGAGGTCGAGGCACAAGCAAGCATCGAGGAGTGGGAGAGGAGAGACGGATGCAGAGGAAGAGTGAGGGAGAGTGGAGAGAAAATGAAGACAGCCCAACTGCGACTTACTGAGAAGGAGTAGTGACACATTAAACCAAAGGTAACGTGACATGCTTGATGGTAGCTCACCTGCGGCGCCTACGCACACGTGCCAATCTCTGTAAGGCATCAAGACAGACACAGTCATGCACACCGACAGGGGGAGACCAGGCTTCATCAGACAGGTTGTGTGATCACGACTGAAGGGGAGACCACTGCAGAGGATGCATTGCGGGGCTTCGCTCTGACTGTGCAGACTAAACCAGCCTCTGTTTCGTGTCTGTCTAGCTGTCTTTGTCTGTCTGCCTGGTCTCCTGTCTGTCTGTATGTTGGTGTGTCTGCTGAGGATGAGTGATGCTGCCGGCGTCCGCTATGCAGGTTGGTGGTCAGATGCTTTGAATGAGCGACTGACTCTAAGATGTTTGGCTCACTCATGTAGGAGCTTTGCAGATGTGTGCTCAGGGTGCGCAGCATGCATGCTTGTGTTTTTACATAGCGGTTACCAAGGACTCCCTCAGGAATCTGGATCTACCAGCAGCATAGGGCAAACTTAAATGTCACTAGAATTGAATTATACTAGTTAGAGAAGGGAATAATTTAACTCTTACTCATTTTCTACAGTGCATTGTACAGTGTAGACAGTCATGTAATTACATTTTTTGAGTGGTTAATTATTCAGCAACTTAACAGACATGGATAAAAACAAGTGAGCATATGTGTATGCATTTTCCATGACCGCTTATAACAAAATTTCGTTGTACTTGTGACAATGACAATAAATGCTATTCATAGGTGTGAAAATATATGTGTGTGTATGTTGGCATAAAATGTACGGGACCACATGATCCCCTCTTGTGCTGTTCCGTAAGCCGCTGTTTCTCTTGCATATTGAAAAGGCGTGTGTGTGTGAATATACAATGAGGCAGCGTCGCTGTAGCGCAGAGAGGGAGCACCTTGAAGTCCACGTGAGAGCTCAGCCCAACCCGGCCCCTTAATTCATTAGAGACTCTGCAGGGACGCACCGCCTCTGTCACTGACTCACTCATGCTTATTGGATTGGCTCGCTTATTACCATCCTCTTTAAATCCGCAAAATGAATCTCAAGGAAATTCAGATCGGCTTTGAATTGTGCACTTGCATCGGCGGCACACCGGCACTCTGATTTGTTTTGTAGTTAATATTGTACACTGTTTACGCGAAGCTGCAGCTGATTGTGTGTTGTAGGGAGTGAGCAGCTGTGTTTCACCCACTCTGCTATTGTGCTCCAGGTGGGGTACAGGATCTGTGCACTACTGACTCCAGTTCTGGGCCTGCATGCAAGTGGTAATGGACCTGAACTTGTATAGGTCCATTACCTGTGTGTAAAAAGTGATGGGTGTCGCTAATATTCAGTTGGTGGCTGCCTCTATAAGAACTAATGAGGCCTATGATTACATGTTGTCATCGTTTAGAGATACTGATCAAAGAGCCACTTCTTGTTGTCACTTGTCATTACACACACATCTGATGTGTTCAGCTTTGAAGGTCAGTCATCAAGAGAGGTTTTCCACACTTGAGGGTTGCCTAGAGCCATTTTAGGAAACAGCCGTTCCTGTTTCCCCTGGCAACCAATCTTATCACTACCCGCTTCCAGACATAAGACACGCATACAAAGACACGCGGACACAGTACACCAGCACAGAGACAGGATGATCTATGTCCAAAGGGATCGATTTGCACATGTGCATGTGCATACACACACACACCAATGCACAAATGGACACTCACTCAAATCCCTGCAGTTGCTGGTAGAAAACTGTATTTTGATTAACAACTGAGAAAAGCCGACAATTCTCTGAGAGAGTAAGCAGGAGAAAGAGAGCGAGCGAGTACAACAGATTTACTCTTGTTTTACACGCTGAAGGATTGTAAACGGCTGATTGGTTGAGAGTTAAACATGTACTGCAAACACACACACACCCAAAGCAGCTGAGGGAATTCTCACAACACACATTCAGTCATTTAGGAGTGGTGGTCTTCACTTATTTCAAAAGAGGAGATTTGGTGTTTGTTATGATTTGGCGCCCACAGTTGCAATAGCACTATGGTAAATGCAGCCTTTTATTTCACCAAGCTCTCATCAACCACTGAGAGCCGGGCATATTTACTCTTGTCCAGCGTCTTCTCTCTCCCTTATTGTCTTAGCTTAGTCTTTCAATGTCCTCTTAGGTCTCTTTCCCTCTCCCGCTGCTGGTTACATTGCCCACGCGCCCGGCTCTGGTTCTGGCACAACACTGATGTCTCTCTCTGTCTGCATTCACCCCTTTCCCAGTCCTAATAATTTCCTCCTCCCCCTGTCCAAAGCTCCCGTGCTACCAGTGTAAACACCAAAACTCTCCCCCGGTGCTCTGAGCACCCAGTCCCGGACGTCCAGGGAAGTATGGTTAAGCTAACTTGTTAACAGAATCTCCATTTGGCAGCAGTTACTTTACTCTGCATCAGGAAACTCTGTAAATCACAGAGAGTAGAGGTACAGCCACCCGGAGGACACCAGAGGGAAAACCAGAACACATTTTCCCCATAAAATATGATCCAGTTTCACCAAAATCAGTGGCGTAGTTGTTGGTGTGTGACTTGCTGTCGTAAAGGATTACACACTTGTCCCAACCTGGAGCCAAAAGTTACACAGTGCAAGAACGTGGAGGTTGAGAGTGGGAATGACAGAAACACCATTCACCCTATAACAACTCAGTATAGCGTCACAATTATTTTAAGGTTAGAATTTTAAGGTAGAAAAGTTACAGAATGGGACATTAAACTGTATTATGGTTCCATACCACATGTCTTTTGGAGATGTTTCCTAATATAAAGTGATGAAATAAAACAAAAGCCAATAGGTTGCATTGTGGTTTTGCCCTGCAGCCTGTTCCAGATGGGATAATCACTTTGATAATGATCTCTGAAGTTATCTATTTAATAATGTAGATAACATCTATCTAACATCTATATAATGTCTACAACATTGTTGTTGTTGGCAGCACATGGCTGTAAACCTGACGGCTAGCCTTCAAACAGAAAGGAAAGGAAAGGAGCAAATGCATCCTAACCTCCCCAACATGCACATGCACTTATGCACGTTACACACAGTGCACACACGTGCACTCGCAGTGTTGTGGGTGTTTGTTGTGCACCTGCTGTTTGTTCCACACCTCGTAAAAGCCTCAGGTGCTGCTGGTCTAAACAGGCCTGTACACAGTGAGGGGGAGGAGAGATGAATCTCTTGAAAAAAAACTAATTTACTTCATCACAGAATCATTCATGGGAGGGAGAATACAATTTCCTTCACTGTTTCACTCCATTTTTCTTTGACTAATGGATGTGTGTTTTGGTCTACAGGATGTGTGGGTTGCAGTTACACTTTTATCAAATTATTGCCAGAATGGGTGTAATTCAAGAATAGAAGGAGCCTCTGCAGCAGCTGAATGTATGGCGTCAAATTATGGTGAATAGTTGGTCTGAAGTGGTATGTCAAAAAATCAATGAGCACTTAGGAAGAATAGGAAACAACTGCAGAGTAATACCATCCAATGTTTCACTTTTTCATTTACAAAAATGTTGTGATGTACTGTAATACTTATT
>NW_023340095.1:24771171-24793969 GCF_004916995.1 Morone saxatilis | reverse complement strand
ACATTAAGGTTCTGCGCTGGGAAATGGAGAATAGCAGTAAAATTTTATGTTTTGGCTTGTGCAGTTTGCATTTCAAAGTATTTCTTCTTAGATATGCATTACATAGGAGGAGGGTATAGAAATCTCTATGAGTAGCCACTGCTTCTAAATTGCCATATTCAGCTGTCCGCTGGAGCAAAGAAAAATGTATGTGAAATGTAGGAACGGTCTGTAAAATCAACGCGCATTCTGTCGTAGTGTCACCATAATTCGTCCTTTTATTTCATCAAAGCAACATAACAATAAACAAAACTTATATGAAACAGAAAAACTTGCTTTGTCTCTCTAATGCGGTTAAAAAATAGTTAGCCCTTCCGCTCTTTAGCCAAAAACACCTCAGGTGACGTCTATATGTAGAGTTAACACCCCCTGACGTCATCATGACGGCATTGTTACGTCATTGTTACGTCATCATTACATCATCACATCATCATCTCAGCAATACCACTGATTAACAGTACTTAATTATGATCAGCATAATTTGATATATATGGCAGCATGATTATAAGTTGCTCACATGAGTATGATATGGTATATGTGAAACACAGATTTAGTGTAATGGCTTCAACATTCCAGCCCCTAATTGACCAGTATAGGGCAATTCATACATTTATACATCAGAAGCATACACTCAAGAGTCCTTTGTGACAATATTCAAGATTGTCAAGTAAAGTGTCCATAGAATTTCAAAAATAAGCAAAAAATAATCCATTAATAGTCAATTTTTTGCGAAACAAGTTCATAAAAATTCAACAAAAAGATTCAACACAGATCCTTGTTTGAGAAAAAGGAGAAAAAATAGGAAAGACGTTAAAATAAAGTCCTTTCAAAATAGTCCTTTTCAGGAGTCGAGTAACAAAAAAGAAAAAGGGGCATAGGTCAGACCTGTCTCATCAGGTCATGTCATGTGTCATGTGTAGAAGGCACAGCTTTGTGATGGGCCTTTCCAAGGTGCCATTTTGTGTCCTGATCTTGACCCGACGTACATGTCCTTTTTTGTCTGGGAAAATTTCCGTGATTCTTCCCATGGGCCAGGAGTTGCGTGGTCAGCTTTCATCGATGATCAGCACTAAGTCTCCATGCTTTAGATTCTCTTTAACCTTATTCCATTTCTGTCTCTCTTGCAGCAATGGGAGGTACTCTCGTGTCCAGCGTTTCCAGAAGAGATCAGATATGTATTGGGTCTGTTTCTATCTTCTTCTTCTGGAATAGGTATCACTTTTGTCGAAGAGTCCAGGTGGAAGAGTAGGCGTTCTCGTCATTTGAAGCAGATGGTTGGGTGTCAGAGGTTCTGGATCTTTCACATCCTGAGATATGACTGATTGGCCGGTCATTCATGATTGCCTCTACTTCGTATGGAGCCGTTTGGAGACTCTCATAATCCAGGGTCTGTTCCCTTGTGATGGAGTAGAGGATCTTTTTCACTATCCAGATTAGCCGCTCCCATACGCCTCCATGATGGGAACCATAGGGAGGATTAAATGTCCATTTGATACCTTCAGCTTGAATCGAATGCTGGATCTTATTGAGGTCAAGGTGAGTAAGTGCTTCACGCAGCTCTCGTTCTGTACCAACGAAATTTGTACCATTGTCAAGAGAGACAATCTCCTTCACTTGGCCTCGTCTGCAGATAAATTGACGGAGTGCAGAAATGCAAGAATCTGTATCCATTGAGTAGGCCATCTCTAGGTGTACTGCTCTGCTTGCGAGGCATGTAAACAAGGCTCCATACCTCTTCATTCTGCAGCGGCCATGCTTGACTTCTATGGGACCAAAGTTGTCCAGTCCAGTATGGGTAAAGAGTGGCAAGTCAGGTGTTATCCTGTGTAGAGGTAGGTCTGACATTTTTTGTGTCATTGCTGTACCATGCCATCTCCTGCAGAGTACACAATCCTGTGTTATCCTTCTTGCAGCAGAGTTTGCTCTAATGATCCAATATTTTGTTCTGAGTTTTGCGATCATTTGATTTCTTTCACAAACGCAATGTGAGGTAGTCCATGGTCGCTAGTCAGTTTCAGATAGATGACCGTCCCATAACCTTGCTCGCTTGCATTGCAGAAGTGGTGCATCTGTGCGCTAGTAACTTCAAAATTTGGTGGCCTAAGGCATCTCCTGATTCTCAGGTCAAGGTCTTTCAGCCACTCCTTCCATTTGTTTGTGTAAGCAGTTGCAATCCCTTCATCCACAATTAATCTTGCACAGGTCCTGCAGTATTCCTTTCCCTGTCAGCATAACTGGTGCTAGGAACCCGAGAGGATCGTATACTGAGTTCAACACAGAACGTTCCGGTATTCTTACTTGATGGAACATTCCTTCGATGTCCCCCATCACTGCTACTGGTTATTGTCGGAATCTGAGGAATACACCCAACAAGGTGTTCGTAAGGTCAGGACCCTGCAGCAGCTCAGAGTTCAGGGAAGTTCCTTGAAATGAAGAGGTACAATCAAACACCACCCGGATCGTCTTTTTCCTTTTGTGGTAGACACCATGGTGAGGAATGTACCACAGTCTTCCATCTTTCCGGTGGAGTTGTTCCTCTGGCACTCTTTCTGCATGCCCTTTCCTTAATACATCATTCATGAAGCCATTATAATCTTTCCGAAAGGCTTCATCTTTCTGGAATCTGTGGGCAAAACTTAGTGCTCTTTGTTCCGCCACCTTCCTGTTGTTTGGCAGGCTGATGTTGTTCTGACGGAATGGAAGTTGTATTTCATAATGGCCATCTTTCTTTTTGACTGAGCTGTTCATCACATGCATAAATTGCTTGTCTTCAAATGAGTGTTCTTGGTTTTCATTGTAGGCCAATTCTGAGAAGTCCAGGTTATATTGGTGTACAAGGAGCTCTTCCAGCTTAACCACAGATATCTTGTTGGACATTATCCGTGGTCGACCATGCTCATCCATAGGTGTAGTACTGTAGTACTGTCGCTCGGAGTAAGATTTCAGTTTTCTTTCCTCTGACAGACAACTGTTCCATCAGTTTCACTGTGACGAAAGTAGCATTGCTTCCAGGGTCTAGAAACACATAGGTTTCTATCAAACAACTGCCTTTATGTGCTTTCATCTTTACAGGTACCACTGCCAACTTGTAGTCTGTGATTCTGTCTCCTGTTTGTGCTGCTGATGGTATCATAGCAATTTGTGCTGCTGATGAAACTTTAGCAATGCCATTGCTCCTGGTGTCTGGATCCTTCTTAGCTGCTGGTTTGGCATTTCCTGGGGTAAAGTTCTCCATATGTAAGACAGTGGGATGTTTCGTCTCACAGGAACGACACGTTTACATTCTTTACTCATATGACCTTTGACCAAGCAGGCAAAGCAGAGTCCATTTTTCTTTAGCAGCTCAACTTTGTCCTTGTGGGGAATCTTTGTCATTGCTTGATATGTTGCCATCACATGATCTTCTTTACAGAAAGCACAAGGTTTGATGAAAGCATCAATGGCTGTACGGATGCCCTCTGGCTTGTCCCCCTTTTTCCTAGCATTGGTGTTCGTGTTGGCTTCTGTCTTGGGAACTACAGCTGTAGCAAAGCTTTTCTTGCTGCTAGATCTCATATAAGGCAAGTCATTTTTGTATTTTCTCCCATTAGCAGTATCCTGGATATCTCCAAAGACAGGATCTTGAATTATTCTGGCTTGTTTTTCTATAAGCCGAACAAGGTCATGGAATTTAGGTCTCTGCTGCGTTCTTTCAATGATGTTACATACAGCAGACCGCCATTTCTCAAGAAGTTGAAATGGTAGTTTGGAAACAAGTCGTTTCATGTTAGATGGTAAATCCAGCTCTGACATGTATGGGAGGTCCTGAACTGCATTACCACAGCCCCTTAGATAGAGGGCGTAGCTGTGAAGTGCCTTTCCATCATCTGTGCGTATTAAGTTCCAGTTTAAGGCCTTTTCCATGTATGCCGTTGTGACTTTGAAGTTATCACCAAAGTGATATTTTAGTAGGCGCTTTGCTTCATCATAGCCTGTTGTTGCACTTGTGTGAAAGCAGCTTTGCACTAGTTCCTTTGGCTTACCAACAGTATACTGTTCCAGGAAAATCCTCATTATTGTTGAGTTTTTCCTCGATCTTATGCATGAAAGCCTTTCATATAATGGCTCGGAAAGTGGAAGGATCACCGTCACAACACCAGCACTCCCTTCTTGGCAGTTTAGTTTAGCTTCTTTCTGCTGCATCACCAGCAGATCTGCCAAGTCTGTCTGTCTTTGCATAATATTTGTAAGATCAAGGCTCTGAGCTATTTCACTTCTGCGAGTAGATTGGTCTCGTCTGTGTGGTCCCTCAGAGACAACAACTCTGGTTGTATGAGGGTTTGTTGTAGCCCTTGGTGGTTGCTCAGGCTTTTCTGTGATTCCAGTTAGTGGTGAGTACCGAGTGTGTATCATTTTGTAAGGGTGTTTTAGGTATAGTTCCTATGCGTGCAAACTCCAGTTGTTCTAGGCTTACTTCTATTTTGTCAGATACATTTATTTGTTCCTCCATTTGTTTTCCAGATTCTTCACCTTCAGATTCCTCCAGAGCCTTCAACCTTGCATCAGCTGCAGCAATATCTGCTTTCAAGTCCAGAGATTCCATCTTCAAACCCAGCTGATGCTTTTCCATTTCCAGTTCATGTTTCTTTTTAAGAGCTTCAGCTCTGGCCTGTAGAGCAGCTTTGTCTGCAGCAGCCTTCATGCGTACTGAAGCAATGGATGAAGATTTTGAACATTTAGAAACTTTTGAACCCTTTGAACCAGTCTGTGAGATACTGTCCCCAAAATCCACAAGAGTTTGTGGGTCAGGCTGAGGTTTTATCCATTGATCTACCTCAGTCAGAAAAGCATCATAATCAGCCATTTTTGGCTCATACCAGTCCAAAGTTTCATTTATTCTCACATCCTCAGGCAGCAGTTTCTGAACAGCTTTATGACACCTTTTAAATTCATCCAGCAGTGCGCATTTGCACTTTCATTGATATTGGCAACATCAACACCTTCTTTCATCATTGTTTTTATTTCATTCATTTTCCGTGTACAGTACAATGTGAAAGTTTCCCTCTGAGTGATTTGAACGCCTCCCTTTGTTGCGCAGCGTCCATTTCAGGAACACCGGCTTTAGTGACTCCACGTTCAGTTCCTTCTGCCATTGTTTCACTTTTCGTTCTCAGCCTTTAATATTCATTTGTACAGGTTTTTTTTCAAATAAATCTGACGGCTTTTGTTTGAATATTCGTTAGTATTTCGGTTATTTATTTATATATTTTATCCTTTCACGCGCACAGCCGTGCTTTGTTTCCGTTTCAGTCCGTTTTATTGGTCATTTAGTCACTTTATTTCCGTGAGCGTATACTTTATTTCAGGCCTTTTTCTGCACTTTGTTTCGTATATTACATTTTATTTCCATCTGCTCGTGATATTTGGCTCACATGGCTACATGGCTCATTTACATCGAATCGAAGAATTCAGTTGGTTGCAATCTGCAAAAGTAGTGCCCTAAATGCCACTAAATCCTACACACTGGTCCTTTAAATGGTTGCAGGTTTTTTTTTTTTTTTTTGCAGTAATGTCATGTTGTCTGATGCCACTCAAATCAAACAACAACAACAAGCTGTGTCAAACTTCACATTCAGAGGACATTGAAAGGACATCTGTGTTTAGGTGTTCGGTAACCTGTGCAAGACTAGCCATAGGTAGAAACATCAGCATCACTGCTAGCATATGAATATTGATTAGTGTGATATTGCCCACATTGTGAGTGTGTGTGTGCAAACTCCTTTCTCTCTCTGAGGTGAACAGCGATGGTCCAGACACGGTGAGAGAGAGAGAGAGGGAGAGAGAGACAAAGAGAAAGAAGAGATGAGAGAGCATAAATAAGTGATGGGATGTTGAAAGGGTGCTGTATGTCTGTAGGGTTATCTACAGGGAGACTGTCCTTTAAACACACATACACACACTCACACAGAGAGAAGAGGGGGGTGGAGGGGCTCTTAGCCTTTACTGAGGCGCTTCGCCTGTCAGCACATATCTGCCTCAAAGCAACATGAAGAGCTAAGAGCAAGATGAAAAAAATGCTGGAGCAGAGGAAAAGACTAACTCTAGAAGGTGTTAGGGGGTGAGTGAGCTAGAGTTGATGAGAGAGAGACAGAGAGAGGGAGGGATGGAGGGGGCTTGTCATCCTTTCTCTCCCTTAAAGACGGATCTGAACGATCTCTCCTCTCAGTGGCACCACAGGGCTGAGGAGGAAAGCACTGGAAACATTTGTCTCTCTCGCTTTAGCTACAGTGTCTGTCTCACTCACTCACCCGTGCACGCATCCCTCACTCTCCCTCCAGGTGATCACTCCGTTCCGTAGGCTCATCCTCTGTGCCGAGAACAGAAAAGAGATGGAGGACTGGATCAGTTCGCTGAAATCCGTCCAGTCCAGAGAACATTACGAGGTAAGAATCCCCTTTTTCCAAATCAACAGACGGACAGAACTGTGCGAGTTTGTGTGTGTGTGTGTGTGTGTGTGTGTGTATGGTGGGGAGGGGGTGAAAAGAGATGGGGATTGTAAAGAGATAGTGCTGCAGAAAATAGATAGGCAATAGATCTGTGTTTAGGCAAATCCTCTTTTGGAGATTTGGACAGTGATGCATTCTAGCCGAGGATGCTGCTGGAAGTGAATGTATCCTGTTAGTGTGGTTTGGTTACAGAAATAAGTCCACATAGATGGGTGTGTAAAATGTAGCAGGAATAAAAGTTGCATGCTGTGTGGCATATACAGTAACACGGAAGGCAACTGGGGATTTAGGAAGTTGTTAATGCAGAAGGAACACACATGGACCCACATGTACAGTAACAGGTGTACAACCCTATAGTCGGAGGTACAGTAAAGCAGTTGAATCAACACACACACCAGACACATGTTGATCGTCACAAAGCACATGTCGGAATTCGTAACATCCCAGTTCCTTTCCCCCTTACGACTGATAAAAACACACAAAGCATTGTTTTGTCTGCTGTCCAGTCACTTCACCACAACACTCATTTTAATTGAAGGCATTGTTTCTGGGAGAATCTAGAAAACAGGCAACAGCATGACTGTCGACTTGTGTGCCAGTTTTTCTAATCCAACCAGCCATAAACGTTCAGAATGTTCCACTGTCAGCGAAAGTAAATACGGACTGTGTGTTGAAAGTGGTGGCTCGTGGCCAGCGCAGGGAGAAAGCAGCACTGCATTTTAATGGCTTTGATTTGGGAGGGAAATCTTATATAAGACCCCATCCCCTCGCGCCCTTACTGCACTGCAATGCAGCAGCACCCCCAGAGCTCAAACACCACAGGGTACATACATGTGCACACATGAAACGTGCACGCGCCCCCACCATGGATGTCTTGGTGAGTGTCCCACTTTCATAAGCACCTGTTCTACTTATGAAAGACAAACTGTATCAAGGGCTGCGCCAACTACTGCAGACGCAACGCCCACACTTGTACAGTACTTGCATTAGCTTGCCGTCCACAGTGGGCTCTCTCCGTATACTGATGTGGAGAGAAGCATCCAATTTTCCTGACCAGGTGTCACTTTTATAAAATCATGGAGCAGCAGAGCACTAATGACTGTCAGCTAGTAGAGTCCTCATGTACGTCCTGCTGTCTTCTTTCCTTATGCCAGGTAGTGAAGCTCCTACAGAGTAGTAAGACCAGACCTTATGGGGGGAAGTGAATCATTATGATACAGGAATGAATGAACTTGTTGAAAACATGTTGACTTGTGTTTATAGTTGGAAACCAAGGCTGCAAATAATGATTATTTTCATGATTAATAAATCTGTCAATCAATTTCTCGATTAATCGATTAGTTGTTTGGGTCCTCAAATGTCAGAAAAGGGTGAAAAATATTGATCACTTTTTCCCAAAGCCCAAGGTGGCGTTCTCAAATGTCTTGTTTTGTACTAGGACTGCTTGATATGGTAAAAACATCATATTACCATTATTTTGACAGATACAAAATATGATTCACAATTAGTATATGAATGATTATTTGTGTATTACAAATAAAGTTTTCACTGGAAAAAATGTTGATGATATTTCGATTAATTGTGCAGCCCCATTTTGTACACGACCCAAAGATATTCAGTTTCGGCTAAAGAAACCACAAAATATTCATGTTTATAAAGATGAAATTGGGGGGGCCCCCAATTAGCTCAGTTGGTGGAGCTGGCGACCCATGTACAGAGTTGCTGGAGTGGCCCAGGGTTCGAATCCGACCTGTGGCCCTTTCCTGTCTGTCTTCGCCTGTCACTATCCAATAAAGGGCCAAAAAAATGAGTGAAATTAGAGAATTTAGATTTTTTTTTCTTAATGACTTAAAAAAATTGATTATCAAAACAGTTAGCGATTAATTTAATAGTTGACAACTAATTAATTAATGGACTAATTGTTGCAGCTCTCCTGGAAACAGGTAGACAAATGTTTTTTTTTTTATTTTCATGTTCAGCTTGCAATTAGACTGAAAACAGCCAGTAATGGTAGTATGCAGTCATCATTTCATATGTTATATTTTATTATCATAAAGTGCACTGTGCTTACCTTTCTGTGACTGTCATCCCAGTGCTGCCAACCTGTTTTAACCTCTCCTTTGTCAGACGGCACAGTTTAATGTGGAACATTTCTCAGGGATGCACAACTGGTACGCCTGCTCCCATGCACGGCCCACCTTTTGCAACGTCTGTAAAGATAGCTTGTCCGGTGTCACGTCTCACGGCCTCTCCTGCGAAGGTAGGTAGCACACACTGCACACGCTTTACTGTCAAACACATGAATGCTAATTTCCAGATTTGTTGTCGACGTATAGACACACAGTGTTTTCTTACATAACACCCTTTTAATCCATGGCCCGTTTTGAAGCAGCTCTCACTCGTTTTTACATTTCATTACTGGCTCATAGATAGATTCCTCCTGTCTGTTTAAAGAGCAGACATACTGTTGCGTTGCAGCAGATCATTTCAGGCTGCAAGCACTGCGAGCTGGCAGGTCTATAGCTACTCTGAGAAGGTATATATGTTGCATAATGACTTGTGAGTAATTTAAGAACACTTTTTGTTCAAATGTCTGCCTTAGTGGAGCAGGTTGGATATATTGAAGCCAGCATGAGTCTTGAAAATGCTCTGGGCTGTGGAGTGGGGTGTCCATCAAACTGTTAGCTTGAAGTAGAGCTTCCATTAACACTGCACATACCTATGAATTATATGTCAGCCTGTATCAATAAGCCTTTATGTCACACTGTGCATTAGATAAGCATGGACTCAAGCTATTTGAATTTTTATTTTAGCAATTTCACGTCTCTCCATTTACCCATAAAAAACTGTTAATGGAACCTGTGAATGACGCCACATCTCCTCACCTTATCTGTGAAAGAACAGTGAAGTGGGGTGTTAAGGGGAAGGGGGTTGACATGGGAGGTTGACACAAATTTTTTTGCCTTCCGTTTTCTGGTGTGAAATGTCAGTGACAGGCAGCAGACCTTAATGAGCACCATCTGCATATCCTCCCGTTCTAATTATGCTAACGTTCCCCTGTGAGTGAGTGCGCGTGTACATTTGCACGTGTCACAGTCCGTCCTGTAGATGTGTGCTTGGTATAAGAGCCTCTCCACTCAGTGCTTATTATCTTCTACAATGAGGCCCTCTCATATCCAGAAGGCAATAGGAACAGACATAGAGAGATGGAGAGAAAGAGGAAAGACCAAAGCTTATGATCTAAATCCTGCTCCACACATAAACACTCTAAGTCCCGCCCCTTTTCACTCTGCTCTAATCACAGCTGAGCAAGCCTCCGTCAGAACCTAGGTCAGCTTTCTCTTTCCTGTACTTAGATATGCTATGTGCTAGGCTAATCTATGTTGAAAAGACAACCACATTTATTTTGAAAATGGTTAAAAGATAAAAGTCACATCTTAAGTTAGCAAATGGTAGCAAAACTTGCTAGCTAGTTATATCTGATAACTATTTTTAGCTAAACATAAGCTAAATAGCTAAATGCTAGCTAATTAGCTAACTAATGATTAATTGAACTTGGCCAGGAAAGGACACGGTTGACCGAGGTTCCAAAGCAGGGGCTTAGGAAGGGTCATTTGAAATTAGACAGCCTTCATCAAAACATGGAGTCAAGACTTAAAGTAGACACAAAGCCTCATAAAGATTTCCTCCCACATTTCTTTCAATGTAGTTTTAGTAACACATTTACCATTAAACATACAGTATGTCATTTCTGCCACTAGGCCAAAACAAAAATCAATCTTTATATGACAATGTGAAGTTGCTTGGGATCACTGGAGTTGTCGTCTTTATTGTGAAACCACCACTGCTCTAGTTTGGTTATGTAGTCACGTTCACCAACTTCCTTCGTCACTTCCTGACATATCCCGTTTTTACCCAGAAGTTACAGCAACTAGAGGAAAGTAGAGAAGGTATCACTACATGAATAAATCATTATTTTCTATTAGTTTCTATTGCAGATTTATACACTTAGCCATAATTTATTAGCCCTCAAACAGGACCCTGCTACTTGACTCTTTGACTCAGGGTTTAACCTGAACCAGGCCATACAACAATGATAGCGAAAATAAAGGTAAAGTAGTATACTCATATTAAGAAATAATACTATGTATATTATTATAATGCAAATGTATCAGATTGGTACATGGTATTGGCCGATACACAAAGTTCAGGAATCAGGATTGGTATCAGGAAAGAAAAATGGAATTGAAACATCACTAAGGATGTAAGTACACAACTCAACAAAGTATATAACATAGGTCTAGTGTTTATTATAATGTTCTACTTAAATGTCACTATATATAGAACTGTGTATTTACAATAAACTTGATTACTGATACTGATTATTAAATAGCACCCAGATGAAGCTATAGATGTACATTGAGTGCAGAAGTTGTTTGTTACAATCCAATAAGCCTACTGAGAGACAGTGATAAAGGGATGATCGAAAAAGAAAAAAACACAGAAGAGAGCAGGAGAGCGTCTCTATTAAAAGTCGAGAGCAACCAGCCAAACAGTTTCACAGCAATCAACGCAGCTTAAATTTCCCTTCGATTTTCTGCACAGGACGGGCGGCGGGGATTGATTTGTGCTACCCAGCCACAAACACACATAGACGAACCCTTCTGCTTTTTCTGTCTCTATTTCACCCTCACACAATGTTTTCTTCCAGTCTGTTTTGTGAATGCTCAGGGTATAGTCTGACCATTAACAGGCAGTGGTATCATGTCCTCTGAATTCCCTTAATGTTCTGCTAATGCTCTCTAACAGCCTTTAGCGGTAGACAAGATTGAAACATCAATTGTTGCTCCCGGATATGACTTAGTTTGTATATCTGTGTAGACTGCCTAATGACCAGATTGTGTGTGTGTTTGTGTGTTTGTGTGTTTTGTGTGTGAGCAAGGGTGGAGTGGCTAGAACCAAAGTTCCCTGGTGTACAGACATTATTCATGAGTCCGCTAAGTGCCTCATCCTTGATGGAGGAAAAGGCGAGAGCAATCTCCATCTTTATAGAAAGCATTCATGTTTTATTTACGTTACATTTTCCTTATTCAGAGCAACCTGCATTAAGCACATTAAAGTCAAATGTGACATTTTTTAATTTCCTGGCACTACAGTGGCTGTTTTTTTATACAGTGTGAACTGATGTACATGACACAAGTTTCACTTGCAGGACAGGAAATAAGGAACAGTTAAACTACAAGGAGTTTTTAACCAGTTCAGAAACCACAAAACAAACAAGACAATAAGTGAGAAGATTGGCTATTTCTATATAGTTATTCTTAATGCCTGCTAACATGTTGGATTTGGTCATATTCCCCTTGAAATCAGACTACAGAAAACACATGCATCTATGTGCATTATATGAGTCACTGTCACCAGAGGCTCTACATCTGTATCCAGACAGCACAGAAGGTAGCTTTTAATGCAAATCTGGATCAACCTGTTCTGTGTGGTCCAGGGTTTGGGTCTTTCTTAGCCTGGCTGTAGACTTCCTGTTGCTCGTGAGAGATAAATGGATTGAGACCTATGATGTGGAGCTAAGTCCTCAGGCTTGGCTTCTGTCTCTCAGATACGTAAGTGCAGAACAGGCTTAGGGAGGTTAGTAATTACGCCCCCTGACATCTCATTAGGGCTCCATCCATTAACACACACTGTAGTTTGCGGGGTGTGTCTGTTTGTGAATCATGCATCAGGGTCGAGAACATTTTTAAATTACCTTAGTATCTAATAATGCCTGGGCATTAACTAAAAGCCATTCCCATCACACCATTAGAAATTAATGTATTTTAGAATGAAATACTATTCCATTTATTCAAAAACAGTTCATAACTATTTACTGTAATACAATGTATGTTTAGGTTTTATGCTTTTTAAGTGCATCCATCTGAGTAATGTTAACTGCTGTTAAAGGTAGAAAACAATGTCAGATTGATGTGTGTGTTTGTGTTTTTCAGTGTGCAAATTCAAAGCCCATAAACGCTGCGCAGTCAGAGCCACTAACAACTGTAAATGGACCACCCTGGCTTCCATAGGGAAGGATATCATTGAGGATGAGGATGGGGTAGGTTTCTTTTTCTTGAAATCCATTTGAAAGCCTTTTTTGAAAGGCATCCATGTATTGAGAGTTTATCTTTGAGGCTGCCCAAAGTGAGGCCCGTGGGCCAAAGTTGGCCTGTCTTAAGATTAATTTTGGGCCGCCAGATGTTTCTAGTGAAAGAAAACAAAATATTAATTTAAATTATTACATTGCTGTTTCATGCGGTTATTTTCGTGAGTTAAAAATGCTTTTTAGATATGTAGGATCCCTAATCATGAATTGTTTTTCATAATCTGATGTAGTCCTAAGGGATCCTTGTGCAATTTTGCATTTCAACAATACAATACAACAGGTGTTTTGGCCTAGCTTCATTAAGTTACAGTTTTGGCCCACCAAAGGAAAATGTTTGGAACCTTTTTTTTTTAGTTTTATATAGAAAGTGGTTAAAATAACTGTCAGGAAAAAAATCTTGGATAATACTGAACACTGACTTGTATTGTTTGCCCAGTGTCAACAGAGAAAAGGGCTCCTAAAAGAAATTATAAAAGAAGACAGCGTATAAGTGTTCCATTTCTTCAACTGTGTGTGTTTGTGTGTGTGTGTGTGTGTGTGTCTGTGTGTGTGTGTGTGTGTGTGTGTGCGTGTTGAACCTCCAGATTGCCATGCCTCACCAGTGGTTGGAAGGCAACCTGCCTGTCAGTGCCAAGTGTGCCGTGTGTGATAAGACATGTGGCAGCGTGCTGAGACTGCAGGACTGGCGCTGCCTCTGGTGCAAAGCTATGGTAAGACATCTGTCACATGGATAAATTGTAAATTCCTGAATTACATTGCCATTTACAAGAAGACGGTTATTTGAATCATAATGAGAACATTTAAGTCAACAAAAGGCATAGTCTCAGCATTGAATGTGTCATATTTCAAAATGACCAAACTGTGTTGTTCATCATTTGCAGTATTTAAGCTTGTAACTGCAACTGTTGCATGCTGGCAGCCACAGTTAGGTAATAACATTTCATGAACATATGCCAGTCATATGGATTTTGGCTAATGTGGTCTGAGCTACCTTTCTTAGCCTGCTGCCACAGTGACCCGGAAGATTATTTATTAGAGCTGTCCCCGTAGTCAACTAGCAGTTGTTAATTAAATCCAATAGTTGACTAGTCGTCTAGATACAAATGAACTCAATTACAATTGCTACAAACTCATTCCTCTCGCTTCATGCCTCTCCTGTCCCTGCTTGAATCCGCTGTGTGTAGTCCTGGTCGGAGCCACTGTAAATCACCTGGTCCCGTCGGGGGTTACTGGGAGGTTACTGGGCTGGCTCTGTTGCCCACTCGCCCCAATCTGGCTATGGTGCTCTTTCTGGCCCCGGTTCGGGTACAGTCAGCTGACCACTAACTAGCTAGTGGCAGTAGTGAGAACAGTTTGGCAGTTACAGCGAATGCAGCATTGCTGTAAGAAAAAGAAAAGGTCCATGTTGCAATAATCCTGATACTTTAGTCCCGGTGACACGGCACAGCTTATCATTGTAAACACAGAGTCTGCGTACTCTTGTCCTGTGCTCTGTCAGATCAGAGGATCTGAGATGTTGATGGAGGTATGTGGACACAACAGTCTCTGTTTTACCGTTGATTGGCCAACCTGAGTCACATTTCATCAGGACTATCAGCCAGGAGCAGTCTTAAAACTCCTGATCAAGTTGTTTTAAACAATTTTGGCCTAGCCCAAATCCAGTCAGACATCATACAATGATGTTTTCAGCAATAGACGAAAGAAACAGAAATGTAGCAAAGCAATTACTAACCACTGCATCTGCATGCGCAGCTGTTGCCATGGCAAAAAGTACATCCATATAAAAGAAAAGATGATGAAGACTGGAATCTTCCATACATGTTTACATTGTATTTTCTGTGGTTCTTCTAGGTGCACACAGCCTGTATGGACCTGTATCCTCGCAAGTGTCCTCTAGGTCAGTGCAAAGTCTCCATCATCCCCCCTACCGCACTCAACAGCATCGACTCAGACGGTAGGCACCACACACACACACACAGTGCAATCACACTGACTCACTCAAAGGGTCAGAGGTTGATTCCTGACAGCACCTATGAGCAATCATTTCAGAGATTTCATCCCATTTTGTTGGCTGATGTCTTCTCTCTGAACTTTTGACCTTCTGCTCTGTGACATGAAAGAATGGTGGCAGGAGGGAGGAGAGGGAGAGGGTGATGATCTCTGTTCTCTTGTAAAGCTGGAGCCCGGGCTGGAAAACAGAAAGCAAAAGACAATATCTTTATCATTATTTGCCCTTCGGGTAATTGGTCTAATGAAATCCATACTTTCTTATTAGCTCCCTGCTAGTCATATGAGGTATTAGGGAGAGGCACAGGGCACCGGTATGTCTTCCAGGGAATTATGTGTTAAAAATAGCCATCACACACACAGGTCCACACACACCTGTCTGAGGGCTTAAAATAGATCTGCATCTTGAGACGAGATGCGTGTGTGTGAGCAGAATTATAATTGGATGCTTCCCAACTTGCTGAGAAAATGGACACACACACTTATCATTTCATGAGAGCGCACATCACGGAAGAAGAAAAGCTCTGCAGATGGCTTGAATGCACCCCGAGGCTCCCTTCAGACAAGAACAACATGATGTTGTCTGAGTTTTTGTTTTTCTTCATACATGAAGACTCTTTTTCTGTGTTCAGTGTGTGTGTGGGTGTGTGTGTGTGGGTGTGTGCATGTATGTGTGCCCTTGCCAGAGCCCACATTAAACCCATTTTAGATGGAGATCAGCACCTGTGAGACAGACTCAGATAAGCATGTGTGATTGGATTACTGTTGCCCAATCCAGTGGCTCTCTCTCTCACACACACACACACACACACATATGCAGTACACATACGCAGCCCACTGAGTCTGTAAAAAGCTGGCATTGGCTAATTGGTAGATGGATAAAAGAGAGGGAGAGAAAATGAGGATGGGGAATCCAGATGAAGGGAGGAGGATAAGACACAAAGAAAAAAAAGAGACATCCTTCAGCTCCCTCTTCCTCTCTTCTTCCTTCTCTCTCTCTGTATCTCCTCACGTTCCAGTACCCCCTCTGCCCAAATGCAGGCTGGGAAGAGGAGGGAGTTTGGTTGTAATTGGCTTGGGGGGAAGACTGTAGCATGTGCTGGTGCGTTGTGACTCCCTCCCTTCCTCCCTCCTTCTCTTCCACTCAACCCTCCCTCAATCCATCCTTCACTGACAAGATCACAGAGAGAGACATTCAGAAAGGAACACAAATTGAAGATGGTTGACAAAGAGATTAAGGAAGAAGTGAATGAGGATGCAAGGGGGGAAAAGGGAAAAGAGGGAGTGCCAGGAGGAGATAGTAGTGCTACACACACACGGTGGAAGCCCTAATATGCACGAAGCTGTAAATGCAGTGGGGGTATACAGATTATGCTGCAAGCACAGAAACCTCTTGTTGCATTACCTCTCACAGATTAGTGTATGTGTGTGTAGCTGGTTGTGAGTGTGTGTTCGTGCTCTACTATGAAGCAGAACACGTGTTTTTGGCATGTGCCGTGCCTCCACATATTATTACGCTCAGCCTCACGCACCTGATGAGGTCGTTTAACGATGCTTCCCACCAGCTTCTGCGTCTAGCTCTGCTGCTGTGGTTTGACTTATACCCTGGTTACTGGTTATAGAACCTTAAAGGATCGATATTACAAATGGTCCTCAAACTGTGGGGCAAATTGTAGCTGCTCACCTCACAAAGATTCTCAACTCCAGCCCTGTTGGTGCATAGACAGTACCTGAAGTGGACCAAAAAAGGTGCATGTACCCTAATTCAGCTCGACCCTAACTGTAAATACAACAAAACCCTAACCCTAATTCTTCTGTTCTAATTTTAATTCTAATTCTAATTTTACCCTTTTTAACCAAAATTGGGGGTCCGTGGCATGAACAGCACTGCAGTTCAGTCATTTATCACCAAAAAAACATATTTTTCTACTTACCCATTGTGTTATTTAATGCAGGTTGTCTTGGTTTTATTCACTGTTGTATCCAGTTGTTGGATGGAGCTGTATGAAGTTCAGTTTGGAGCAGATATTCACTTTTTCCCTCTCTGTTGCCAATTCTCCTCAGGTTTCTGGAAGGCCACCTGTCCCCCATCATGTGCCAGTCCCCTCCTGGTCTTCGTCAACTCCAAAAGTGGCGACAACCAGGGAGTGAAATTCCTACGACGCTTCAAGCAGCTCCTCAACCCAGCTCAAGTCTTTGACCTAGTCAATGGCGGGCCACACCTCGGGTGAGGAAAGCAGACAGAAACAGCTCACCAGATTCTGATGTGTATAGATGCAACCATAAATATATATGCATGGTTGACCAACAGAATAAGTGAATAGTGTTAAGTGTGTGTGTGTGTGTGTGTTTCTGTCAGTCTGCGCCTGTTTCAGAAGTTTGACAACTTCCGGATCCTGGTGTGTGGAGGCGATGGAAGCGTGGGCTGGGTCCTCTCAGAGATCGACAAACTCAATCTACACAAACAGGTACTGCGATAAGTATTAGTAGTATGATGGATACACTGTGATGTCAACAAACATTTTGTTACATTGGGCAGAACTTTAAATATTACTTTATTTAAATATTATATATCTATCTATCTCTCTCTCTCTCCTGTCTAGTATAGCCTAACCGGGTAACTATATTATATATATAACTATAGTGTCATATATATATATATATATAATTGCCTACTGTCATAAACATATAATGTAGATAATCATCTGCCTTTAATGCAGAAATTGCCAGAAGAGAGTAAGCTAAAGATAAAAACCAATGTGTCCTTGGTAAAGGTGCCAATTGAGCTTTTTTTTTCAGTGCCAGCTGGGGGTATTGCCCTTAGGCACGGGTAACGATCTGGCACGGGTGCTGGGCTGGGGTCCATCATGCGATGACGACACCCAGCTGCCTCAGATACTGGAGAAACTGGAGAGAGCCAGCACCAAGATGCTGGACCGCTGGAGCATCATGACCTATGAGATTAAGATCCCACCCAAACACAGCTGCCCCACCACGCCTGAGGGAGCCGACGACTGCCAGGTACTCACAGGAGTTGACAGATATTCACACGCATCGGTAGACACAATCAAACCCAGCAGGGCTTCCAGACAGACAGATGTGAGGAGGAAGTAGTTGAGCACATGCTGGAAATAGTGCCTGTCATTTTTAATTCACCCTCACCTAGGCTTAGGTTCAGAGCTCAGCTGAACAAAGAGTTTTTTCCCACAAACCCTAGTATCTATATATTTCTCTACGTTTCAAGCACTAACTGCTTTAAACATAACATAAACATGTTTACTTTCTGTGTGTTTCTCTCCAGTTTCACATTTCAGCCTATGAAGACTCAGTAGCTGCTCACCTCACAAAGATCCTCAACTCTGAGCAGCACTCTGTGGTCATCTCCTCTGCCAAGTGAGTGGTATTAGCAAACCAGCATGACCCCAAACAGGCGGAAAATAATCAACAACAATTTCAACAACTATTACCAGAGTTGATCAGTTAGTTTCCAGAGTGGGGTTTTCTCTAGTTTAGATTCTAATTGTTTCATATTTAGAGTTGTGTCTTAGTTTTTATTAGTTTCAGTATTAATGTAATTTTACATTTTTAATTATGATATATTTGTGCGAGGCAAGATTAAGGAAGTTCAGTTTTTTTTTGTTTTACCAGTAGCAAAAGGGAACTACAACCTAAATTTCATTATATAACCTTGCATTGTTAAATGACAATTAAAATACCTTGTATTACTCTTTTTATTATAATATATAGAATAGGTATTACAGTACAATCACACTCAGTCATGTAGACATCCCAGTCTCAATTAACAAATGCGCCAATGCTTGTTGTGTTGACTAATTTGACCAAATTGACAAATATTAAAACTAAAGACATTTCCTGTATATTTTTATTTTATTCAGCTATGAACACAATATTGTTTCAGTTAGTTTTTGTTAGTTTTTTTCTAAAATCTTGTTTTGTCTTCACAAATAAAGACGTATTTAAATGATGGTACAGTTCTTATAGGTGATACCGCGCTGAAATAAATTTTTATGGTATATTGTTGAAAGCAGAGCTGTAAACTCTGTAAGAGCTGTAACTTGTGCAGGGTCTTATTTTAAGAAGTCTAAAATCCAATAATCTTACATTTAGGCCTTAAAACATCTTAAATATAATTTTGACAGGATTTTAAACATTTAAAATTGATTGGATTAATAAAGTTAGCATAACTTGCATAAGGAGGCATTTTTCAGTTTCTTTTAAATGTGTTTTGGAGAACAATTTGTATTGATCATGCTGTAACAATTACAAAACAAAACCAATATGGAAACAGTACAGATTTTCCTTCATATCCATCTTACCTGTTTTTGCCAGTATGGATGTAAAATAGATCTTAAATTGCATTCATAATGAATGTTACAAAAAGAGTGAAATTTGAATCGGCTTAGTCTTAACAACAGCCATCTGACTGATTTCATTGTTTCTTTCTTCGTGTATTACGCCAAGACACACTCATGTTTTCCTTCTGTTTTTTAGGATCCTGTGTGAAACAGTAAAGGATTTTGTTGCCAAAGTGGGAAAAGCTTATGAAAAGAGTACAGAGAACGCTGAGGAGTGTGATACAATGTCTCTCAAAGTAAGCCTCAAAACCAACGCACACAACATCCGTCACCGGCCTGTGCTGAAAGGCCTCTCCCCGTGTATTCAATTTGCCATCTTTTAAATGCAGCCACAGCACTCTATCCAGCCTGTGCTTGTGTCTCCCCTCAGTGTGCCATCCTGAACGAGAAACTGGACTCCCTCCTCCAGACCCTCAACGCAGAGTGCCAGGCCCTGCCTCCACTGCCCCACTCCACCCCTCCCATTGTGGAGGAGGAGCAGGAAGAGGAGGAGGAAGAAGAGGAGGCCAGCGAGGACAGCCTGACGGAGCTGAAGGAGAAGCTGGAGGAGGAGGAGACGGAGAAAGGAGGAGTGGGTTCCTCACACCAGCTGTTCAAAAGCAGGGAGCAGCTGATGCTCAGGGCCAACAGTCTGAAGAAAGCTGTGCGACAGATCATAGAGCAGGCCGAGAGAGGTAACACACACCTTTTGTTAGTTATTGTGGAGGGATTTTTACCCAACCTTTTCTTTTCATGCTAGTTTTCTTATTTTATCTTCTTTGGAAATTGTATGAGATGCATATTTTTGTGATTAGAAGGCTGAAATTAATGTTTATGTTAAGTAGAATTTCTTACCATCATGCAAAAGGTAATCTGCCTTATAATGACCTCTGTTTTTTGGTCAGTGGAGATATTAAGATGCCAGATTTGATGTCAACAGATGAAAATTAGCTTTTAGCTATATGTGGTACAATACATGTATTGTGCCTTGTCCCTGCTAAATAAACATACAAGTAAAGACGAAAAGTGTAATTAAACATGCTCATTTCACTTACTTACTTCACCTACAATATACACTGATCAGCCGTAACACTGTGAGCACTGACAAGTAAAGTGAATAACACTGATTATCTGGTTTCATGGCTCCTGTCAGGGGTGGGATATATTAGGCTTCAAAAGAACATTTCATGGGTTAGAAGCAGGAAAAATGGGCAGTGTGAGGGTTTGAGAGACTTGACAAGGGGCTGCAGAACATTCTGACCACAAGCGGCCAAGGTGGTCAGAATGTTATCGGTCTCTGTTTGTACAGGCAGCTGCAAGTGGGAATAAAACCTATGGGGAGAAGCAAAGAATGGCACCTGTGTGGGTATATAACTATCAGCAAGCACACAAAGCAGCCACCACACAAGAGAGACTTTCTGCTTGGCGAGCACTGGATAGTATACACACTCTTTTATCTGAAGCAACTTTATTTATAAAACATAGATGATAAGGCTACAGTGACAAACTGCACAATTTAAGTAAGGTTTCCTGAAATGTATACAACACAAGCTTGTATAACGAAATGAGAGTTTGCAGTTCCTTCATGCTACACACATAGGAAAAGATAGTTAAATTCATAGAATAACATAAAAAAATAAAAAAATAAAATAAAATAAACCAAAATATACCGTTATGACATATACATATACATACAAAACAAAATAGTGATGATAATATGGTTTCACCTTCACATAAAATGAAACTGTCCATCCAGTTTCACTGCGTTTGAGCACCAAGCATCATCGATGTAAACACAGAGTCTGCCTCTATGTGTTACAATAAGCCTAAAAAATGATGTAATGCATACTGTATTGTCTTAATCATTCATGTGTTTCCTCCATTCAGTGGTCGATGAGCAGAACGCCCATACAGACGATAGCGAGCTGCCATCTCCCCTGGAGTTCAGAAAGGACAGTGAGGAGGAGAATAGAGACAGCGAGAAGGATGAGGATACTAAGGAACTGGAAGCAGTGCCATGTAAGTGCGCCGCTACTTCTTCTGCTGTTTCAAATCCCTAAACTGCCTAGTCCCGTTCCAAATCCGTGAACCTGCTGTTAAAACTTTTACCTGCTTGGCTCTGATGCATTTCCTTTCTGGGCCATTTCCAAAACACTTAACCTGTCGGATTTCCAAGTCTTCCACTGGGCCAGCTGGCATTGTTCTCAGTGACTGTCACTTAAAAGACATTTTCTTTAGTTAGAGGTTGAGGCCTTCTTTAGATAGGCCTCAAACATTGAGTTGAGTAGAATTTAGAAAGCTAATGGATGAAAGAAGAAAACATTACCACATTATTCCTATCATTTAGGAATGGGGATAGACAAAGATATAAAAGTCAGTTTTGTTCTCTGTCAATGGTAAACAGAAGATGTTACTGAAAAAAAGGTCTAAAAGATGATTATTCTACTTTGAAGAGCATAGATGCAATATGAGGTCACACACGATTTAGATGTTGCCACCTTGTGGACATTGCACTTCCTGCACCACAGAAAAGCAGACACATAGCTAATGGAAAAAGAGTGCTGCTGACGCAAATCATGTTTCCTGTCATAAATAAACTCAAGGATCAGTGGTAAAAGTGCAGGAGAAAGCTTGCTCTCCTGTGATGTTCCACCTCTTGCTCCAGGCTAAGCTGTTTATCTCTCCATCTTCGGTCTCCACAGCAGTCTGTGACAATGGAGAACTTTCTATAATAATAAATGATTGTACCTGTCGACACCGTGCTGGTTGGGCAGCCATAAAGTCTGTTTATGTGTGTGTGAATATGTGAAGCTTTGTATGTGGACACACATGCATGTTACTGAGTGTAAACGTCTAGTGTGCCTCTGTAAGTGTGTGTGCATCAGCCACAGGATGTGTTATTGTCTTAGGGGCAGAAGTTCTTCCTGTTTATCATGGGGCTATTTCCTTCCTTCCACTCATTTTCCAGCAGTTGGAAGACTAGGAGGTATCAGTCAAACCCTCTGCTACGCATCCTCTCCTTGCTTCCTCTTATTTCCTCCTTACTCCTTTCTGACCTGGACAAAAATAAAAAAAGACACACTGAGCAAGTAGAGGACGTGAAGAGCAGGGATTGTGACTCGCAGTTTGGGCGAATCCATCTTTCAGTAAGCGTCCCAGTCTTCCAGTCTTGCACAGATTTGTTTCCACATAGAGGATTTTCGTGATGTCGATGTGAGAAAAGTTGCTATGTGGCAAAATACACAGTGTTCAGAAGCTGTGGATTCACATGGAAAAATGCATGACTGCTGAAAGCTGAAGCTATACTGACTCAGGAGGTGTGTATCACTACCTAACTAAGCATGCAAATTTGTAAATAAGGCAAACCTCTCAGTCAACTGGAATATATGTTAAATCTAGTGCTGGGCAACGATTACAATTTTTTATTGCAATAAATCGCATAATTACGCAAAGTTCAATAATGAATTCAAAAGTAGTGTATTGCGCACTTTTATTTTAAAAGTACTGCTATATGAACAAAAGTACAATAACATTTGGTCTGCACTTATACACAACTTTACACTTTAAACAAATAGGTTGCTTTTTAACGGCAGTATTCCCTTTACACAGTAGCAGTAGTGTCTGTGCTAAGTGTGCTGACTTTATTTGAAACGTTCCTCTGCTGTGCAAGCAATTCATTACAGTAGAGCATGTGAATGCAGCTCCCACTGTCCATCAATATAATGCACTGTAACACAGAGGTAACTATGGTTACCCAGCGA
>NW_023340095.1:24767682-24771071 GCF_004916995.1 Morone saxatilis | reverse complement strand
GCCACCTTCCTGTTGTTTGGCAGGCTGATGTTGTCCTGACGGAACGGAAGTTGTATTTCATAATGGCCATCTTTCCTTTTGACTGAGCTGTTCATCACATGCAGAAATTGCTTGTCTTCAAATGAATGTTCTTGTTTTTCATTGTAGGCTAATTCTGAGAAGTCCTGGTTATATTGATGTACAAGGAGCTCCTCCAGCTTGACCACAGATATCTTGTTGGACATTATTCGTGGACGACCATGCTCATCCATAGGTGTAGTACTACCAAGAGGTCCATTTATAGTCCAACCTAGACGTGTTAAGACTGCGTAATGCCCTTCACCTTGACTATTGATCACTTTCAGGGGCTCCATAGCCTTTGGGACATTTGCACCAATCAATAGGCCTACATCTGCCTTGATGGGTCTTAGGTGGACATCCTTTAAATAAGACCATCTTTTTGTGTCCATCTCTGTAGGAATGTTCTCTTGACTGACAGGAATGGCATTTTGTGTGAAGACCTCAGGAAGTTCTATGAAGCTGTTGCCATCCAGGCTGCATACTTCCAGTCCTCTCATAGCATGGGTTTTCACAGGCTTTTCATGACCCATCGTTTGGAGTAAGATTTCGGTTTTCTTTCCTCTAACAGACAACTGTTCCATCAGTTTCTCCGTGACAAAAGTAGCATTGCTTCCAGGGTCTAGAAACGCATAGTTTTCTATCAAACAACTGCCTTTATATGCTTTAATTTTTACAGGTACCACTGCCAACTTGTAGTCTGTCGTTCTGTCTCCTGTTTGTGCCGCTGATGATACCATAGCAATTTGTGCTGCCGATGAAACTTTAGCAATGCCATTGCTCCTGGTGTCTGAATCCTTCTTAGCAGCTGGTTTGGCATTTCCTGGAGTAAAGTTCTCCATATGTAGGATAGTGGGATGTTTCTTCTCACAGGAACGACACGTGAGATGTCTTTTGCATTCTTTACTCATATGACCTTTAACCAAGCAGGCAAAGCAGAGTCCATTTTTCCTTAGCAGCTCAACTTTCTCCTTGTAGGGAATCTTTGTCATTGCTTGACATGTTTCCATCACATGATCTCCTTTACAGAAAGCACAAGGCTTGATGAAAGCATCGATAGCTGTACGGATGCCCTCTGGCTTGTCCCCCTTTTTCCTAGCCTTGTGTTTCGTGTTGGCTTCTGTCTTGGGAACTACTGCTGTAGCAAAGCTTTTCTTGCTGCTAGATCTCATATAAGGCAAGTCATTTTTGGATTTTCTCCCATTAGCAGAATCCTGGATATCTCCAAAGACAGGATCTTGAATTATTCTGGCTTGTTTTTCTATAAACTGAACAAGGTCATGGAATTTAGGTCTCTGCTGTGTTCTTTTAGTGATGTTACATGCAGCAGACCACCATTTCTCGCGAAGTTTAAATGGTAGGTAGGTTTAAGGCCTTTTCCATGTATGCTGTTGTGACTTTGAAGTCATCACCAAAGTGATATTTTAGTAGGCGCTTTGCTTCATCATAGCCTGTTGTTGCACTCATGTGAAAGCAGCTTTGCACTAGTTCCTTTGGCTGACCAACAGTATACTGTTCCAGGAAGTACAGTCGATCCTCATTACTGTTGGTTTTGTCCTCGATGTTATGCTTGAAAGCCTTCATAAATGGTCGGAAAGTGAGAGGATCGCCGTCAAACACCAGAACCTCCCTTTTTGGAAGTTTAGCTTCTTTCTGCTGCATCACCAGCAGATCTGCCAAGTCTGTCTGTCTTTGCATAATATTTGTAAGATTGAGGCTCTGAGCTATTTCACCTCTGGGAGTGGATTGGTCTCTCCTGTGTGGTCCGTCAGACACGACAACTCTGGATGTATGAGGTTTTGTTGTAGCTCTTGGTGGTTGCTCAGGCTTTTCTGTAATTCCAGCTAGTGGTGAGTACCGGGTGTGTATCATTTTTTGTAAGGGTGTTTTAGGTATAGTTCCTATCCGTGCAAACTCCAGTTGTTCTAGGCTTACTTCTATTTTGTCAGATGCATTTATTTGTTCCTCCATTTGTTTTCCAGATTCTTCACTTTCAAATCCCTCCAGAGCCTTCAACCTTGCATCAGCTGCAGCAATATCTGCTTCCAAGTTCAGAGATTCCATCTTTAAACCCAGCTGATGCTTTTCCATTTCCAGTTCATGTTTCTTATTAAGAGCTTCAGCTCTGGCCAGTAGCGCAGCTTTGTCTGCAGCAGCCTTCATGCGTACTGAAGCAATGGATGAAGATTTTGAACATTTAGAAACATTTAAACCCTTTAAACCAGTCTGTGAGATACTGTCCCCAAAGTCCACAAGAGTTTGTGGGTCAGGCTGAGATTTTATCTATTGATCCACCTCAGTCAGAAACGCGTCATAATCTGCCATTTTTGGCTCATACCAGTCCAAAGTTTCATTTATTCTGACATTCTCAGGCAGCAGTTTCTGAACAGCTTCATGACACCTTTTAAATTCATCCAGCATTCTTAGAAATGCATTTGCCCTTTCATTGATATTGGCAACATCAACACCTTCTTTCATCATTGTTTTTATTTCATTCATTTTCCGTTTCCCTCTGCGCTGAGTGATTTGAACGCCTCCCTTTGTTGCGCAGCGTCCATTTCAGGAACACCGGCTTCAGTGACTCCACTTTCAGTTCCTTCTGCCATTGTTTCACTTTTCATTATCAGACTTTAATATTCATTTGTACAGTTTTCTTTCAAGTAAATCCGACAGCTTTTGTTTGAATATTCGTTAGTATTAAGGTTATTTATTTATTTTTTCCTTCCTTCTGTCAGGATTCGTTCAGTACCCAGAAGCAGACTAGAGCCGATGGTGAAAGTTTAAGAGGTTTATTCAGACAATAATCTGACTGGGAAGAATGAGCTGAGGGGGTCGGGGCTGGGTCCAGGTTCTGTTGTGAAATAGGAGAAGCTGGCAGGAGAGGCGAGGTGGAGGAAAATCCAGATGGGTTCCTCTCGCCGGGACATCCTGGACCCTCCTTGGTCAGAGGACTTTTTTCATGCGCACCCGGATAGGCCTGTGAGCGCCTGGAGGCGCTCGGGTCGGGGGAGGGTACTGTCACGCTCCCTGATCTTGACCCTGGCTGCCTTGGAGTCTGGGGCATGGTTCGGCTCGTTCATGCGGTGGCACACCTGATCTGCAATTCCCCCTCATCACGCACCCGTAGCTTGTACCTGGCCAGCTCTCCAGTCCATCGGGCGGATTGTTGTGGTTACATGATGTACGCTTCACACCAGCCCTCGGATTATCCTAGTCCAGTTTTGTCTTGGTATCTCCTGTTTTCCTTATTCTCGACCTTTGCCTTTTTGTCCTCAGGAGATTCACCCTGTCCCCTGGATTGGTCCTGCCTATTCCTGCAGCCTGCACAGTCA
>NW_023340095.1:24764354-24767582 GCF_004916995.1 Morone saxatilis | reverse complement strand
TCAACAACATTTGTATATTCAGAGATTCTGGAAGTTTTAATGAGGCAGAAGGAGGAGATTACTGTGTAAGAATTTTTAATTTTTAACTTTTATCTTAATTTTTTTTTTTTCACACATTATTGTTCCAAGCACATTATTTGTATATGTCTTAATACATGTCTAGAGGGGATCTTTAAACTTACTTTAAAATTAGTCGAGCCACAGAAATATTTGAGCTTTTGTCCTTGCATTTTGATTTGATGCTACCATCCTTCTGAATAAAAGGCAGTAACAATCATCATACATTTTGAGGCCGACAAATAAATAATATTCCCGGTTAAAGCCCCATAGCAGATGGGACAGACTGAATGATTCCCCATCCTGCTGATGGAAAAGTGGACACAGCCATACCTGACTGAGGGCTCGTCTTCTTTGCCGCCTTCTCCTTCTTGAACTTGGGCACTATGCGAAACATGCTGCTGCGACTGTTCCTCTTGCCGTAACCCAGAGAGTGTTCCTGGTACATAAGCACAGTCAACCTATAGCATTTCATTTAGCTACTCAGCTCTCCCGATGCCTGTAGCCATGTTACGCATAAAGACATACAGATTAAGTGTGCACATAGCTCTTACTGTTATGAGGGGCAGGAGTACACAATGTTGGTAATGTTACATGTTTTATAAAAATACTACACAGAAACGTGTGTGCACGTGTTCATCTGTGTGTGAGTGTTTGCTGAGGCTGCTTACCTCCTCATCATTGGGCTGCAGTATATGGTAGAGCCAGGGGATCTCTCCCAGTTTGCCCAGTTCCAGCTCCACACTCTGCAGAGCATTGGACAGCTGCTCCTCCTCTGGTGGGTCCAGTTGCTGCAAGGGGGGAAAACACAGGCCGGGATCAACTAAACGCATCATACTGTAAGGACAACTACTAAAATAAGAGTTATATTAAACTAGAAGCATCCTTTAACGCTGCAGTATGGTTGAAACATTAAATAATATGGAGTAAAAGTAAAAGAAAGTAATTAACACAACGATAAAGTCTCCTTTACAGCCATCATAACTCACCAGAGAGACTCGGCCCAACAGAAGTGACTCTGTCTCGTTGTACAGAGCCTTAACAGTGCTGGCCACCTCTATAGCTGTGTTTCTCGTCAGACTCTAGAAACAGGACACAATACTTATATAGTAAATAGCACACTGAGCATTTAAATAGCTTAGCTGCAGTTCAAAAGAGGTTCAGTCTAATGAGTCATTTTTAATATGCAGCAACATATTAAAACAATCAAAGTAAGTGTTCTATTAAAACAAGCTAAACTGCAGCTAAAACAGATGTTTTCACATTCATCTGCTGAAAGTGGAAAGAGTCTCTGTGCTCATTGAATATCTGATTTTAAGGGGTGGGACCTACCAGCAGGATTTGAACAAGTCAGTCCTTGTCCAGTATGCACCTTCTACAGTTAAGTGTGATTTAAAACTTGTTTGAAATGAATAACATTGCATATTGTGTTTTTAATGTGGAAATTATACTTTTTTTACATTTCAGACACACATTATTGTTCCAAGAAGACTATTTTTTATGTGTTAATACATGTCTGGAGGGGATCTTGAATTAAACTTTCACTAATTGCTAAATTACAAAATAACATTAAATTTAGCAAAATGACATTTTTGGCAATTTTAATTACAATATTTGAACCTACTTCTACATAAAACACCACCAGGTAATGGTGCTATTTTAATTTTGTTAGACTACTGCTTAAAGCTTAGCCTGTGAATAAATGATTAAACAGACAAACAGGTTACCTGCCTACTTTACAATATACGTCCTCTTTGCACTTTCTATAAATTGGCTTTTTCAGTTTGTCCAGCTGTCAAGGACTCTCTCTGGCTTTAAAATGGTATCAGTGATTAGAAAGATATTTCCATATCATGCTATCGTGTTGATAGCTAACCTCTGGGAACTTGGGGTGTGTTTTGTTGATGGCATGAGATGCGGCATTAACAGCATGAGCCAGCTCCTGCTCTAACAGCCCATTGGTCTTCGCAGCCTCACATATCCTGTGATTGGACAGAGCAAACATCAGGGGGACAATTTATGACAAAGAAAAAAAAAAACGGTATTCTTTATAGATCTGTAAAAGCCTGTGGATAATCATGGCAGCACATGTTTACCTTGTAATGAGCTCCTCTGCAGCTCGGGCGCACATCTGCACCAGGGCGGCCTCCTCCTCTGTAGCCAGATCCACAGACTGCTGTGGGTAGAGGTGAGGCCGCAGAGGAGGCTTATCATACTTCAATTTGTCCTCCCATGACTTCAGTGTGTTCTCAAACGCCTGCAGGGGGAATCAAAGGATATATCACGTAAAGCTATGTCCAACCTCCTCACTCAGGTTCATCTTATTCTCCACACTTTCCACTTTCTCCTACTGCTCTTCACTGAGCTCCACTCTGCTTTCCCCTCCCTCTCTCTTTCTCACCCGGTCTCTGGTGAGCATCTGAGCTCTGTTCTTGTGCTGGATCTTGATGACTCCAGGTGGCTGGATCCAGGCCTCGCCGTCCACCTGAATGGGAACCCCCTCATCACCCAGGATAGTAATCTTCACTGTTCGACACTGATTTGGGCAGATAAGCTTGGATTAGTTGTACATATTTATTTATGTATAGCTATTTTATTTTCATAGAATTTGTAGTGTGTGTTCTGACCTGTGCTATGCGGTGGTGTTGCAGTTTAATGACTCTGGACACGGCCATCTGCATGCTCCCAAACACAGCCACAACCTCCAGGATCTTGTCATCAAATGATGGGGCACAGAAGATCTGCACAGCACAATAATGACATTCAGGAACTTTGCATACCATATAACCAATAATTTAAATAAAGATTTTAATAAAGAATTAGGCTGGTTACGTTGATGTTACGGAGTAAAGTGATCTTGCATATTGCAAATATTCTTCATACTTAATACTCTGATCTTTTGCCCATTCCTGCACAAACTGTACAACATATTGTACATATTGCTTGTTATTGTCTTTATAATATTTTTTCTATTTATTCTTCTTTAACTTGCAGTATTTGTTTCTTTATATTTTTCTTTCTTCTATGTTTATTGTTATGCACTAATATACCAACGTAAATTCCTTGTATGTGAAAACCCACCTGGCCTACCCTGATTCTAATTTTGAGTTACTGAGACAAAGGTATCAAACTATATCCCTTATGTAAGGGATAATGCCCGACGAGGTGTCC
>NW_023340095.1:24752765-24764329 GCF_004916995.1 Morone saxatilis | reverse complement strand
AGATGGTTTCCAAACGCTATGCAGGGGAATACAAAGATGAATAATCGAAAAATGCTACGTGTTCATCGAAACCTCCTCACACAGTTCATGGCCATTATTAGCTCCACACCATATTCCACTTTATCTCCTAAAATGACGACATTCACAATGGAAGCGGTCCACTTCGTCGATATGTTTCCCCGCCTCTGGTACCTCAGCCTTTATCTGCAACCGGTCCTGTTGATCTGAGCGAGCCTGTTTCTTTGAGCTGGATTCTGATTAGCATTCAGGCAGTCAGCTCGCCGCGCACGGTTCATGTATAGTATGGGAGATCCCCCTCGATCACGCAGCAGGATAGTAATGCAGTCGACTACGTTTCGATCACTGAGTGTCGGCAGTATAATCGTGATCTTTTCAGTGAACCTTTAACAATATGAGGTATAGATGAGAGTCAGAGATGCACCATAGTTGATTCAGATTTTACAAGAATTTGCGATTGTGTGTCTGACCTTGCTATGCGTGGTTGCGTTTATCAGGTTGTAATTATGACTCACGAGACACGCGCTCAATCATCACTGCATGACCACAGAAGACAGCCTACATTAGCTCACCTATTGATTACATGTACATCCAAACTGAGAAGTGCACGATGAAATCATGCACACTGCACATATCAATACATATCTATGTGACTTTGGTGCATATAAATCAATATAATAACAATAATGATTTAAAATAAAGATTTCTCACATAAAGAAATTAGGCTGGTATGCGTATAGATGTTCACAGGGAGTTAATCAGTGTATTTCGCATGATTGTGAGAATTATTCATCTTCATGACCTAAGTAACTCTGATCAGGGACACAATTTCCGCACTAAACTTAGAATGACAGAACATATATGGTTATTAATTAGATATGAGCTTATATTATCTTCTTATAATAATTTTATCTTATGGTAAGTAGCTTTCCATTTTAAACTTCAGTATTCTGTTTTCTTTTTTAAATACGAAGTATGCTCGCTGCGTCATGAATTAAATTTGTAGAGGGCACTAAATTATAAGATTGAACCAAATACGTAAATCATCTGTATATGTGAAAACCCAACCTAGGACCAACACTGTGAAGCTAATAGTACTACTGCGGTAGTTTCAACTGAAGACATAAGGTTAGTCGAGTACGGAGAACTCCTTGACATATGTAGAAGGAGTAAGGCCCCGACGAGGTGTCCAAATCAGGAATGAATGACGCGCGGAGGCCTTAGAACTGTCCGACGTGCAGAACCAGTGTACCTAAATAGAATGAGACTTATCTATAGCTACTTAGTAATGAAAAATATGTGATATATGGAGCCTGCATGAGCAACACAATGTTAAGTAGTAAGGCCTAATATCAACTGAATATGTGCCAATCAAGAGTTAACCAGGTCAATTTTCCTATTAATCAATTCCTAATAGGAAGTCTTACTTAGAAAATTGACTTTCTCTGACTGGTTCAAAGAAATCCTAGGAGGAAGTTAAATATTTGATCTATTCTAATAAGGCAGAACTCCAGTGTAGAGCACAAATAGAGGCCTGTATTGGTTATGTATTGGTTAGAAAAAACACAATTAGATATTTTGCCCAAATAATTCAGCTGTAGTCTATGGCACAAAGGAAAAGCTTTATAAGACTTTGGCTCCACAGCAAATAGCAGGGTAAATTCAATGCTACTTTTGGTCTGTTCATGACATTTATTGACAAAAAGATGAATATAAAATATCACCAGCCTTATCCTTTCATGTTATTGTGACAGGAAGGAGTTGTAAACCAATATATCTGTCTTTCTTCTACATTTGTAAAAAGTGGCCTCAAAAGAAGACGTTCTGCCCTGTCAGCTCAGTTTAGCTGGATCTTGGATGACAAATGAATTGTTTCTGAAAGAACAGGCTCCCAACAAGTCTGGTATTGATCTCAGCCAGCAAACTGCCTTTGAAAAGGTCAAAGCAAAGTGGAGTCAGCATCTGCCCAAGTACATAGAGCAAAAATAAAATTGCTGAATAGGGAACATTTGATGAAATGCTCAAAGAACATAATAGATGTGTTGTCATGTGGGGCTAAGGCCACTAGATGGAAATCAAAACACAAAAGAAGTTGTGCTGCATTTAGTGCTACAGTAGAGGTGGTAACATGTTGATAAGCGAGATCTATCCCTTAATCAATGTGTATTACAACTTACTACAGATGAGCTGCAATGTGTAAAAATGTACAACAAAACATGTAGCTTTATTCGAGACAAAGACAAAACTTTGACTGTATTGTATGTATGTGTGTGTGTGTGTGTGTGTGCATGTGCATGCTGACTAAGTTTAACTAAATGTCGTAATGTTGCAGTTTCCTCCTCTCCAGCTGAACAGTTACATAACACCAAATGCACATACTATATGTGTGTCCAAGGGTAACCTCTGCAGGGGCTCGCTAAGGGGTGTGTGTGTTTGTGTGTGTGCAAACTGACTCTAATCCCTCAGCAGCCCTTGTGCTCTGAGCCTTAAACAAACAAGCATGAATATCTCTCTACCCATTCCTCCCCCTGCCTCCTGGCTATCAGGGTCTTGTAAAACCAGGATCCAGGCTGTCAGTCCGTAGTTAACATCAGAGAGAAAGGTGGAGAGACAGAAAAAGAGAGATGGAGCCTCCATCCAGGAGTAAGGCCAATTTCTGACATTGGCAAACGCCCCCCTATTCTTTTCCAAAGGTGATCTGAGCCACCTTCCAAGGGCACCTCCAGCAGTATGGAACATTACACAGAGTTGGTGTGAACATGTAGCGTGCTGTAAATGTACTCACATCATCCTCCTTGGTGCCGCCCCAGAAGTTGGTCCCACCTGCGTAGCTAGGAATGTTTAACACTGCGATCCCCTGAAGGCTAGGCAGGGGGATGTACTGGCCATCACACTGAGGAAGACAATGACCAAGCAGAGCTCAGCTGGACCAGTAATAGAATGGTGCAGGTATTGGTTTTGAAGGTTTAGATTATTAAAGACATAAACTTTAAAAATGTCTTCTGAAGACAATCTATATCCATAGAACTAATAGTACAATGAGACAAAACGCTGAATTTGTGAAAAAGCAAGCATATGTAAGTATGTAAAACATTTGAAAATACATAATACAGACAGATAATTGCATAAAAAATTCCTATAAATACAGGAAAAACTCCTTAAAAATTCATCCAATTCTCTGCTTTTCCACAAACTTCTTGCAGTTATTGTGTTCACTGTTTGGGTTCACTGTACAGTGTATCAGTTGTTCTCTACTGTTACTGTTATGCATTGAATATAATATGAAATATATATAAAATATGTCACTTAGTCAGGGGTTGTCAGGGAAAAAGGTTGGGAACCACCGGCCTATAGTAGATTTAAAGGTGTCCAATCTATTATTTACTATTATTTATAACTAGTTTTACTTTTCACAACATAGTGTTTCAGTACCTGGTTTAATTTCAAGTTGGATGACATCAATAAACGACTCTACTACTCCTAACTAGATGAGCACTGCGCCCACTTTCACTGGGAAGCATGGCAGTTGTTGTTTTTCCGGAGCACTCCAAATCAGTCTCTAAATAAATCTGAGGTGAGAAATCGGCCAGGCAGTTGCAGAATCATGCTTCACCTTACACCTACAACCTTTAGATTAAATAGTGTATCAAGAGATTTGAGAGTGCTGAGAAGTGGCGAGTCAAATCCTCATCTAAATTACTCCCCGCTGTTTGTTGATTGCCTGAGTCTGTATATTTCCAGTAGATTTTAGACGAAAGCAAGATACAGTTGGGCGTTGCGAGTTGTACGTACGGTTTAAAGGCGAGTTTTTGTTCTGTGCTGTTCTTTGCCTTCTCACCTCTAGCTGGACCTTCTGCTCCAGGTTCTTGTAGGTTCTCTGCAGAAGCTCCTTTGTGCCCAAAACACCATACCACATCATGTTCTTGGTACGACTCCTGTGTAGGAACAGAAGTGAGATTAACAGTGTGGTGAAAAAGGAAAGGGTTGTGAAATTAACTGAAAACCCCTTGTTGTCTTAGCACTGATTTCTAAAAAGTGCCGCTATAAACCAGCCAGATACTAGTAAATGTTTCTCACCTGCTTACATGGTCTATGCATTGTAAGCATTTATAGGGGATTATAGCCTACAGTGATTATATTTCTCTTTTTAAGAGAGTACAGGAAATGTGTCTCACCTGCATTTCTCTGGATGCTCCTCTCGCTTGTTGTTGAACTCCAGGGAGATCTTGGCATCCAGGCCGATTCCAAAGTAGTTGTTCATCACACATTTCTCCATGTAGCCCTCTCTGGGTGAGAAAAACAGCCGTGCAGTCAGTCAGTAAACTGGACATAGAAAGGAGACACACAACTAGTTCCATCTCTTACAGTGAGTCGAGGTCGGGGTCAATGAAGGGTGTGGCACCGAAGGGGTCGATGTTAGCCAGCAGCATCTTGCTAATGATGGAGCTCCCAGCGATGGAGGCAGCCAGACCGGCCCGCAAGCCTGCACGACCACACAATGAGAGACATGTCACGCAAGGCTAGGTTGGAATGTCCGCGTGATCCTTGTGTGTTATGCTGAGGTCAGGTGAAGGAAAATGAGTTGTGTGCATGCTTTGATGTTTACCAGGGCAGATGATACGTGTGTTGAGCACAGGGAGGTTCTCCTTGCTGGTGGTGAAGGGGGTGATGGTGAAGGAGCCACAGGACTGGGTGCTGCGGCTTACCCTCCTCTCCGTTGGAGAACAGGGACTCTTAGCAGCTGGAGACATGGAAAGAAAAAGTCATATCACTAGCCCGCCTTTTTCTACTCAAATTGTTTTAACATTCTATATTCCTGGTTGCATGGTGCAAACACAATGGCATTCATTTCTAATGTGATACCACACACTCATCCCACCAGGGGGCATAACAAGAACTGCAACTGCTATGAATTAGTAGGGCTTTCATACCAGGAGGAAATTGAACAAACATATAGTAAAAGCCTTCTAAATGAACAATAATCTACATAATGAAGTTGACAGTCAGTGGTTAAGTTTTGTGACATTCATTCTTATTTATACACAGCTCAACACTGTCCAATTAACTACTGAATTAATTACACTTAATAGTAGGACTTCTGGCAGGGGATTCTGGCATTCAGAATAAAAGCAGGAAATTATAAAAGCCAGTAGGTAGAGATGAGCTAATACACCATTATCCATACTCTCAGCTGAGCTGAGCTGAACCGGAAGTTGTACATTTAAGCCTGTATTTGATACGATTGATCAGAAGTTGCTCTCTTTGTTGGATAACCATTTACAGAACAGCCTCAGAATTGAGCTTCAGAGCAATGTCTTTTAATCACAAGAGTAACAGAACTATTAACAGAACAAGTTTTTTTAAATAAAAGTTGCTATATTTAATTATTTGTTAGGAAACAGATATTGACACTTGACACATACTTGTTACAGGCGAGTATTTGCTCTGCTCAACACTAGTAACAGGGGTCTCTCCCTCTCCTCTTGTAATTTTAGGGAAAGTTGAAGGTGTAGGGTAACAGGAGTATTTTGACCTGTGGGCAGTTTTTGTTATTTTCAGTCAGTTTATATTCTTGAAGCTGCTTTTACTCTAAGAAAATTGTGGGCTAAGTTTTATTGTTGTTGCTGTTAGAGCCCGACTGTTACATCAGTCAACCGTTATTGACTTATTGTACACATTTTGGCATTGGTGTATATGATATTTAATATGAAAACTGTTATATATATTATATATATATAATGAAAAAGAAAATACTTGTGATATGTGATATATTGGTGTCACTGCAAAGTTTATCCAGCAGAGTGCGGTTGACAATTTGTTAAATTATATTTAAGATTTGAAAGATTATTCAACTTAAATATTCTTTAATTAAGTTATTTGCAGCGTTTGCATTGTCATAATGGTGCACAATCCACATAGAAAAAGTATATTTTCATTCCAGCTCAAAAAGTCTCTATATCGGCCGACCTATCCGTAAAAAGTAAACTTTTCCTTTCTAAAATCAGTCTCAAAAAATCCCATATAGGTCAGGCTTTAATTGCTGTGCATGTACCAAACTTATTTGTCAAAAAATCATTAGGACTTAACTAGGGCTGGGCTAAGGTTTTTTTAAACTATTATTATTATTATTTTGAAAGTCTGTTGCTCACTGGCTCTGAATACACATCCAGACAAACCATGGGTCACAGGAGGGGAGTGGAGGGAGGCTTCGGCAGACTACGTTGGATGCAGCGTGTGGGAGAAGTATAGATAAACAAAAGCAAGACAAGCTAACAAATGCCATAGTGAAGTGGATAGCTTCAAACTGCAGGCCGATTAGTATTGTGGAAGATAGGATCGCAACCAATGACGGCACTATGAGCCTCCCTCAAGACGCACCATCAAGAAGAATGCACAAGTTGTATGAAAAGGAGAGGACTACAAAAGTGATGGCATTAAATCATGCTCCAACTGTTGCTGTCACTGGAGACTACATCCCTGGGTAACCATAATAACCTTAGAGTTACAGTACATTACAGAGACATTTTGCTGAAACGTGTGCAGACTATTTTATTCATGTTGCACAGCAGTGGAACGTTTCAAATAAAGTCAGAACACTTAACACAGATAGTGAAAGAATTATTTTAACTGCAACTGTGTAAACGGAATACTGCTGTTAAAAAGCAACTTATTTGTTTAAAGTGTAAAGTTGTGCAAGCAAACCAAATGTTATTGCACTTTTGTTCATATAGCATAACTTTTGAAAGAAAATCATGCGATTAATTGCGATAAAAAATTTTAATTGTGGCCCAGCACTAAAAACTATATATGATTTTTTCTTTATTTTGATATCAGCCCTCGGCAGCCTTGCTCTCTAAATATCGTCCAGCAAAAAACCCATATTAGTCGACCACTATAGTGGACTATGCATTCATGACCAGAAAATATAACAGAGGCCATAGTGAAGAAAGGTAAAACACGGCTATGACACCAAACATGCCCATTTCTGACTTGGATGAAGACACAGTAGGGGGTTTGCACTATTAAAGGCTGTTAATGAATCAGTGGGCTTTGCTGTTCTGGAACTGAGAAGCACCTGATTCAGCTACTTTTGCTGAAGATACACAGAGAACCCTCTTCCCACCAAACATGTCCATTTGGAATGTAACTGTCTCCAAAACAGGAAGGTAAGAACCTAATTGAAGCAGCTGATTCAGTCACATTTACCTAGCTAAAAATTTGTTAAAATCAGTGACACGGCAAGAACAGGCCATAGAATCATTGTTTTTCACTATGAATACAGTGAAATCCTTATATTGCAGTCAGTCATCAGTGTCTCCACACTCACAAGTTTAAGGATACTGTAACATAAATAATGTGCCACTTTGTGGTCACAGTTATAAAGTTTTCAAAAGTTAAATATTACTCACTTACTCTTACATTCCTGGACCATCAGTTTTTATATCGAGAATCAGACCTTCCAGGCAGCTATTGTATGAAGTTCCTTTCAGTACACGTTTACTACTTTACTCATAGCAGACAATTTGGTTTCCTTGTCTCTCAATACTCTGTGAATTCTGTGCTTGAGGAGAGAGGAAGCCATTTGGCTCCGGTCGTATCTGTTTGTCAGCACCTGGGGGTTGCTCGACATCCATTCTAAATACATGTTTACAATTTATATTGTGAAGTATACTGCCCATACTGTAAATCTGCTATTTATTCTGTATACACGTCTCTTGCATGTCTGTCCTCTTCGGTTGCTCTTCCTGTGGTTTCCCATTAAAGAGTTCATGGGGAGTTTTTCAAAATCAAAGGTGTCGATAGAGGGTGTTGTATTCTGTACAGATCATAAAGCCCCTTAAGGTACATTTGTGAAATTGGGTGATATAAATAAAAAATTACATAACAAAATCCGCGTACTAGAACCTCTACAGCTCATTCGTGGAATTTCTTTTTTTTTAAAGTGTAAAAACAACAGTTTGTGGTCTGGTTACCCTAATTCTGACCGGATGCTGGTTGCCTGGCAACCTCATGGATGACAATAAGGCTCCAGGAAGTTACTGTGGCAGTGTGTCAACTGCTTTGTTTTCTGTAGTTTTTCTCACTTTGTCATTTTCTCCAACTAGAAGCTACCATGGTGTTCTAAAAAAATCTCCATGTCTTCTACTTGGAGTGACAAGAAGAAGGCTGGCAGGAGGGTTTCATATCCCACTCAGCTGCTCACACTTAGAGTAACAATCGGCTGTCTGTTCCAAAAACTTTGTACCTGACAAACTCTGGCTGAAGCTCAGACTCAACAAATCAACTCTTTTAAATGGCTTTAATGCTTTATCCATAATTTAGTTTACCTGCATTTCATTCTAAATGTTTTCTCTGTATCTGTCTTTCTCTGAGACATCAATCACCTGGAGTGAGATGACCCAAGGCTCAGTGTGTGAGTGTGTGTCCAGGCTGAGGAGCTGTCACTTAAGCAACCTAAATTTCCAGTCCCTGCTCTCTCAGCAGCAGGTCAGAGAGCTAATTTTAGTACTGCATTTGTCAGTGCCACGATACACAGACACAGACACACACACACACACACAGTCAGCTGATGATGCTGCAACATTGCAACGACTGAATGAAAATGACTTTAAAAATCAAGGAAAAGACAAAACGGAGAGGTGGTGGGTGGAGAGAAACTAAGCCATCTGTGAGGAGAAGTGAAGGAGTTTTGAAAGTCAGCATCTCCCAGGAGAAGAGAGGCAAGGATACATGAGCATCCAGCATAAAGGAATATTTTCTCTTCTAACAGATACCGTGCTAGCAGCAGCAGTCATGCAGGTCCTGCAGCGATGCCAGGCCCCACAGGATCTCTGGAGGGGTTGTGTCATACCTGTGCTGCTGGAAACGTGTCACTGCTGCACACTGGGGATGGCAGCTGGAGAAAAACGTCTGAATGACATGAATCTTAAGCACAAGTGTGAGGAAATATGTATTTGTGAGGATGGAGCGAAGACATCTTGTCAGGTGACATCATTTCTGAGCTCCTGCTGACAGACATTGCTCAAGGAGAGACAATAAATGTATGGATATTTTAGTCTCAAAGGATGGAGGGAATTCTGAAATGTGTTCACTGTGTGAACTCTATATCTCTCTGATAAGTAGTTTTATATTGAAGTTTGTTACATTTTCCACATCTACAAAACTTTCTTGCAATGCATCACAAGGGTTGATTCTTTATTTTCTCAATTTACATTCTTCCCCATGGTCACATAATTGGTAAATACAGTATACATTTTTATGCAGATGATACACAATTTTATGTTCCTGTCAATCCTACAGATTCTTGGTTTGGTTGTGCTATAAGAAAGCTTTGTTAATACTGATAATAATGGTATATTTCTTGTAATTTTCTCCAGCTTAACTTACATTTGGCCAAATCTGATCTTGAAATTAATGGAAAACTGGCCCTTATGCCAAACCAATACCAAGTAAACTTTGTTTGTACCAGGTACAAAATTTCTGTCTGACCTGGAGTAAATTGTCATGTCTTTGCTACACAAAAAGCAAAACAAGAAGATTGGAATGGTGGCAAAAGAACGAGGAAAGTGGATACCCACCACAGCTTAATTAATAAAATCACAGATGTTGTTGTACATTTTACGACACGCTCGCACGTGATTTTAAAATAATCAAGTTGAGAGGCGGGCAAAGGAAATTTTAGCTGATTTAATATCACATATAAAAATATCAATAACACATCATCAGTATTTCACACAGTGTAATACAATGGCTTACACACTATAACATGAATGTCTATTGTGCCTTATGTTAGCTGTGTGAAGGTGTCACTCTTGTTCATTTTGATGAGGTGTGGGACGATAAAAGACGCAGTCAGATGAGTGGTACTTGCCGCCATGTAAAAGGTGCGTTATGTGTATGTGATGTGTTTTAATAAAATTCCTGGTTGTATTCTTCAAAAGTACAATAATACTTATAGAAAATGTAATCTGGCATTTTCATAGAAACAATATCATATTCATGTGACCAGCTGAAAGATAACAAATTAGGTTAAAAATGTACTAATTGTAGAAAATATCAGAATTATCATATTTTATTATTATTATAATAAGAACAAGAACTGTCATGTCAAACACCTGCAACACTGTACAAAAACAATCAAGTCAACGTTATGCCAGGGGGTTGATTACAAAAAATAATTACAGTAAGAAATTATGATAATAAACCTTACTATCTATGATAATATATGTATCTGTGTTTCTCTTACTCAAAGTATGCACATACACAGAAACTCATCACTATTCGTCAGTTTTAAAGAGGCAATTAAAGAGCCCCCTTCTGTGAAGTTTAATAGTAACTGATGTAGAACAGAAAGAGATTGTTACTGTAGCTTTCACTCAAGTCAGAAAAGTCTTACTTGTAATAGTAATTAATGTATGGTACAACCCTGTTAGTGAATATCTTAGTGAAGCAGTTTTTGTTTATTTAGAATATTCAAGCTTAAAGAACATCTATAATCTTAAAAGAACTGCTTCAAAATGAATTGACTGAGCATCTACTATAGCTATAGGCCTATACTGTAAATCAGTTATTCAGTATATCTGCCAAATAAAATAAAATGCACTGGACAAGAGCCCTGTGTGTTCTTTATCCCACTACCGCCTGCTCCCAGTGGATTTCTGACCATCACCACCTGCTTCCGCTATCTGTGTGTCTGCTCCCACTCCCGCTATGTGTGTGTCCTGCAAGCATTCTGACCTTTCACTTCCGCACAATAGAGATTTTGTGTCTTCTCCTGTCCCACAGGTGACCTGCAGTTTTTTTTTTTTTGACCACCTGCCCCTGCCCATAAGCAAAGTGAAAACTACCTGCTCCCACGAGATTTGAGTTGGGTCCCAATCCCAATGCAGCCCTCTACACTGGACCACATTATATTGTGACTAGTCCTAGTGTGATGTTGCCTCAATATACCCAGGTCTAGACCTCTAAATATATTCATATTCAGTCTTTTGGGGTATTTCACGTATTAGGCGCTTAGCACATTTTTTAGGCCACACAGGCACAATAACTAACATGTGTTGAGATGTGTTGAGCAAAGTAAAGCTGGTAAATGATGAAATGACATCATGACAGTAGCAGAAATAAGAAATTTCCTGGAGATGGTAGAAGTATTTACATCAATATTTATTAACACTAACAGGCACTAAAGTTGCCTATCAAAGTGCAGCAGCAAGTCTCACCAAATAACGCAGGCAGCCAGTAATAGCATCCACAGGTTAACCACTAAGTCTACTGACCTACTCTGGTATAGGAATAAATCTTGCGAGCCCCAAAGCTCCCAGAGTATGGGCTGTAGTTCAGCATATACCGGACGGGAAGTGTTTAAGGTTGTAGTACTGAAATTGTCAGCAGCGAACGCATACAGCTACAGTCAACACCCGCACTGCATAAAGCAAGTGCTTAAGTGAGTCTGTAACACTGCTTCAGTGAAGTGCGGTGAGGTTCATGGCTAGTGAGGCACTGATTTCATCAGAATCAGATTCATAAATGTAGCCCTCCTACTCAAT
>NW_023340095.1:24750037-24752740 GCF_004916995.1 Morone saxatilis | reverse complement strand
GAATTTGTAACAAAAAATGTCTTACCTTGACTTACTTTTCAAAAACCCGTTTTAGCCATGGGGAGGTGAATCCGGTACAGCCTACTAAGCTCACATGAAATTTCTAATGCATTTACTGTCGAACTAGATAATCAGATTTTTCACTAGGGTGCAGAGAGGCCAAGTTCAGTGAAACTCCCATGCAATACTTTCTTTAATAACCAACCCTTCCTTTTCAGTCCATAAAACACAATGTTTACTCCATTTGCAACATGAATAAATTCGGTACACACACAGTTTCAAATGGCAAGAAAACTAGGGGAACATTTATCAACAATGATCCAAATACCCGGATGAAAAGAATTGTGGAGATAGTTCTTGTAGGAAAAACCCAGCTCCTCACCCGCAAAATGTCCTCCCGTTCCTTTCTCCTCCCCCGACTAGCGAACCGCTAATGCTCCGTCCGCTAAGCAGTCCAAACGAGGCCTTCAGTTTATGAGCTTGTTCAGCACTCCACACCAAAAACTTGTTCCTTCTTCCTCCTCCCCTCCAGCGAGAGCCACCCCTCTCATAAAAACCCCTCGGTTTGAATTAAAGACATAAAAAAAACTTTAACAACACTTCACAAACTCCCTGAACGGCACAGTGTCTCTCTATCTCTCCTTTACATCTCCGCTCCGTTTCTCTCTTTTAATCCTCCTCCAGTTAAATCCGGTAGGTTACTCATACTCTTATAATAGACCTGATTGGAAACACTCATCTGAACCTAATACTCAATAAACCAACAAAAACATACGGAAGAGGTGTTCAAGGACGCGGTGCGCGAGAACACATAGGAAAATCGAATACCCTGTTCCAAAACATAGCAAATATACATTTTCCTATTATTTAAATGCAAACTGGATTCTCACAACAGTAGTAATGTTTCACATATTTGTTAACTAAAACCCTCATAAAAGAACCAAAACTGTAACAAAGGTAGCAGGTGTACTACATAAAATATAATGAACACGCACCACGCAATTATGTCACCATTTTGATTGGCAGCACATTAACGGGTTTTATATCTTCATGGTCCTTAACCCTTATTTATACATGAAGTCCATGCCCGATCCTCCTCTGGACAAAAATGTCCGTTACCTTTTTTGTAAAAGTCTTCTTGTCTTCTTTCAGTTTTTAAAAAGGCCAATCGTTCTTTTGCCGAAGAAAAAGGTAAACAATGGCGACCTCTTTTTTGATTTTCCAAATCGGTCGCGGAGGTTCTTCCAAATTTTCCGGCATATGGCCTCCTCTTTTCCAACATTCATGGCGAGAAATCTTCATGAATGTTGGCATCTCTGTGTTCCTTCATTGAATGAATCGTACGATGCCTCATGGGATTATTAAATATTTCTGGATATCTGAATCTTGAAAGGGCGCGGTTGCTCGGAAAGCTTCCTGTTTCCGGTTTTGGCGCGCTCAGGCGAAAAAAAAAGGATGTGAGTTGCGCAGACCTCGCCACGGAGGCGGGCCAAAATCCTGGCGTCGACCGTGACGATTACGTCATTTTTGACGTTTCACACAGTGTCGTTGGCGGGCAGGTACTCCAACGGCAAATCTTGGCTTTCAAGTGTTCAGTTTTACAAATAAAAAAGGGCTTAGAGCATTTTCTCTAAGAATTGATGTCAAATGTTGGAGTTAGCACGAGAGTGGTCATAGCGGGCGCAGTTCTGATAAGGGTACTTTTTCAGGCGCTATTTCCGGAGTGTCTTGGTCCATGGGTTGGAGGGCTTTCAACAGATTCCTCAAACCTAGACAAATTAAATAGGGTCGTCCTGCCAAATTGACTCCCAAAATGTCTATATATTGGACAGTTGGGACAGTACCAGTGATTAGGTGCTACAGGAACTTGGTTTTTAAACGGGACCTTTGATGTCACTTGGTTAATGTTGTTGAAATTAGATTGCACCTTGGTTAGGTTTAGGTATCAAAACTATTTGGTTAGGTTTATTTTAAGGGTTTAGGAAAATGTCATAGTTTTTGTTTAAAATACTTTAGGTGTCCGGGTGTAAAACCAAAAAGTCAAAGTGACATAAGGTAAAATAAGTCAATTTTTTGACTTTTGGTATCTATGGGGTCGGGAATAAAGTTTGCTGGTTGAGGACGGCTGATGGTCTCTTGGTTTGCCAATTTTACAGTGTGTTTAACCAATAATTGATGACTTTTGAAACCTCTGAATAAAACGGATTTGGTTCAACAAGGCTACTTAGTTGTTGTGTTAAAAAATTGGATCTCTAAACAAGCAATACAGGGGGAAGTGTATGCCTTAATGTGTGTTTTTGTTAAACTTTTGGGATCTACTGTTGAATCTAGTGGACTTGCCTCACTAGAACAGAACCATCAGGAGTGTCGGGCACACTTTGATGGTTTTTGGTGTTTGTTGGTTGATACAGATTCTAACAGTTAAGTTATTTTCAACGACATAACACCAAAAGTTGGACTAATTTCTTTTTGTCCATGTCCACTTTTTAGGTTTGTCACACCCCTGTAGAACCAAATTGTTCACGAGCGGCCACCACCAGGCTCTTTTCCACTGACCTTACCCAGAGGCTCTGCTGGTTGAAGAACGGGTGAGTAGTTTTGGGTTGAAACAAATTCTTTATGGCAATTTCCAGCCGCTTGCTTGGTTGCATGTAATTGTTCCTGTTATTAGAGGCTTATGGTGAGAATTTGAGGCCATTAGTA
>NW_023340095.1:24749067-24750012 GCF_004916995.1 Morone saxatilis | reverse complement strand
TCACAGTGTCGCGCGACAGGTCGCCAACGGCGAGTATACTGAGGCCTTTACTCTAAGTAACAACTAAATAGTTATACTTGGCCCTAAGGTAGTGTAACTCATAAAATGTCAGAATTATACTCACTAATAGTTAGTGACCAAATTCATTAATACAATATTTCAGTATAGATCTAGCTTACTATGATGTACTGCGATGCCAAGTGGCTCATGCAGGTCAGAAAGTATATTGCTTTTATTTTATTTTTATTGTTTATGTGCACAGTAACCATAGTGATGAAACAATATTTTTGATAGGCCACTTGCCTTAGACCAGTGGTTCCCAACCCTTTTCCTTAAGGGACCCCTTTTTCTATAATTTAGTAAACTGACGACATGACTAAAAGATATGTATTATGGATATTTTATATTATATTCAAAACTGTACAATGAACCCAAATACACAATAACTGTAGGAAGTTTGCGTAAAACAAGTGATTTGGATGAATTTTGAGCAGATTATATTCTATTTAGGCAATTTTCTGTCTGTATTAGGTTTGTATTTTTAAATAATTTTTAACAGTCATACATATTTAATCAACTTCTTTATTGACTTGACTGTCAGTGTTTTCTTGTCCCTGATGTTTGGCCATTGTTCTATTAGACAGTTTATTTCACATTTACTTTTATACACAGTAGTAGTTAGTTAGTCTCTAAGGTCAACTTTACACCCTCACTTAGGAGAGAACTTACACACAGCTGGTACAACCCAGTGCTGAAGAAAAAAGTTGTCAGTGCCCTCTGGTGGACAGACGGTGTAATTGGAAAACTGATTTCCTAAATTATCGTAATTCAAACATACCTTTGGATTTCCTCCACTGCAAAATCTTGGTTAAAACAATATTTTCCCGGCGCCCGGTTAGCTCAGTGGGTAGAGCTGGCGACCCATGTACCAAGGCTGAGTCCTTG
>NW_023340095.1:24738433-24748935 GCF_004916995.1 Morone saxatilis | reverse complement strand
CAAAAAATACTTTAAAAAAAACAAACAATATTTTCCCTACATACATTAGTGCACAGCAACTAAATGCCAATGTGTAATGACAACTTGAGCCCTCCGTTAACTCACGGACATACACGCACACACACCTGTATTTCGTCTATATCTGTGCCCCTCACTCCATGGTCTTGCAATTTATTGGTCAGTCATCTCATTTGTCCAGTTTGCTGTGTCCTCTCTTGTTTTATTATAATGAATAGAAGTACAGCAGAAATGTTAGTTGATTTTTTAATTTGTCAATAAACCTAAAATCCAATAACATTTTATGTTTCATCGCTTCATCAAGCCTTTTTTTAAGCAAAGCTTCACAAATGGTGGTTTTCTATAAATTTAAATTGAACATCTTTGGATTTTGCACTGTTAGACAAAACAAGGAACTTGAATATACCAATTTGCGCTCTGGAATTGTAATGGAAATATTTTCCAATTTCTTACAGTGTAAAATGAATGAACAATTAAATCAAGGAAATAATTTGAAGATGATGAAAAGATAAAAGAGATAATCTATATTGACAGCAGCCATTTTGACATGAAATAGTAGGGTAAACACAGGTGCTACGAATAATACTAAATAAGGTTTGGTTCCATTTAGTGTAGCAGAACCTTTCCAGTGAGCCAACATGCACAATAGCAGCCCCCTGACTCTGTTTGACCTGAATGGAACAGAACCTTGTTTAGAATCATTGGTCTATTGGAGTTTATCAAGCCATGATTACACACAGATCCACTGGCACTTCATTAAATCTTATGCAACCAAAATAACCACACAAACCTCACACAAGTTTGGCAAAAGTAGTGCTTGGAGCATCACATTTCAATTAAAACGTATTTTCTCAAACAGTCTCTTTAATATAAGTGACAGTGTCCAACAGGAACAAAATATTTCTGCCAAAATTAGCAGATTTGGTTGCTTCAAGTGTGAGGTAACTGTATTTCCAGTTTTCTCTGTTCTGCTCACTGGATCGAGATGGGCTGGGCTTAGTTGGAAAAATATGTTGTTGTGTACTTCCATGCAATCATAACTGAGCAGCATTTGAATCAAAATAAGACGGCAGCTGTGGAGTCGCATTTTTCAGTGTAAAGTCTTTAACGTCCAGTGTGCAGGATTTAGTGGCATTTAGTGAAATGAAAACATACCTATGAATATTATATTTCATATTGCACAAAATGTCACGTAGTTGTGAAGACATTTACCAACCTCATGGTGGTCATTAGGCTTCAACCTGTGGGCACTGTCCTTGATATGGGTACAACATTTCATTGCAGTCCATCTGAAAGCTGTCGAGTTATTTCAGTCTGGACCAAAGTGGTTGGTCATAAACCACTATCATGGCTAAAAAGTTGCTAATTTGTCTTAAAACTTGACTGAATGATGTCAGTTACACAATGCATCACCCTAAAGGCCAGTGCGTTTGTCTTCTTGTTTCCTGTCAGGATCTGGGGATATCGAAAGTGGGTCATATGAAGAGAATTCTCCAGGGAACTAAGGACCTGGCCAAGGCCTCCATGGTTGACCTCTAACCAGGAAGCAGTCGCTACCCGAGAGGGGAAACAAACATTCCCCTTACATCAGTGGGACAGATTGGGAGCACCGTAGGCAGTAAAGGAGATAGGTATTCAAGGACAGCTGGATTTGTATCCCTATGCTGAGAAAGCCTTTGTGATGTTGTTAACAAGATACATTAGTGTGTTTGTTTGTGCTTTGGTGCCAAAATGACAGTCAAGAAAGCCGATGGAAGTGCAAAAGGAAGTCATGGATCTTTACAATAAAAGCCATTTCTAAGTTAATATCAATTCATAGCACACAATCAGGTATGCAACTAACCATACTGTTGACAGTTGACTTGTCGTAGTTAACAAACTAGTAGCAAAACCAGGACTTCCATGAGTTTGGGTTTGGTAGTGTGTAAAAATGGGATGTTTGCTGGATCTCTGCCTCACATTACAGAGCTGCAGATGCATTAAGGAAAGTGTCTGTTAAGTGAAGACAGAGAGGATGAACTTGTAACATCACAGTCTAGTTGGGGATCTGGTAGGCGTGGTGTCTGAAAACAGTAGCATACTGTTGCATGCTATGCTTGCTCAACTTTTACATATGTTTAATTGCATGATTAGTGTCTTGATTTTTTTTGTGTGCAAAATAACACTTGAACAAGTTTTACATGACTTAAGTATTATGATGCCATTTGTTACTACTGAAAGCATCCTTTTTGGTCTAAATCAAGTTTTTTTTAGCTTTAATTTATTATGTTTGCATGATAATGGCGTGTCTAAGATTTGTGTGATAAGTGCCATATTTTCAGTCATTTATAGTGTAAAACGTGCTTTATTGGTAGACATCATAAGAAGTTTTTAAAAAGCTGTCGATGGGGTATGAATATGTGGAGTGAATATCTGTAAGTTGCCACGTTCTCTGTGGATGTGAAAATTAGTACCAAAGTGAATGTCGAAGAAATCATCTAGTCGGTCACACCAACAGGGCTTACGCCTGATATTAAGCAAGGTCAATTGTAAATTGGCATTCTAAGTCTGCCCTAATAGTTAGAGCAGTTGCACCATCTGACTTAAGCCTTCTTCTTGCTAAGACCGGCGTAAATCTTACACCTAGAAGCAGTTGTAAAATTCAAAATCACTTTATAAATCACTATAAATTGACGTTTTCAGTGGCAGACGCCGCCAGTTTGATGGATTTTTCTTAAAGAAATGGCTTCCTTTGCCTTGCTCAGAATGTCTTTAGACTTTTTGCATACATCATTGTCTGAATTAAGGCTGTCTGAGTCTGAACAATCATCGTCTGCTTTTTACGTTGCATTTTCCTTTTCTTTTATCCTTTATAATGTTGCCACAAATCACAAATGATTAGCTACAAATTAGCAAGACAGCAGGAGATTGTTACAAATGTATGCTAGGCAACAGTCATAGTTGCGTGGGCGTTAACATTGCAACACTGAGATGGGGCGTATTTAAGACTAGGCTTAAGTCTGGTTGGTGCAACCGACATAAAGTCCATTCTACGGACCGGGCTTAACAAAGACCAACTTAGCAGTCAGGACCAACCTTAGTAAAGACCAGTTGGTGCAACCCATCCCAGATGATTTTGTTCAAATCGCACCTCTCAATTTTATAGGCCAGTTAGGTCTTAGTTCTTAAATCCATTTATCAAAAAGGATTAGTATTAGCCAGGAAAGGAGTAAAAGTGTTGGTCTGAAGCCAACCACATATACTGTAGGGTTGTTGAGTTTTTTTTAAGGAATGCTTAAGAGGCACTTTTTACTTCTTGCTTTATGCAAGTGCAAATTCTCATATCATTACATATAATTAACAGTTCACCTCAACTTTTTAACTTTTGGCAATTGATCACAGTATTTAACACTAATGAGGATAAGAGTTAGATATCGGTTTTGAATATGTAATTGCGCAGTTGATCTGCAGTCTGCATAGCATTGTTCAAGTGCAGCTTTTTATTTTCTCTTCAAATTAAAAGTGAGACGTTGATAGAACACTACTTTTACTTGTTAGTTTCTTTTAAGACTGGTGGCATTACAGGGTATATTTCTATATGTGATGCTAAGTTTGTATATATATATGCACCGTATATACAGTATACCAGTGTATGCAAACAATGTTTGTAAGTGTTGTAGTCTAATGCATTTGTAGATTGCTGACATGGCATGCATTGTCAACAGCTTACACATTTGATTGTGTATATTACACCATAACAATTGTGTATTGTTGATTTTGTTCTAATCTCTTGTACATGATTAATGCTGTTGTATTCTAATGATGGTGCAATATTTTATCTCTTGTTTTGATACTGTCTCTGCAGCTTTCTGACATGTTTCTCAGTGCGGGAAAAAGAAAACCTCAAAAGGGTTTTTTATGTACATGTACTCCTCCTCAAGGTTTTGGGTATTAGATTTTAAAAGTTAAGACCCTGTAGACAGAGTGCTTTTTCTTATGGACTCCAAATTTCTTCCAGCGGTTCACTAGTTTGTAGTTTTTGCTCCTCCGTGCTTCCAAGATGATACACTAAAAGTAGGATTGTGTCAGTGAATGAGTAGAATGGGCAGACATGACTGTTGTGTTAATATGTATCACAATGTATTTGTGTGCGTTTGGGTGTGTCTACTACAACATGCATATTGTACCTTATCAGCAATTGTGTCCTTACTATTGCCAACTCATTTTAACTCTGATTATTCAGTTTTTCCCTTTGGAGTATAATTTGCTGCTTGTATGTTGGTTTCAATCCTTCCCTCTCAGAGTAATTAGTTTAAAAACCTATTTTTTTCCCCTAAATATTGAGTGCTAAAATCTTTCACCATCATCAAATTGTCCCAAATTATGATAGAATGTGTTGTGATTAAGGGGCTGAATTGACAGTAGTCATGTATTGTCTTTAAAATTCCAACAGGGGGAAATCTATTACAAATGTCTTCAGTCCCAGACTCACACATCAAACAGCACGGTTTTGCTGTTGCTTATGTCAGTTGTGTTCAGTAGAGTGGAGTGTTGCTCATTGGCATGTTGAAATCTAAGTCTATAAATCATTATCACATACATGCTAATGTTGGTCCTGGAACTCATAGCCAAAGATTGGTGTTAGGTATAAACCACACATTTATAATCATCAGAGACTCTTTCCCATTTTGTTGCACCTCTGCCTGACTGAAGATCATTTAGTCCCGTGGACAGAACTTTGCCTTTCATTTATTTACTAGTTCAGACTCATTGTTAACTATCGGATGACGTTTGGCCAGAAACTCTGGATATAGGGTTCGCTCAATCTCAAGCATTGTGGCCCCAGAGTCCAGAATGCTTGACCTTTCCATACAAAGTGGAAGTAGCCACCTCTCTCCCTTCGCCGTGTTTCCCAGTGATCTGTAAATAATGCTGCAAACTGCCTGGTTTTCAAAAAACCAACGAAACCCATGCAAGGATCTGAGAAAGACAGGATAACATATAGTCTTTGACAGTGCTCCCAAAGTAATGGGAGAAGAGTGAGTTTCATTTGTTTACATTATGTTTACAATGGCACAGTTTTCATTTTTAAGAATATATATGTAGGTATAAAAAATATTTGCATATTTATTGCCTAAGGTTAAATGATATGGTGTGTATTGTGTTTTCACATTTGGAATATAATGTTACAGTTGTCACCTGTATTACTATCTGGATGATTTTGGTAAAGTAGTTGATAATTTTTATGACTACTAAGTGACTGTTTTCTGTGCCTTTTTATGGTTAGAATGCATGGTTAACTATTTATTACAATTTGGAGTCACTGAGATGTGTATTTTTGTATTCTGAATAAATAAATGGTTCAGCTTTTGTTGTAAATTTTTAAGGTGCCTTAAAATAGGCTACCTGTTCATATCTCTCTTCTTCAATAAAACCAAATACATATGCAGCATGTTTTGGCCTCATTCTTATTTGATTTCACTTTTAGGAAAATAATCTATCCTTTACTATATTCACTATACTTATGGGGACCTACAGCTTTGTGGGGACCAAAATGCTATAAATATTAAAGGGCTGTTTGAGGGTTAAGACAGGGTTTTAGCGTTAGGGGTTAGAATTAGGTTATATGGTTAGGCACTTAATTGACCTCTGTTATTTGCTCCTCTTACTGTTATAAAAGCTTTAGCTAAGGTCTTAACGCTGTCTGAAACCCACTTTAAAATTTGTGAAAACTTTATTCTACTTTATTCTAAATGCTAAAACGGAGATTTTACTCTTCTCCCCACACTTAGACCCCTTTTGGACAAGGTCCAGATGAAAAAACACTATACCTAGACTTGTCAAATCTGGACTAGATTACCCGAAGAGGCCAATTTGATTTAATTTAATTCATTATAAAAGTCTACATCCATTTCATTTCTGATTGCCATGGATGGCCCTTCTTTCTCACTTAAAAACAAAAGCAGAAATGTTATTTTTAAAAACCTTGAAAACATCTTAGATTGGTCAATTGTTTAATTAAGGCCCAAGCAGTAACCACTGCGAGGACCCTATTGTATCTGAAGGCATTCTTCTTTTTTGGTGGCTGAAATATGCTCAAAAAATCATGAAATGCGGCACACATGTCAGTCATGGTGAAGAACGATGTATTGTATAGGTCTCGCACATCCCCAATGGCACAGGCGGATTAATGCACAGGCTGACCTAGGCAATACTACACTATTTACTACACCGGAAAAAAAAACTTGCCTCCTATTGGGGCCCTTAGAAACATAAAAAAAAATGAAGTCCCTGATTGGGTAGGTATGGGACACATTTACCCAATCAGCTGCCATCATGTGGCCGGGTTCATAAGGTCAGTTTTGTTTTCAAACGATATGTCATTTACTGTTACTAGACAGCATAGCGGCAAAATGTCAGAAAGGAAATGTGATAGCGCAGCACAAAAAAGAAAAGCACAACAACTGAAAGAACAGCGTGACCAAGGTCTGCTCAAGAAAATTCCTAAATTGACAGGATTTTTCAAGGCCATGACAAAGACAGTGGCCAAGTTGACCGCGACAATGCCTCACAATCTCACTCAGATCAGGAGTCTGAGACAGAGGGACTGACACTTCAACTACCTGAAACACCAGTATGTTGTACCACTAACACCCCGGGAATTAGCCATGATGCCCCAGCCACTATGTCCACAGACCCCTCCATGACAGCCTCACCCGTTGCAGCGGAGAGGGCACAAAAGGCCGCCGATCCCGCTACCTATAGCTCGGATCCTGCATGCTGGGATAAAATTGATGAAGACATGAGAACATACTGGGTTAAAATGGGACCTGAAACTTGTCAGAACAAAGACGCAGATATTGCTGCCTCAGAAAGACAGCACAAACACCAAAAACTGTACTTTTCCAAAACCCTGTTTAAAAGGTAACTAGCAAATGGTGAAACTGTGCCAATAGAATGGTTGCTCATTCCCCCTCAAAAGGTACTGTGTTTTGTTTTGCATATAAATTATTTTGGAACTGTGATCTTCAGTCCGCACTGACAGCAGGCTACAGTGGCTGGAAAAATGCCGCCGCCCGCTTGGCTGAACACGAAGGATCGGAGCACGCAGAAAGGCTATTGTAGCTTATGTTATGCGCTGTGCTGATGCTGGAAGTATATATTCAGAACTGAAAAAACAATTTGACAGTGAATGCATATAACGGACCAAGGTTTTAAAGAGGGTAGTCGCTGTGGTGAAGTTTTTAGCAGAGCAAGGACTGCCTGTCAGGGGACACAGAAACTTTGGGGCAACCTGATAATGGGAACTTTATGGGTGTGCTGGAAGTTATCAGCGAGTTTGACCCGTTCTTGAATATAGATAAATAGGGCAAGACAGGCAAGGGAACACCATCATACCTCTCATCAGTAACATGTTTGGAATTCATTTAACTGATGGGAGAGCAGGTCCTCAAAGAGATAATCAGCCAGATAAAAGTGGCAAAATACTTTTTGCTTAGTGTGAACTCCACTCAAGATGTTGCGCAAACACACTAAATTTAGTGGGGGTTGACTGTCCCACTGGCAGACAATTACAGCGGGTCTACAGCCCAATGACAACCACAGAATAGAGACTTTTAAAAGTCTTTCAGACACTAGATAGTCAGCACACGCACAAGCAACAAAAGCACTGCACAAGAACTATGCCAGAATTTCAAGTCACTGCAGAAATTAAGTGATGATACGAACCAAAATCTAACTACTCGAAATGAAGCCAGGGCACTCTACATGAAAAAGGAAAAACTAGAGAAGGCCTTTTGTGTGATATGTGGGACAACATACTGCAATGTTTTCACAAGACCAGCACTTCTCTACAGGCATTTGAACTGGATATATGTAACACTGTTACTCTGATCAGCTCATTGAGGGATTATTTGGCCAGCCTACGGGATGATTTTGACAAGTTTGATGGTGATGAAAAAAACAAGCAGATGAAAGTGCTAAACCTGACTGTGAACGACAAGTTCAAAGCAACGGTTTTTATCAGCGTCATAGACCGACTCGTTGCGGAACTGGATCTGAGGTTTCTGTCCTACAAAGACATCCAGCAGACATTTGGATAGGATTTCTGAACAACATTCCAACCATCTTCATACAAGATCTTCATACAGGAGCGGCTAATCTCAGAAGAAATATGCAGCTGATCTGGAGGAAGATTTTGTGGACGAAATGAAACAATTCAGAGAATTCATAAAAAAAAACAAGGACACCTCAGCAAGGTCACTCTTGCCATTTATAAGAGGAAGGACACTACAGTTAGTGTTTCCAAATGTTGATATTGCACTCTATGACTTTGCCTGTAAGCGGTGAGCGTTTTTTTTCCCAACTGGGACTAGTTAAAAACAGACTGAGATCCACAATGGGCCAGAACAGACTGAATCACCTGTCTCTGATGTCTATTGAAAGTGATATTCTGCTGGACTTCTCTGTCAGAAAAACTTCTAAAAAGATACAAATATGATTGTGCTGTTATTGTGTGCTGTTGCCGCTCCCAAAAAAACAGTAGCCTAGGGGCCCATGACCACTTTAACCCGCCACTGCCCAATGGCACGTTTCACAGATATGTATAAAAATCGGTAAACGAAGATCCCGTCAAGACTTTAAAAAAAAGCTGTGGGACCCATCCCCCAAACCCAACAGGAAGTTGGCCATTTAAAAGCTCCTCCTAGGAAATCGATCGGATCAACTTCCTATTCGGTCAGTGCATTCTAAAGACCATCACGATGAAAAAGTATGAAAATCCTGAATCTTTTCATTGAAGGGCATGTCCATGGGGTGGCGGCAAATTTCGATCTTTTCGCTTTTGTTCACTTAAGATACTGATGACGATGTCTTATGAATGTATATGATAACATTCAGTTACATACACCCCCTAGTGGCAACAGGAAATGTATTTCTTATACTTCTATATACTTCTCTTAGCAGATTAACCAGATCAAGCTGAAATTTAATTTAGAAGACCCTTAACATATCGACAATGACATCATCTATAACTCATGAAATTTGGCCCATGCGTCCCAAATGGCAGAATTCTACATTTCATATGGGTCTTGCTCATGGGTGTGTTAAAATGGCCCCCTAAAAAATGTTGCAGCCCCTGCGTTTCCACGCTTTGTATTTGAATAAACTTCTCTTAGGGAAATTATTGAATCAACTTCAAAATTGGTGAGTGCATTCTAAAGAAGTTCACAGTTAAGAGTTAGCTAAATCTTGAGGTTTCGTCAGATGGCATGTGCGTGGTGTTGTAACTTCGGTGCACGTAATCCAAAACATGTTTTAATAGAGCACCAACCTGAACACATCTACATGCAAATATTACCAGTCATACTCATAGTGCCACCTACTGTACTATGAGCGCTTCAGGCTACCACACACAGACCGGTAAGGTATGAAAAAAGGGCCTTAAAGGGACACTTCGCCCATTTGCATTAAGCTTTGTATCATTAGAAGCCCAGTCATATTTTTGAATGGTCGTGCATCATTCCCTCACTTCACCGGAGAGGGGAGAAATACGGATTTCAGCTGTTCACTTTCGCTTCCAATGATGTAAAACATCGTCCCATTTTCTCATTGGAACCAGGAAGTCCATATCTCGAGAGAGGTGAGACTACAAAAACTCTTCCTCTTTTTTTTCACTCACGCTCACAGACCCTATCACAGATAGGTGGACTTCGACTTTCCCAAACAAGAAAATAAGCCGCCATCTCTTGTTTGAAAGCTAAGCCCGGAGCACTGTCGATCCAAGACGTTACAACTATGTGATCAATCTAATCATGGAATGAACATTTTGAACAAGTGTGACGGTCCGACATCGAATGTCTCGCTTGGCTACTTTTATGAGGCGCAAAGATAGCGAGGAGCAGCCTAGGCTTTCTGCCGCCCGCGCCGAGGCAGAGACCGTGCTCGTTGCGGGACGCAGGGCCCGACTGCGGCATCGCAGCTGGGCGCGGGGACTGGTGTGCTGGTGCGTCCTCCGACCTGTGCGTTCTACGCGACACAGCACGTCTGCACTGTAAGGTGATGTTTCTATTTTTCCTTCTTATAACACGTGGGCCATGTGATGTACACAATTTGTTCCAACGCATCATCAAAGTTATTTTCAGTATATCAACGTCAGCCAACTGACACTACTTCTTTACTGACACAACAGCTTGCAGCTGCATTGGCGCTTTCAAACTGTCGGACTAAACACAAAGACCATGCATCGTAACTGTGTCGTCAATTCTTGTAGCAATACGGAACACGCTTTCTCTGGACATGGGTCCTGCAACGGCGAGAGATTGCGGTCGCAGGTACTTCGTGTGCTTCTCACCGCTTGCGTTGCGCGCTATTCGACCAAATACCAGCCAGATGGCCATACTGCCCAACCAGCAATTAGGACCCAGCGGCCGAGGAAACTATAACTGTCATTGTAACCTATTTATGTCTTTCTTGCTTGTTCGATATACTCCGGCTTCTAGTAATAA
>NW_023340095.1:24733320-24738333 GCF_004916995.1 Morone saxatilis | reverse complement strand
AAATGTGTCCAAACTTTACTACGTCTCCTGTCACTCATTTTCCACTAAACAACATAATACACAATGTCACAATCGCATAGGAATAGTAATCGCTGTTTGCTAGCGAACAACGTTTCACTTAATACTTCTCAAACAGACAACAACTTTCTTCTTCCACACATCAGTAGTCAATAAGTCAGCTGCTAATAACAGTCCGCGCTTTTTCGTTGTCAACATCCATTGTCACTCACTTCCGTTGTGTTGTGACTTTTGTATTTGTGTTGAGGCTTTTTCCGTTGTGTTGTGACTTTTGTATTTGTGTTGAGGCTTTTTCCGTTGTGTTGTGGCTTTTGGAATTCGCTGATACCTCTCGGCCACGGTAGAATCATGATTATGAGAATGATAACAGCTGTAACAATGATCCGTTTACAGTTTTTCGAATAAGCTTAACCTGCATATATGTGGCCTGTGGGAGGAAACTGGAGCACCCAGAGAAAACCCACGCAGACACAGGCACTCCACGCAGAAATGCCTCAGCCAGATGGAGCTGAACCAAAGAAATTTCTGTGAGAGGTCAGTGCTTGGCACTGACTCACCGTGCTGCCCTAAAAAGAACTATCGGGGAAACCTTGGGTGGTGCAAAAGGAGACACCGACAGGTTAGGAATGTTTTTTTAACTGCCGATTGAAAGTGCAGGTAGGAGGTTTAGCTTGAATGTCCAGTGTGTAACATTTAGGAGGATGTATTGTCAGAAATTGAATATAAGATTAATAGATATGTTGTCATTAGTGTAGTGAAGAGTTGTTTTTTTCTAAAGTTTTTCTATTGTTGGCTCTGTCTGGGAGAGGGTGGAGTTGGAGTTGAATATGGGTGGACCTTCTTGATGGGAGGGAGAGGGACAATCTTCAATATGTTGCTATGTTTAGGATCTAACTGGGACTTGGAGCTGAGTGGGAGGCCTATTTGCCTTGGTAATTGCCCAGACTCACACTCGTCCACTGATTTGTCCTCATCGGGGGACTGGGCCTTCTTTGAATGAAGGAAGCGGATGTGCCTTTCTTTTTTTTTTAACTGCAACTTACACAACCTCAGCTCATCTGACAGCCTCTTGTTCTCCTCCTTCTGATCCTCATAAATTTTTTCGTACATCCAGATTTGTCCCTGTAATCCATTGAATTTATCCTTGAGGCCTCGGTTGTCCAACTGACATATTTGGAGCTTCTTTATTGCGTCATCCGGCCGCCGAACCAACATGCACTTCAGTGCCTGAATCTCCTCTTCCTTTTCTTCCAGTTGCTTCTGAAAGTCCTGGTTGTTTAAAACCTGGATAATGGGGCGAAGAGTCATTTTTTCGTTCTTATCCCTCTTCCAGAGTAACTTGCAGTGGGCCACTTCCCTCATCAGCTTCTGGCTTGTTATCTGAGAGTCATGCTCTAGTGTTTTCCTCTCCTGTCTGAGAAAGTTTATGTCCATAATATATTTTTTTATGATGTCTTCGTTGGCGATCTTTGTGGCTTCCAGGAAGTCAATTGTCTGTTGCTGCTTTAGAGCCAGTTCTTTGTAGTGGTCTAGCTCTTTGTTTGACATGTCCTTCTCTGCTGTCAAAATGGCCAATCTTTTCTTGCCCAGGGCCTGATACCTATCAGCAGTAATTATAGAGATCTCCTTTGTTCTTTTTGTTTCTACTTGCTGCCTCTTAAGATTCATCAGCTGCTTCTTCATGGAACAATATTTCCTCTTAATATCGCCCAGCTCTGCATTCCTTCCATTGATCTCACAAGTCTTATCTCTGATTTCATCTTTCAATAGTTGAACTTCATCGTTTTTCTGTCGTATTTCCTCCTGAGCCCTGAACAAGTTTTGACAGAGGAGGCCTCTCTGTCCCTTGACAACCTCAGTCAGGTTTATCTGATGTCTTACTTTGGTCTCTAACTCATTAATCAAATTCTTAAGATAGATGACTTCATTGTCTCTGGACACAGTTAACCTGGAGTTTTCGCTCTCCTGATGTTGGAGTTTTTCTTTTAGTTGACTGAACAAGATCATTTTCTTTTCCAGCATTAGTATGATGCCACGCTGCTTCTCTGACTCTTCTTTTTGATTTTCTAGTTTCAGTATTGCAGAATCTGCATCTTTCTGTGTTTTGTGTCTCTGCCTTTCTATTGCTAGAATCTCAAATGATTTTTGCTCTATCTGTTGGCTCAGCTGCGCTGCCTCTTTTCTCTGCCGATGTATCACTTTCAAATGAGCATCAGCATGTTTTTTGTATTCGTGGATTTTCGTTATCTGTTTCTCAACTTCTTTTTGGACAGTCTTAACTTTGTCTCTATAAGGGATCAGATTTTCCACCTGGAATCTCAAATCTACAACAAGCTGTCCTGTTTTTTTTAACTCCGCTAAAGTTTCTTCATGTTCCCTGTCCTTGTCTTTCAGCTGCTGCTTCTGTTCTTGTAATTTTCTAGAGGCAAAGTTTTTATACCCTGCCAGCTGTTGCACCTGATGATGCAATACCTGCTTCTGCGAGATCAGATCTTTGTTCTCCTTAGTTAGGCCGGGAAATTTCTCCAACTCCTTCTCCTTCTGTTCTCTCAGCATCTTCTCCAATGTGTATTTGTTTTCAAATTCCATGCATTTCCTTTCAAGCTCCATAATGAGGTTTTCAGATGCCCTCTTCTCGTTAGTGCTCTGGGTCTCCTCATCCCGAAGCGCTATTTTAACCTTCGATAAGCTGTCCCTAAGGTTGTCAACATGCAAACTTTGCTCTTTTAGCTTTTTCTTAAGAATGGAAACCTCAACCTGTTCTTTTTTCAAAGACATCTCAGTTGTAACGAGGCTGGAAAGATCTTCTTTCAGCTTCTTGTTTTGGTCCATGAGCCATTTCTCATTTGTCTTGGCCCGGTGTAGTTCTTCCCTGAGTAGTATTATACTCGTGCTTTTAGAGCCCTTATCCTTTTTGTCACTCATTGTGATAAGCTGTTAGTACCACCTTAAATGAAATTATTGTAAGTGTGTAATAAGTCTTCCCACTGTGTTTCTCTGTATATACGTACTGTGTACTCCAACAGGAACTAAAAACAAATAGAGACTGTGATACACTGGACTTGTATTTGTAAATGTTGTGATGTCATGACATTCCAATGGTGACATCATCATGATGCAAATTACTGTCCTTTGATCTTTTTCTTTGATCCATTCTGTGAAGTCATTTCCTGTTCTAGAACTTTTTTTAATGTTTTGTTTATTTTTAAATTTATTTAAATTTTTTAATTATAATTATGTTTTTATGCCTTTCTTATTATGATAGACAAATTGCAGCATTATATACATTTCTATAATTTAAAAAGGCAGTAAGACATGGTATGAAATATTTTTCATGTAGAATAAATGAGATTAATTAGAAAATAAGTAAGCATTTAAATAAACCTTTCTATGTTAAGTACATAAGTACTCTGAGTACATTTTAAGTTTCATATAAAAAACATTCAATGTAAAAAAAATCACATTATTTTGTATTAAATATATTTTAAAACCAACACACATAGAACAGTAGAAAAACGTTAATGTAGATTTTGTTGGGTACATTACAGACAAAAATAAATTCCCTGTGCACATAAAAAGTACAGTATATATCAAAACTTGATGAAATATACATAATGGTTATCTAATGTATTGGTTAGTGTGATGGTAGGCTGAGCTACTTCAAACAGAACAACTTTAAATATATCTCTGTTACTGAACTGTAAACGAATATCCCATCATTAATTCAAAACAGGAATCATTTTCTTAGAGGCATGCCTATACATAATATCTATTGTATGTATATATTTTTTGTATAGTCAAGTATCTATTATACATATGCTATATATCATATCATATCTCGTGTATATATATATGTGTACATATTATATATATTGTGTATATATATTACATGATGTATGTATGCACACTTTGCACAGGCTGAATATATGACATGTTTACATTATATCAATATTAATGTATAATATCTATGTGTATACATGTATATCTGTTCAGTCATCATATTATATATACATATTATTATTATTATATTATTATATTTATTATATAATAATACATCATATCATCAGTACTATTACCACCATCTTGCACTACAACTTCTTTGCACCTTACCTACCTATTTTAAAAAATTCTTTTCTTTGTTGTATTTTATTGTACTTAAATTGTACCTGGCTGCTATGACGACCAATTTCCCTTCGGGATTAATAAAGCTCTAATTCCTTACTTCTATCTATCTACTACTATCTTATCTATCTATCTTACTATCTATCTATATCTATCTATGCCTTCACACGTGCAATGTCCTGCTTAAAAATAATCTAAGAATTAATGAAAAGTAAAGAATAAAGTGCTTTTTTTACAAACTAAAGTAAGCTTAGAAACTGTAAAAACTTTGCCTAAGTCTTTAAAAGTTTACATTTAAAAAATTGTTAAAAACCACAGATATGATAAATGAGGGTTACAGAAAATATTTGCGCGGGGCCAATCCTAAATATGTACACTGCTGATGCTCACACTTGGTCATATGTCTCACCAGACACCCAGTGATGAACATTGGTAGTGTGAAGGAATGAGATACACTTCTCTTTCAACTTTGTCACACTTTCCTCACATGTTGTGACACAAAACCAGAGGTGGTTTGTGTTCATTCTGATCCACTCAAACAACTCCTTGTTGTGGCACTGCAGCAGTCGTTTTTTGACAGATTTCACAATGTGAGGGTGCCCGGAGAGCTCACCTGGTAGAGCTTGTGCCCCTTCTTGAAAGACTGGGTCCTTGGAGCAGCCCAGAGTTCACATCCAACCTGAGGCCCTTTGCTGCATGTCATCCTCTCTCTCCCCTCCTTCCTATCACTCTTCAGTTGTCACTATCGATAAAAGGCAATAGTTAGCACAACACTTGCTAACTAAGGATATATGTAGATTAGCTAGCTAGTCTCTGATATATGTTGTCAGTGTACCAGTTAGCTAGCAGTTTGCTAACATTAGCTTTCAGATG
>NW_023340095.1:24710566-24733297 GCF_004916995.1 Morone saxatilis | reverse complement strand
TGTGGTTGTCTTTTCAACACAGATTAGCCTAGCACATAGCATATCTACAGATATAAGTACAGAAAGGAGAAAGTTGACCGAAGTCACAGAAGCTTGCTCAACTGGTATTGGAGCACAGAGCAAAAAGGGGCGGGACTTAGGAAGGGTCAGTTGTAATGGTTGTTGTAAAGGTTAGGGTTAAGGAAATGCATTATGAATATAGTAACACAAGGATGTGTGCAGGGGTGTAGTGATAAATACAGAGGTGTGTAGTTTACCACCTTGTTTCCCCTCATTGATTGATACAGTTATCTGAAAACAGATAAACTCTCTGTCTCTCAAAGAGGTGGATAAACTGAGTTTACTTGGGTTTGCCCCTCCCACTACAACCCTGCATGGGTTTTTTTGCCCCCTTTCGAATGAAAACATTTTCCGTTCAAAGTTTCTCTATTTTGCCACAGGATAAATCATTTTGTGGCAAGCAAATTCTGCTTGGCATTTCAATTCCAGAAGTTTCAAAACCAAAAGTTGAATAGCTACATTGTGACTTAAGACTGTGGGCCATCTATGACATTTGAAGTTCTTTTGGAACACCCACATCCTTGAGCATTTCTCTCCACATCCTCTGTTCTGATGAAACTCTTATCTTTCCTGCTTGTTGTGCATTATATTGGGCATGTTTTTTTAAAAACTAGAAATGTGTTCAGTAGCTACTTTAAGTCAACATATTTTTCTTATGTCATCTCACTTTATCTCAAGGGACAGGATCTTTTTTCTTACTGGTCATTATCTTCCACCTCTATTTCACTAATTGTCAACAGAGTCACCTCAACCGTTTTCTCCACAAGTGTGTGGCATTTGTTTATGCTACATACTTGTGCCTATACAAATAAACAATAAATAAATACATATATTTTTGGCCTGCCCAGAAACTTCAAGTCATTGCTAGACAGAGATGGCATTGTTTAACAAGATCTACGGAAAAGGCTACCAAAGGGCTAAACAACCCATTAAAACGTCAGTCTGTAAATTGCTCCTTGGAAATGATTATTCTTTGTTTTCTAGCTTTATTTTTTTGTACACATTTTAGATATCAGTTAATTTTCTTGTGCAGTAGGCCATGCACTTGAATTACTTGACAATTATGAATACAAATAACTAAAAACTAATAAATATCAGCAGCAGATTCAGTGATAAAGTTGTCTAAATGTATAAATGCAAGAGAAGGAAGGGAATTATAGAATTGATTAAAATTATTGATGTTTGAATGCATCAACAGTAGCATTTAAATGCAAGTGCAATATTTAAATACACTAAATGATAAATCATTCCACACAATTTTGGTTAGTTGAATATTGTGTCTACTGTTGCATAAAAAACAAATATATAAAACATAAATGTTTATCTTAAACCCATTTTTGTTCATTTGCGTGCAGTTCGATTGTTCTGTGTTCGACAGTGCTAGTGCGACACATATCGAGTTCTCGGCGTGTGATTGGTGATGCCTCACTCTTGTTTTCATGGGAGGAAGGCGGAAATGGGAAGTTCGCTTCCTTTTTAAGAATCTCTGAAATAGATCGTAAGAGAGCACAGTGTGTGTATATATATAAGTATCTTCTTGAAATTATTCAGTTAACTTTCAAGTCAGGTCTGGCTCTTTGGGCGAATTCTAGTAGTTATTTTAAATGGTCACAAAGGTGAACACGCTGAACAAAGTTTGAGTTAACGTTACTGTCCTGTCTCCACTTTATGGTAAAATAGTCAGGTACAGCATTTATTAAGCTTATGATAACACATTTAGTATACAACTGGAATAGTCAGGGCAGCAGTGGAAAACCAAAGTGAGCGAATTGTTGCTTTCCTTCAGTAACATTAGGAAAAGTTCAAAACGGACGAATCGTTCACGGGTCGCGCATTAAACAGCGGCCACCGTCAACGCTGCTGGAGTCCGACACTGAGCGGTGAGCTAAAATGACCTGATAAAGGCAAACAGCTATATTAGGAATATACAGAAAATGAGAACATGTTGTTGTTGTTCATAGGCATTTGAGTCTACCGCAACGTTATCGTTAGCTGGGTCGTTAGGTGCTAGCTAACGACAATAAGGTGACATCACAGACCGAGCCGACTGCGGCCTGGTTCCGCTGCTAGCCCAGTGATTGACAGCCCGTCAACTAGCTAGCACGGTGGTTAATGTGGCTGTGGAAGGGCCGTCGTTTTATGTCTGCGGGGGTTTGTTATGAGCTGATACTGCCGGCCAGCTGCCAGCCAGCTAGTTAACCGTTGGTCTGTTATGGTAATGACTGCACAGAGCCGGAGTAGTCGTGAATCAACATCAGCATCCACAGTGTGGCCTGCTGCTGCTGCTGCTGCTGCGGCGGCGGCGGCGGCGGGTACCAGCCCCATAAGCTTCATATTAGCTGGATATTCTTCTTGCAAACACACAGTGCATGATTGAGTTATTAAGCCTTTGGTTACGTAAATAGGCACACTACTACAGCTCAATTATTTTTTAACATGCACAACATTCAGTCTGTTGTATGAGAGTTGTCAACAAGTCGTGTTATAGCAAAAAGGTTTTTGATTTTGAGAGGTGAAATGTGTGACAAACAGTCTCTCATTTCTGTAGAGACGCCCTCGTCTACAAATCGTGTTGTCCAGGTTTAACGTTAAGAAAACATGTTTGTTTATAACAGACCCCAAAAAATTTCCCATGACGATTTGTATAGTTTTTTCAGTAAAAATAAATTTTTTGATGCAAACATGATCATTCCCACACTTTGTGGCAGTGTGATGTTTTTCCATATCGTGCAGCACATTTGTAAAATGTGTCCACTGACAATGAGAACTTTTAATACATCAAAGGATTCTGTTTGGAGACAATGCATCCAAATGTGTCTTAGTCGTTATTTACTATGTAGTAGGGCTGCAACTAGAGCTGCAGCGATTAGTCGATTAATCAATTAGTTTTCAACTATTACATTAACTGCTGCAATCGTTTTTTGAAAAAATTTCCATATTTTGTGATTTCAGCTTCTCAAAACAAGACATTTGAGGACGTCAGCCTGGGCTTCAGGAAACAGTGATTGACATTTTTTCCTGACATTTTATGGACCAAACAACTGATCAAATAATTGAAAAAATTATTGACATATTAATCGATGGGATAATGAATGAAGAGGATACATCCAAATTGGGTCTTAGTTGCTGTTCTGTTTGGATTGGAGCTGTAGCAAGTAGTCAATTAGTTGATCAGTTGTCAAATATTAAGTTAATCGCCAACTGTTGTGATAATTGTTTTGTCTTTCTTTATTTTTTAAAGAAAAAAAGTCAAAATTCAGTTTATAAAATCTTAGAAAATTGTGAAAAATTCTAAATCACAACCTTCTGAAGAGTTTCCTTACTTTGTATAACATTTGTTATGTTCTAGGCATGCCGTGAGCTATCATTTTGCTATTACTGTATATTCTGTGTATGCTCCATACCATGTGATAATGGTTGTCAGTTGCAAATATATATATATGTGTGTGTGTGTGAGAGTGTGTGTATATATAAACATTTTTCTGAAGCACAAGGTGATGATCAGTGAATTACTTCTTCTGTCCAACCAGTGGTCCAACACCTTCAATAGAACAGAGCCATGTTATTAGTGACACTTGGCTTTCCCTACTGTGATAAGTCGGAGTGTGTGCTGTGAAAAATGCCCAGTTAGAAGCTGAGACTTTGGAATGTGTGGTATTTTTGTTTCTATTAATGGAAACAGTTGCACATTATGTATTTACCTTCTTCTCTCTCTGCTTATCAACTGAAGCAAAGACTAGCTCTGATATCACCTGACCAGAGGGTCACCTGTGGCTCATTAGAGAGTGGTGTTTGGTCTCGCAGTGAGCTGTGAGTTCTTCTCTGGGGCTGTCTTTCTCTCTCTCTGTTTATCTACCCTTCTGGCCACCCAGACTAAAAATTTGGCAGCTTCCAACCAAACAAGTTTTTAGACTACACAGTTTGCACCCTTGACAGGTTGTTTTTGCTGTCTCCTTAAGAGATGATCACAAACAGCCGCCCAGAATCCTTGCACTGCGTCTGCTTATCACCGTTACATTTTTGTGCAAACTTAAAAATGAGTTATATGAATCAGCTCTGGGAGAAGCCTAAACTTAGTTAGACTTAATTGCAGTTAGTGTGACTGCCAAATAACACGTGGCATTATGTAACCACAAGTTGCATAAGGTCATGATGTAGGCTTACTAAGTTGATTCTCATATACTGTACCACTGAATTAAACATGAACATCCCAGGCATAAAACATTATGTAGTTAATCTCTGTTAGTCACCCTCCATAATAGATGTCATTGTGCCAGCTCCCCCTTGTGAGTGAATTGAGATGCAGTGCATAGTTGAGGTCAGGTTGCAGTTTGCTGTCTCTGTTGTTTTTGCACAGCCCACCAAAGCACCCACGAAAAGCTAGGAGGTCCTGGATCACCAGAGGAAGCCAGTGGCATTCTACTTCTACTTCCCTTCTGGTTCTCAGGATGTAGGATGGGCTGATCAATAGGACCGCCTGCCTCGGGTCTAGACTCAACTAGCCGCTTTGGACTGTACCTCAAAGGAGAGGCTTGGATTTCTTGGGAAACTTTTCCTTCTTGTACACTGTAAATATTTTGCCTCCTTTACCCGCTCTCTCATGCTGCTTACCAAGTGTGTTTCCCCTGCTCAGAGCACACACCCCTGTTCTCTTGCCGTGCCGTTTGATCTTTGACGCAGGCCTGGCTGTTTAAAGAATATCAAAGAAGCATGGCCTACTATAGCTTATCCTCACCAGCAGGACAAGTCTGGGCTTACTTTGAAGAGCTTGATTCATGGTATTTTCACACGGGTTTGAAGAAAAACGTCGGTCTAGCAGGTTGGCTGTAGAATCTCAAAAATTCAGAGCACTGCATTGCCTCCTGTAGTGAAATGTTTTGCTTTACAGGCTTGATTTCATCCAATAGTTGGCTCAGTAAATGACTGAATGCCACAGGTGCAGTGACTCGGCTCTTTGTTGAATGTAAACCGTTGACTTTGACACATCACGCTTCCTAGTTTGGCATATAGGTGTGCAGCAGTAGATAGAGACAGTGTGATAGCTCTTTGTTTACTAATAGCACTGATACTGGCATTGCTTTGTCATGTGATTGCTGCTGTGGTTGAGGGTGAAACAGAGTACCACGTAACAGAGGCTCAGCAGCGGGCCGATATAACTCTCTCTAACCTCATTTTAGCCATTCTCTAAACTTCCCTACCATGTCACTCACTCTGTTATCTTCGATTTCTATTTCTCTCCCTCTATTTACAGGTGAGCAGCCCATCAGCCAGCCACGTGCAGCGCTCTGTTGTTATGGATGCCTGTGCCCGTATTAGAGGAGTTCCAATAAGGTCCAGGGCCTCAGTCCGGAAAGAGGTCTGTCTGCCGGCCGGGACACTGCATTTTATTCTGCAGCTGTCTTTGAAAGGAGATTTCAAGCACCATCCTGCAGTGATTCTTTATGCCTACCACTGAATCTGATATTGGATATTTGATGGATATTTGCACCTAATATTCAAAAAGCACATCTGCATGGCTAGTTGAAGTTAGATTTAGCTTGCTCCTCACAAATCCTTTGGGCTGGGTATCTTTAGGATTTTATTGATACCGATATCTATTAGAGCCAGACCTATATTGGAAAAATTCACAGACATGACAGCCGATGTAGAGAATTTTTGAGCTGGAATGAAAATATACAAATTTTGCACTGATATGACTCTGCAAAGGTACTCCTGAAGGCTGCTTTCTTAAACAAATAACTTAATAAGTTAAATATTCTTAAGTTAAATGTGACATGTTAAAACATTTAATGTATAGGCTACAGTCTCAACAAATTCTAGAAACGAGCACTGAGAAAATAAATAAAAATAAAATAAATAGCTAAACATCAGTAGTGTAAAAACTACAAGCCTTTCTGTATCATATACCAGGCGGAAAACCTGTTCTAAAATCGGATGACACATACACTTATACGTCTGCGATAGGTCAATATCAGACGATTGACGTATCGGTCGGGTTCTAATGTCGATACCAATGCTACTTGCTATAATTTGGTGCAAAAAATAATGATGTGACATGAAAAGAGTAAAAAGATTGAACAGTTGTTTCATTATTCCTTTTTTAGCAGAATTAAGTTGTTTCCTCAGTAATTGCAATAAGCTACATTTTCATTAAGTCCAGTGAAGTGAGCCCTATCAGCTGTAATGTTACAGAAAAACCAATAGCAGTTTACTTCATTGACAAGCTTATTGATATTTTGGTACTGACCAGTAGTACCTTTAGTATCAGGTCTCGATACCCATCCCTAAAAAACACTGACTGCTGTAATTTCACTTGTGATGTTAATGTAATGTTAAAGCTCAATGGGTCTTATCTTAGTTGTTTGTCCAGTTGGTAAGTGGTATGATAATACTGTATTGCAGTACTATACTTTCACTTGTTTGTTTTGTGTGCTTGTGCTCAGTGGTTCCTAGATTGTTTACTGCACTTTCTAATGTGGTGAGATGTGTTTTTTTAACTGGAAATGGTTTGGCCAGTATGATCATACAAGTGTTTTAAAATGTCAGTTTGAATATAGCCTGATTACCCAGGAGGATCTGTATTGAAGTTGTGTAAAAGCAGGCAGATATATTAAAGAGTATGCACAAGTACTGCTTATACCATCTTTTATGCATGCTACAGCGGCGGGCATATGCATACACATTGGTTTCTCATAATTACTCTCAACCATATACTTAGTCTAAACGCACTGTGTGTGTTTGCAGACCGTGCGTGACAGTGGGGCGCAGTGTGTGAAGAGCCTCTTCAGGAATAAAAAGGAGCTATGCAGCATTGGCCTGGAGCTGCCAACCAGAGACTCAACAAGACTGACAGAGGTTTGTCACATTAACCGCAGTGCGAACATATGCAGAGCTCAGCCATATTCAAACATAACGCACATTGATGCTGACCATCTACTATGCTTTTCCAGATTCATTTTGTGTGTCTGCCTGGACAATGTGAAGGAGAAGATGTCTCCCAACAGGTAAGTTTTCATCATTACAAATTAGGGATCGACCGATATGTTTTTTTTTTTCAGGGCCGATACGATTATTAGTCATCAATGAAAACATTAACATTAACTTTACATTCAGAATGTGGAATGGTGGAGTGAAACTAAGTACAATATTGCTACTTTTACTTAAGTAAAGGATATGAGTACTTTAAGTATATGTTCAAACTTTTCAACATTATCTTTATGTTTGATGTTCGAAATTATTACTCTACTTTTACTTGAGAAGGTGTCAGTGTCAATCAGATTCTCTTGTGGGCGGGACATTTGCTCGTAATTTCAAGGCACCAGTATGGGGCATATGCAATGAAACAGACAAAGGGCTATTTACTGATGTATATTGAGTAACGTTATAGAACACTTTTTTAGTCCAATATCACACTCTCCCACATCTATATGCATGATTAACACACACATATTGAAATACACATGCTCAGATTAACCCCTCTAATCTGGGCCAATTCACACACAGCAGACCAAGCCTATTTACACATACAACGTACAGATGAAACAAAAAAACACAGATGGAATTCTGGCTTTTATCAAAGTCCAAAAGTTACCTGAGCTGTGGTCCCCCAGGGGGTTAGACATTAGTACCAAACATTTTCCTATGAGTTCTTGGTAGGTCCTGTAATTTACCATTTGACCTACAAGCTAATGCATCTGTGTCATTGCCTTCTTTCCCAGGCTCTGTCATCTCTGCCAGGAGGGCTGTGTGAGCTTCTCAGGTCCCTCCACGTTCACAGCCTCAAGAATGATGAGGTTCTGCTCCTCAAAGACTCCCGCAGGCTGGTAGAGCACAAGGACGGCGGGCCTCAGGTAGGTGACAGGCCTTTCTTTTTAAAGGAATGTGCCCAGTCAGCATGCTGAGTAAAGCTAGTGCGCAGGGAAGTAAGGGGAAAAAATAAGGGGAAGTAAGAATGAGGTAGGGTATTATAGATCTCTCCTAACAGTTATTTTCTTACAAATCTTTCCATAGAATTCCGTCAACAAGTATTAATGCCAGTTTATTTCGGAAATAAACTGAATCAACTCTATTTACACTAGAAACATGCACATGTTAATATGTCACTGACCCTTTTAGCAGATGTTTATTATATTAATTATTAAGACAAGTTAAACTTTTAACACTCATTAGCAAAATACATCCCTTTTTAGGTGTGGGATTTTTGCTTCCTAAAATGTTTGCATGTGTTGCTTAAATTGTTTAACCACATTTGTGGCCTCGTCCTTAACAGTAAGATAAAACATGTAGGTGGACAGACGGACAAAGATGTTTTTGATGTTGGACTCCAACGAAGTGATTTTTTATTCTGCACATGCAACAGATAAACTCTGCAATCAGAGTACAGACATAATAATACACTTCCGGCCCCTATCTCCCCTCCCTCGCCTGTTGGATCAGGATAAGAAAATGTCCATGTGAATTCTGTTTATTTTGCAAAAGTCAAGATCTTTTCAGCTTTTCTCGTTCCAAGTAATTGTGGGACATGATTCCTTTAACAGTTTATAGACTCTGTCTGCCTGTTGATCTAAGATGCTGTAATCTTTCTCTGAATGAGCTGAATAAATCACCAGGCAGCCAGGCTTAACTCTCGGTATCTTCTTTCCCTTCTTTTCTTTTCATTCCTCTTTGTCTCTCTATCTCTCTCTCTGCTGTCTTCCTCTGCCTTCAGTGTTGGTTAAAGGCCGTGTGTGTGCTGAGGCATAACCCCAGCACCAGCGTCTACCCTCAGGCCAGTGTAGGATCTTTGGTGGGTTTACTGGGGTGCTACTTGGCAGGTGTCCGCTATGCTTTGGAGCTTCAGGCTCTTCAGAGGGGCACAGCTGAGCCCAGCCAGCCAGAGGAAGATGACACCAACCAGTCGGTCTCATCAATCGAGGACGACTTTGTCACGGCCCTGGAGCATTTGGAGGAGGACGACACAGGAGACAGTCCCTGTAGGTTTAACCTCTAATGCTTAGTGGCATTTGGTAGTCGCTGGTATCTTGTGATCCCATCTGAATATAGATCTGAAAAATCCAAAATGGGGGCCTGAGTTTTAAACATTTAAATATTTTTATACGATCATAATTTTGTGGCAGGAATTGAAATTGGGTAAGGTCACTGCTAGATGGCACTAATACATTATTTTCTAGTTGGGATGCTTTTTCCTATACTATTGTAAATAATCAAGGCACAATGAATGAACAGCTTTTGTTTTCACTTTCCTTTTGTTCATCTTTATATTTATATTTTAATGTATATAACCAGTTTTTTCCCCTTCATATCCATCTCCACAGCAGCGTCTTCCTATCACCATTTTAAAAAGCGTGATGTGGCATCACAGACAGTCCCGGCCCACAAGAGAAGAAAGGAATTATCAGGCTCCCGCATTATCATGAGTTCATCTTCAAAGTATTCAGCTAAACATAAGTCAGGTCCAGATGTGTCTGTCACAGTGCAGAGGTCATCAGGCGTGGAATCTCAATGGACCTACTGCAGTCCTGGAGCTCGTCTCCCCTCGCCACTGATTCATGTCAGTGAATCAGAAGATTCAGACTGCTCCAGCCCCAGCCCAATCATTTTCCTTGATGAGGTCGGCTACCAGAAGAGCCTGCTGGCCAAGCTGGACATCCCTCAGGTGCCAGGGGGGCCCAGAGATCGAGTTGAAGACTCAGACTCCGAAGTCAGTGAATTCTTTGACAGTTTTGACCAGTTCGATGACCTGGATGAGCTGAGCTCAGAGAGCTGCACTCTCGCACTGCCTCTGGATGCCATCAGTGCCCTAGCCACACAGAAAAGGTCCACTGAGTCTAGCACCAGCGGGTCAGCATCCAAATATGTTTCTAGGGGCTGCTCAACCAAGGGTATGAACCCTCACCGCTTTGACCAGCCCACTCTCCCAGCCAATGTGAAAAAACCCACTCCTCTGAAACCAGGCTCTCCCTACTCACTTCATTCTGAGGTGCCTGACTCCCCTCGACCTGTGCAGACCCCCTCTGAGGAGAATGGTGGCCCACTCTTTAGTCCTGTCTGCTCCTCAGCCTTCAGCCCCCTGGTAGACTCTAGTGGGACACTGGAATACTTCTGGAAGACTGATGAAGATGGACGGGACAGCACAGAGCTACGTAAACCCCAGGATCTCTGCTCTCTGTATAAGACCTATTCAGACTTTGCCAGCAGTCTGTCCAAAGAAATTCTGGGATCTGTGTGTGGCTATCAGTCTGCCGTTGACATCAGTGACAACAAGAATCTCAGCTGTGTCTGCCACAAGGAATTCAAGAACCCTTCGGGCTACCTGATGAAGCTGTCAGAAATACAAGAGACTGTAACAGTGGCCAAGCTGCAGAAGAAGTCTCAGTCTCTGAAGGATGGCATCCAGAGGTTCGCCACTGACCTGGTGGAAATGAGCTTGGGCAGCGCCTTGCGAGACCTCCAAAAAGGTGTGTCTTCCTGTACCACCACCTTGTGTCACCTAGCTGCCAGGCTCACCTCCTCAGTGTTCCAGATGGCCTTCCATGAGATTGGCATGCGCCATGCGTATGTGTTGAAGGAACGAGCAATCAATGGATTAGCTGGCTTCCTGGTTGGAGAGGCCGTGTCTGGGGCGCTGAAGGAGTTCCTGACAGTGAAAAAACAGATTTTCCACAGCACAGTGACACGTTTTGCTGCTGATTTGGCTGAAGAGCTGGTGTTTGAAGGCATCATGGAGGTTTGTCAGTTTTCACACCCCTCGACCCCTCTCACCCCTAGTGATTGGTCCTTTGGCCACAGGCCAGAGGAAGAGGAAGAGGAGGAGGTGGTTTCCTCCTATGCTTCAGACTTGTCAGAGTCTGTTATACAGGAGGCCTTCATAGAGCTCTCTCAGGCTGATGTTGCCTTCACTAGCCAAGCAGCTATTAGCGTGTCTCTGGACAACATCTGTTATGTCAGTGCAGAGGACACAAGCACTCACACCTGTAGTACCTTCACTAACCAGCAGGTTTTAAGTGCCAGCTCAGCTGGAGCAGTCCCAGGGCCCTCCAAAGAGGATGCTAGCTGCACAGTGAAGAAGGCCCTGTTCACTGTATCAGGCATGGCCAGCTGTATCCCTGTGCCCCAAGCAGGCCAAGCCCTCTCCCACCTCCAGGACCCTGAGGAGACCTGTCAGTGTAAGTCTAGCTTGTCAAATACCCCACAGGCCAGCCCCAAAAGAGTGAGTTTATCTTCCTCTGACACCACTACATCTACACAAACTAACCTTTACGATCATGGCCAAGGAAAGTCCCCATTCCAAAACTTCTCTGGCAACATGGTGGATATGATAGTAACTGAGGCTTGTGACCTAATAACTGCCTCTAAGATGAAGAAGAGTTTTGGTGACTGTGCTGATTTCCTCACAAAGACAATCGGAAGCCGAAGGGACTCTTCTTCTAAGCAGGAGACAGTTAATTATGAGGCTCCAGATTCCCCTTTAAAGCAGGGAGCTGGCAGAGAGAGTTTTAGATATGACTGTAGTGATTCTGGGTATATTAGCAAGGGTGGCCCTGAAGAGCAAGCAGCAGACTTTAGCGTTCCTCACATTTCCTTTCAGACAGGATCTCAGAGCCAGGGAAGAGCCAGCTGTGAGTTAGACCCCAGGACCAGAGGTGTGGCTGAAACCCATCCTGTGATGATGGATACTCTTGATGTGCCGGGTACCGAGATGGGTGGACAAAGGAGGACATCTGTTTCTGGGGATGACTCAGGCCCAAGCTCTGGCCAAAAATCTGGTGGGACTCCTGAAACTCCTCCTTCCACCCCTCAGCAGCCCAGTGAGGTGTCCAAAGAGAAACAGATAAAACAGTTCTCCAAGAAGCTTCCCGAAGCAAGCTGGCTAAGGAATTTTCCCCCGCTACCCCCCCACCCACCCCTCATTATCAGCCTGAGCCTGGCCCAGGGCCGAAAGACATCACCCCTGAAGCAGACAAGGCTGAATTTATGCTTAAACTGATGCGGTCTCTGTCTGAGGAAGCAGATGGCAATGAGGATGAGGAGGAAGAATTGGCAGAAGAGGGCAGTGTTGGTGGAACTAACAGATGTTCAGAGACAGGCGGTGGCCGGCATGAACTGAACCAGATGTCCACTCGCAGAATGTCCAACAAGGAAGCCCTCCACTACGCTGAGCGGTTGGCTTGTCACATTGTCTCCATGGCAACAGAGATGGACACACTCAGAGTTGCAGAGGAGGAGGGAGAGATGAGCAAGGGCAGCGAGAGGAGGAGAGACAGTGTGGCTCAGTTCTCAGAGCAGACCCTGAATACCTTGTGGGTTTATGCTGGGGAGGTAGCAGGAGAGGTCATCAATGATGTGAAGAGGATGGTGAGCTCAGCCCAGCAGTGTCCATATCACAGAGCTCACAGAAGAAGAAGCTTTGACAGATCTAGCTCTGAATGTTTGCGTCACCACTACCAGCACCAGTCTCAACCCAGTACAGACCAGAACAAAGACTGGAGGGTAGGGAGGCTGGCTGAGCAATGGTCTAATGACCTGATAGCCTCTGTCTTCCGGTCTCCCACCTCCACATCAAGTACCATCTCCAGCTCCACCTCTGGCCTGACCTCCGAGTATCCCAGCTGTGAGAGTGTGACAGATGAATATGCTGGCTACCTCATCAGGGTACTGAAAAAAGAGGGAGGCAGTAGGGAGTTGGTCCTAGACCAGTATGCGAGCCGTTTGGCCTACCGCTCCATAAAACTAGGCTTGGCTCATGCTAGTCGCAAGATCAAGCACAGATCCTCCAGCAGCCGCCTTCACTCCTCCAAGTCGCTGCCAGATGAATGGAAAGCTTCTGGTAGTGAGGCCTCGTCACCCAAGGACAGAGTAGAGTCAGGCGAGGATGCTCAGTGTTGTTGCAGGGACTCTGAAGAGCAGAGTCAGAGGGAGTACATGGACCTGTTAAACTTTGCAGAGTCTTTAGCTTACAACATCACCTGTGATGTAACACGCAAGCTGCGTCTTTCCTCTGTACGGCTGCCCAAGTCTCTGACTGACTCCTGTCTTTATAAGAAATCCAAATTTGAAGACATGGCAGAGAATCTCATCAGGAACTCCTTCTCTTGCCCCCTGTTGTCCAAGGAGGGTAAGAGCAAGCATTACCACAGCACAGGAAGCCTGTATGATGGAGGCTACAGGAGTAGGGCTATGCAGGTCATCGAGCATTATGCCAGGAAAATAGTTAATGACACTCTGAAGATGAGCCTGGCTTCAGTTGGACATTCATCCCGGGAGCACCAGAGGACCCAAGGCCGTGACAGACACCCTCATACCCAGAGGTTGTCTGAGGTGCCGTCACTGGGCCAAGCCCTGGGGGAGAGGACATGCCGTTATTGTCAGGTCCAGGAGTGCCCGTACTGCACCAAACTCAGCAGGCACCACCACCAGCCTGTATTACAGAGGAGGAAAAGAGGGCCTGAATGTCACTCAAGGGCTGAGAGGCTTTCTAGCTTAGAGATTCCCAAGATCCACATTGACCTTGACAACAGGGCAATATTTGCAGAGGAGATGGTGTCCATGGCGATGGAGACAGCTAAACGTGAGCTGAGCAACACCAGTCTTAATGCTGACAGTGGCATCGGCCATGATGGAACCAGCTACGCTGAGAGCCTCACAGCCGAGATCATGACGTCAGCCCTGTCCAACATCTGCCAGGCTGCCAGCATCAGGTACACGCACCATGATTCATATTAGTAGTTGCTTTTGCAAGGTCTGACCCTTCAAAAGCTGCTACTATTTCACATTTACTTAACTTACCTACTACTACTTACTTAATTTGAACCGTTTACTATAAAAACAGAACATGAATCTGAACCTTTCCTTTATCTGTCCTTCAATCTCGCTGTGCATTTAGCTGTCCAGGTAGGGAAGCCACTGAGTCCTCTGTGTCCCAGCAGCTAAGTGTAGGAGATGACAGCCTGGGCAGCTGGTCTAACCTGAGCTTTGAGGATGAGCACCCGGACGACAACAGCAGCTTCCTTCACCTCAGTGACAGGTATACAACCACTAGCTTTCTCACTCATAACATACCAAATATCCAGTTACCTGTAGAGCACACTGCTGCTATTTCCTTCAGCGTCAATATTTTACTGTAGTAATACAAAACGAATACACATTTACATATTACTTAAACATTTAATCTGATAAAGATATATGTGTTTATAACTAATGCTGTAGAGCTTTTATTTGTGGTAATATCCCACTTACAATGTGATTTGACACAGAGGTGCACTGAGGAGTACATTATATTATACAGATGTCTTTATGAGCAGGATTTGGGCACAGGTTCTTGGGCAGTCTTTGAATTTTAAACCATGAATAGGAGTTATTGAAACCCCTGCTGTGAATTGGTACAGGTTTGTTTTCAGTGTTTCACACTTTCTTTTATATGATGACAGCTGCTGTTGCCATCATCTCACAGGAGCCAGGGTTGTCTTTTCCAACAGGATGGCAACATGAGGTGTCAGCCACATGTCCCACTGTGTGTCTTTATTTGGTCCTTTCTTTAAATGTGAACAATCTTATCTATAAAATATTTTGATGTATGTACTATAAAATAATATATATAAATATATAAGGTAAAATTAGAATTTCAACACTAGAAGAAAAAGGCTAATGTGAGGATATTCTCTTGGGACAATGCTGTCAGCAATCAGTCAGTCAGACTTTATTATATGAATTTATATAGCACCTGTCATACAGGTTAGTGCAGTTCAAATCTAATGAAAAAAGATTTTTCCATATTATTATAAAATATAAGAAGCATTTAACATTTATTTTAAAAAAGAGGTGTGTCCTCTTTTTATAGCGTCTTATAATTTGGCATTGATTTAGAGTCCCCGGGTCACTCGACATGGAAGATACTGAAAGATTTTCTGCATAAATATTAAAATATAAAAAAGAAGCATTTAAAATGGATAGAACAAGGTGTGTCCTACTTGTTTTGTAACATCATTTTTTATTGATATAGATTTAATATTACAGCTAAAAGACGTGGAATTTATTTCTTCATTGTTCGTTTCCTCAGACCCAGAGCAGCAGAGAAACACTCTTTTATTGCTCATGGTGGACCCCTTTTAGCAGGAGTCTCCTGTGGTCGAGTCTAAGGGAGGTTTCCCAAGGTCAGCACAGGGCACCGTGTATGGTTTGGGAATATCATTTAGACTTTACCACCAAAATGTAATTTTCTCTGTTTGCAGTGTTCCATTTTATGTGAGCTTGAGCGGATATGTCAATAAAGATTTTATGTAGCCATCTATGTAGCCAAGTTCTGCTGAGAATGTTTGTGAAATACACTGCAGGGATAAGAACAAAGTAGTAGTTGTGACAGAACCGGCCTTCTCTTCGCGGATGGGCATCAGTGTTTGTGTGTATGTATGTAAAAAAAAAAAACAAAAGGGGAGAGTGAGTCTGAGTATTAGCCCTCTAAGTGACATGCAAGTCTTTGGGAATTTATGCTGTTGACATTTCTGGCAACGGTTGTTATCTCTATGGAAGCAAAACTGACAACATTAGACATTCTTTCCAAAGATACTAAAAGAACACAATGTGTTAGCAGCTAGTTATTTTGGCCATCAGGGCCAAGTTAATGTATCATAATATTTTCTAAAGGTGTGTCTGAGTGCTCTCTTTACTTCAGGCAGTGTTTCTACAGGAACAAAGTCCACCATGTGTAATTCATTAGGCTCTCTTCAAAAGCCTGCTGCGGCCATTTCTGCTCAGCAGATGAAATAACGGAAGAAAAAGAAATCACCTCTGAGGGCTAATATAGACGCTGAGCGTGATAATTGACTAAATGAAAAAGCTCTCACCATGTGTCATTCAGTCAAACCACAGGGAGAAAGCTGTCGCTAAGGTAATGCAGATTAAAGGAGGTATTTTTAGATATCAGAAATGTTTCTCCCTTCAGGCTCACTGAGAGCGCTGCACGCCACAGTGTGCAGGTTCCAGCCAGCAGGCTAATCATTGACTAATTACAGAATGTGTATGTTGTTATGCTTCTGTTGCCAGCTGGTTGTCCTGGTGGAACCCGCAGGATTAACAGGATGATGTGAGGACAAGAATGTAATGATCTCACATTTTAGGCCTTTAGCAACAAATTGTCTCGATCTGCGTTACGGATGATTCAGTGGGATAGGTGGTGGAAAAATGTGCATCATTTGGAGAATCCTCCTCTGTTTTGAACCTCACCTGGCATTAAAAGGATTATTCCAAATGCCAGAAATGGCATCATCAACCTGAGTATTGTTTGTTGATACATGACAGACACGGTCATTACAGCAAATGGGATGAAACTGCTTATTATGTTCTGATCTGTTCCATTTCACTAGCTCTCATGTGATTAGCCCCAGTCAGCTTTACAATGGTGCGTTACCTACCTTCTCTCTCCAGCAGCAATGGGAACAGCAGTAGCTGGAGCAGTCTGGGCCTGGAGGGGGAAGCTTGTGAGGAGCGCATGTCATTCTCTCCCTCTGACAGGTTGGTCAGCAACTGCTTAAAACTGCTAACCTTCCACCCGTTAGGGCCTGGGGGTACACCTAGAATGAAACAAAGATATAGTTGAGTCATTGTATGAAGCCAAAAGTAAGCAAGGAAGCATGTAACAGATCCATCAGTGGAAAATCTCAGCCCCAAACTGGAACCAGGGCATTGCTTCATCATGTGAAAATGATTGAAAACATTGTGCAATGGCATTTTGATTTATACTTTGTCCCATACTAGGAACCACCAGCCCCTTGCATGACCACACTAAGCTCTAAGAATAAGTAGACTTGACATGGCATATGCTTTTTGATGCTAACGTCAGCATGCAATGTTTTGCTGTTTCTGTGTGTACTGTGTTTGCTTAATAGGATCATTTGAAGTGTTACTATATTTTGGGGGTTCTTGCAATCACAGTTCAACCCACTAATATGTTTAGATATTTGTCCTGCAGGTGTTTCCGTCATACTCGCGAAAATATTCTGCAGCATTGACAAGTTCAGTCCGTACTGCCAGCCGTCCGTTAATACAAAAGTTTTCTCAGGCTGGCCAATGTTTTTGCTTCCATCCATGCTGCCGCTTGTTCCAGTTTATATCAAGTGAAGTACCATCAATCGACATGTTAATCAACATGTGCTCGTAGGAAATCCCAGTATCGTTTGACATTTGAGGATGAAATGCCAACTGAGCAGCAGTCTTTAAAAAAAGAAAAGAAGAAGCAAAAACTGTTTGACACAGTTTTCGTTTAAAGAGTAACCCTGACCCTAACTAAACCCAAAGCCTTTTTTTTTTTTCCTGCTGAAAACTTTTGTATATGGGTATTGACTAGTGTTGTTGATTGGTTCAGTTCAAAATGTGGCCATTTTTGCTATTGCCTGATCTAGAGGGAGGTGACAGTTTTCGTTACCAACCTATACTATAAAACCAATGTATCCACTCTGCAGGCTGTGGCCTGCTACGTAGCTGTTAGCCTGACAGTCTGTACACAGGTAGCAGAAACTTTTACAAACAGCTGTAAATGTGTTTCCAGTGACTGTGGTGGCTCCAGCGGTGTTTACAGCACGGACACAGAGTCTGACAGCAGCTGCTCATAGCTGGTTAGCTCTGTTAGCTCTGACTATCGGCAGCCTTACACTCTGGCCAATGTTACCTCCTGCGTCACATACTGTGTAGCGACATGGCCACACCCCCGATATGATTCTCTCTCTAGCATTTTTTTTATTTGCTGGGAGGGAGGAAGTTGAATAGAATTTTGGGGTTTAGTTACACTTTAAACAACTTCCATGTTTTCTGGGTTTTGTTTTCCGTAAAGGAAGTACATGAATTCAGTTCTGTTTGACAACCAGTTCTCAGATGTCAGTGCTTCCCACAGGCATCTGAATGCACCATCAAAGCAATCAGTGCCTTACAACTGCATGATAAGTACTGACAGAAAAAAATGAGGTGACAAAATAATCACTGTAATGAACTATCTTAAGTTAATGCATGTTGATGTTGATACTGGTTGTGGTCTCCTAGAATGCAGGAAAAATACTGTTACAGTTCTTGTGTTTCAACCCTTTACTGTCAACGGAAAAATACAAGAATACAGAATTCGCTTTATCAACAAGACCAAGTTTTTCCATCATCAGGAAAACAATGTGCACATTTAAAATACTTTAGAAATGACAAAAAATAAGTGCATTTAACAGGAAGAAGAAATTCTTCACTTTTATTTGTGGACCCAAATCTTTGAGAATTATGTTTTAGTATATTAGGCCACAGAAGGCAATGTTGCAGTTAGCAGGATTTTATGTTTTTTTTTCGATCAATGTGATGAAGTAACTTATTTTGGGAGGTAGTTAATTGACTGAATTAGACAAAGACATTTCTGCCTGGTTAACAGTAAGAGTTTCGCAGCTGATTGTTTTATAACGTATCATATCACAATACTTTTCAACTAAAATTTCAAACTGCAAAATACAAGCACACTATTAACAGACCCTATAAAAGAAATTTTCAAATACATTATCCAAAAGGTAGAACAAGTATTAAATAAACTTAGAATCAGGTGGTTGCAGGAATAAACAAAGAAGTAATTAAAGTAAAAGAAATAACATATACAGTACATTAATGGAGGATATCACCCTTCATCACAAGGGAAGGTCACTTGGCACTGAGGATCAGCAAATAGCAGCTGGGCCGTCCAGTGCCTGCCATTAGGTGGCAGGTTTCTCACAGATTCAGGTTTGTGGTTTAGTTACTTCTAAACACTGCAATTTAAAACATGTTGTAATATGGGCTTATGCTGGTCAAGGCTCCAGTATGTCTGTATGTACTGTGTTATGTACTGTTTTATTAAACTTTACTTGTTCTTTAATGTATAAATTGGTGCTGCTGTTTGTGCTCCCTGACAGTGTCATTGCTGCTTCATGTTCCTATTCATAAAAACAGTGAATGTGAGAAGTCTTAGACGTCCTCCTGGAGAGAAAATGATATCCTTATATCATATTGAGCAGAGTCTGAGTGTCTGTAGCCGTGGGCTGTGTCAACAAGACTGTGATTAACAATCTTATAAAGTGGAGAAATGACTGTTTACCTGTTGGCACATTACACAGCAGATATTTGCACAATTGACAAAATGGCTATCGAGTAGATTTTCAGAAAGGAAAAATCAACTTTCACACTGATCAAGATGTACTCTTAGTCATCGAGTCTTAACTGACAAAAGACATTGAAGCAGAAAAGTAAATTTACTGGAATCTAGAAAAAACAGTGACTGGAAATATGCAGCATGGTTTCCTCAGTGTGTGTAAGATGGCTTTTGATCAGGATTGCTTTGATTGCAGTGCTTGTGGCTTCTGATATCCTGCTGTGCTTATGTCAAAGGCTGTTAGCTTAAGCATGCTTGTTGTCATTGGTATCTCCTTGCATGCAGCCACATCTCCCCACAGCCATTCCTCCCTTTTTACTGACTAACCTGGGTAACATTTCTCATCCAACAGTGACAATACAGAGGACAAGGAGACTGAAGTCAAAGAGGAATCCAGCGGTAAGGACACTTAACTGCCTGCAACTTCACCTTTTAAGGTAGCCAGTATGAAAAATGCAGATTTTGGCCCCCCAAAAAAAAAGAGTTTAACATGGTGCACTTTTGGACAGTTGGTAGACAGGCCTCTCTCCTAATTTGAGGTCTTTCCACTCCTTGAGCTTTAGAACAGCGGGCCTTGATTCTGGCTGCACATGTACGCCTGTCTGCTTGTCTGAGTGTGCTGTAGCCGGGGATTTTACCACCCCCATATTCAGCCACACTAACGCTCATTCATCCACTCAACTCCCTCCACAGTCACTCTGGGTTATGTGTGTGTGTGTGTGTCAAACCAGAGCAGCCCCCAGTTAGGGGGGTGGGGGTCCTCATTGGTTTCTGTTTTGCTGTGGGAACGTGGGAACCCAGCACTTGAGTAGAACAGGACTGTTACATATTAAACTTGGTGTATTTGTATGTTTTTGTGGTACTTGAGAAGAGATCACACCAATGTACACTAATGTAAACAAAGGTTTTGCCTCAACAACAGTTTGCATCAGTCTTTTTGAGTTATGGCAACTTCTAATGAAATTACCTTCAACAAATGTACTTCATTGAGTTAGGGGAATTAGATTTCCTCTACAGTCAAAGGTATTTTTAATTACAGCTTACTTAATAATTGGTAGCACAAATTTAAGTCGATTGGGCCACTCATAAAATTGATCCAACTAGTTTTTCCACGTTTTTTTATGTCAATTCAATTCAAATAATGTTTGCAACTTAAAAGGTTTATCTAACTCAATGAAAGTTTTATCTTGCAACCATGCAATAATTTAAGTGGTGACAATAGGTCCACTGAATTTCTTTTTAGAGTGTGCTATAAACTCAATTTAAAAAACAGGAAAATGGAAAGAAAAATGTGCAAGGATGATTCACGTTTGTCTGTGCTGCAGGGACTCTCTGTGTGGACAGGAATCAGGTGCAGGCTCCCAGGGCCGCACTGGTCATGCTGAACTCGGACGCCAGGGAGCTCGGGCGCGGCCCCCATCACGTGAGCCTGGACTCTCAGCTCAGGACCATGCTGCAGTGGGTGGCGGCCTCCATGACCGACGTCCCCCTGATCCAGCTGAGTCTCGACAGAGAGCTCCAGCAGGTGATTGCCCTCAGTCCATTCTGAATATATTCATTACCTGCCATCAAACAGGTTCCCACTGTGCTATTTATTATCAAACATTAAGACTCTCTTTAACCAAGTCAAATTGCTTCAGTGAACGATGGCATTCTTTCCATGTTTGTTGATGTTGGTTTTAAAGGTTAGCAGTCTTGTACAGTGGTATTCTGGTTTCCACTGGAGCGAGCTTTGCTGTGGAGACAAACATGAAAACCACCAGCTAATACAATCGTTAAGTAAAACAGGTTGTACAATATATTTAGTGCAGTGGTTCTCAAACTTTCTGTACCTCCCAAGCCCTGTCAGATGAACTCAAGTACCCCTTCATTGACACCACCCGTCATATTCCAGATGTGTTTGTTTGAATTGGTTTTAAACTGTTTCAGCTGTTTATTCATTACTTTTAGATATTTCAATCATTTATCCATTGATCTAGCTATCTAATGTTAACCATTTATCATAACTTTTAGCTAGCTATTTCAAACGTTTATCCATTCCACTTGATAACTACTTTTCATACACTTTCAATTGCAGCACGTTGCTCTAGATTACAGTTAGAATGACACCTGTGTGCCTTTTCAGCTCCCAGCAGTGGTCCAAAGACTTCGGGAGAGGAAGTGGAGGGTGGGCGAGCTGCTGCACTCGCTTCTGCGCTACTGTGAAGAGAGTCAGACACACAGTCAGTCCCAGGCCAGAGAGGAGGCCGTCCAGGCGGGCAGAGACCTTCACCGCATCCCCCTCTTCCAGTGGCTTCTGGAGCACGCCTAGGGCCTCTCCTTTTTTCTTTTATCATCTTTTATCTATTAATTTATCGGGCTGCATATATCACACGTGTTGATTTAGTGAGCTGTCTCTCCTGCCCGCCTACACTTCTGAATTAAAGCCCTCACACCTTGCTGCTGTTGTGCTTGAGCTACATAAAGAAAAGGAGAGGAGAGAAAGACCCATCCCATCTGTTCCAGACAGAGACAGAAATGCATTTGAGAGAAAGAGAATGTGTTTTTTGTTAGGGAATCCCCTTAGCGTTTGGGCGGATGATGTCATCACACCCACAGCTCACCTCTGTGGTGGTGTTTCCACATGTTAAGAAACCAACTGTGCGCACACATTCACACACCACACCCTCGTATTATCACAGGGAATCCAAGACACTCACTGACATCCGACACAGCTGTCCCCCCATAGTATGAATCCACTCAGAATGACTGTGCTTGTCATTCACATTTTCTTCGAGTGAAGTTTTTTTTCTCTTGACCACAGGATGAGTTAATGCTGGTATAATGACTCGTCACATTTAACAAATAGGCTGCCATACATACAGTTTGAGACGTCACTGTTAAAGTTGTATAACCCATATCTTCAGTAAATTGTACTACACTCATTTTGCATTGATGATCAAATGGGGCCATTTATTTGGCAGTGCAGTGATAGATAGTGCTTGATGAAGCTGCCTCTTGCCAGTATTGGTGTTCCTGTTGTATCTATTACCATAGCACTGCTTGCCTAGCCTCAATCTCCTCGGTTGTCAAACTTAGTAAAACACTTAGAGTGGATGATTTTTACTGGGGCGATGGGTATTAAAAAAAGATATATAAAAGTCTATTTTGTAAAGGTAAAGTATGTCTACTGAAACATGAAATGCTGCTCAAAGCTATGAAACAAGCCATGATTATTGGCTTAATGTTGCCAAACGTAGCTCATAAGGTGACTCTCCCTCCCCTCCAGCCGGTAGCGTATGATGGATCCTCCGGTCATCTGTGCCAGTGGCCCACGTCCAGTTTTGGGGAAGATCCAATGACGCAGATAGTGGATCTTTGAGTAATTAAAGACACCCCGCCGGTCTGCAACTCCAAAACCACAAACTACCAGCATGTACATTGCTCAAGCCTGGACTCACACATCTCATCACCCCCGCCCCACAGTCACCTTGTGGAATGAACAACTCTAAAATACCACAACTTCCACAGAACCCCCCCCCCCTGCCAAA
>NW_023340095.1:24703070-24710466 GCF_004916995.1 Morone saxatilis | reverse complement strand
TGTGATGTCACAAATCATGCTGGTAGGCCCCGCCCCTTAAAATCAGATTTTCAATGAGCACAGAGAAACTTTCCACTTTCAGCAGATGAATGTGAAAACATCCTTCTAGTGTCAAGCTCTGCACAGACAGCATTCAAACAGCACACTGTAGGAACAAGAACAAACACTGATTTTCGAATGTAGGGCGGCTTTAAATAAACGTACATCTGCCAATATGATTGCACAGTGAGTAAACATTAAATCAATTACCCCCAAAAAATGATCCAAATAAAGTCTTACAACCACTGGTTGTCTCACTGCAGCAGTTATAAACTACATCAAAGTCAGTCTAAAAACACACACAGATGTCATGTCTGTCCTTTCTGCTTGTAAATCTGAGACCAGGGAGAATGCTGATTTAGGGTGGGTTTCCCAACAGCCTGCCACTAACTACAGTGATTCCTCCGAAGCAATTAAAAGGCTGTCACTTTACCAGCCAAGGCTGGTCCACCTCCTTACTATTACTTGTGCTGCAGGTGCCAAAGGAAACAGAAGGAATGTGTATCTATCAAAGCTGGTTTCAATAACAGTGCTACAGTTCCTGGTTATGCCTGGATACAGCTGCACAAAACAGCCATTGTTGCTGTGTGATTAAGCCGTACCACACACGCACAAATATATAATTAGGCAACATTCGCTACAATGGCCGGTACCTGTCAGCATACAGCGCTCTGTGTAGTGGATGAATGGAGGTGTCTGTCTGACAGGGAGGGAGAGAAAAGAAGAAAGAGAGGAGGAGGAGGGAAGGTGGGAATGCCTAATTGCAGGCTGTACAGTGATACAGGAGGTAAGGAATGTGTCTGACAAGCACATCTCTGATCTTTTGAGCGGCGGGAAGCCTGCTGACAGAAAACGAGAGGCTCCTAGGCCAGCCAGCCATACAAGGATATGGTTGGCTCAGCCTGTGGGTGACCTGAATGGGTAAGTCATTTCCAGCAAAATAGTGGATAATGTGAGCAAGTGTATGGAGATCTTAATGTCTGTCCCCTCTTGGTAAGAAAATTAAGTATGCTTACTGAGAAAAATGGCCAGATAAGTATTTCCAGATAGCTACTCCTGAGCAATATCACAAATCTTTGTTTGATACTAAGTCAGGGAGACTCACTCCCAAAGTTTGAATTACACAAACAGAAGAGCCCAGGAAAATATAGAAAATGGTGTGTTTTATCACTAATAAAAAAACGTTTTTACAGTTTCAGGGTTCAGTGGCTGGATCAGTACAATCAGGGTGTTAGTGTGTCTGCATGCAGGGACGCAGAGCAGGAAAAAGTAAAAATCCATTGGGAAAGTCCCATTATTAAATGATGTGGGTACAATCCCAAAGAACTTTTTAGCATTTAGCCTACTTTTTCAATGTTTATTGAAGAGATTTCTTTTTTAGTGAGTAAAAAAACTGGCATACCTGATTGGTTTATAGATTGATATACTGTATATATATGAGTAAGCATCTCAGTGTTTTGCACTCTTCATCAGTGCTACAGACACAGCGTGTAGGACTGGGGGGGCCGTGGACGGGGGAGGGGCCCATGGGGAATGCCTGTGTACAGGGTTCAGAATTTTGTGCTATGCCCCTGTACAGATATGGAGATTTTATAGGCTGAGAGGAAATAACAATACCAACTAAAGGTCCACTTACTAGCTTCTTCTTTCTGTCTTCCTCAACAGATGGACTTTGCCCAGTTGTCATGGTGATGGATTGTTATCATGCAAGCTTTTAAATAAGCCTTCATTCATTTTAGGATTTCTTGTCCACGTAAAGGTTAAGCATCTAAGTTCATACTTGATCTTGTAAATAGCAATCCCAACTCAAGCCCAACTCACTAGCTCTTTCCAGAGCTTTCAACTATATCACACAAAGAAAAGCTTGTGTTAATTGAACCTTCATAAGTCCCGCCCCTTTTTGCTCTGTTCTCCAATAACAGTTGAGTAAGCATCTGTCAGAACCTCAGTTCTCCTTTCCTGTACTTACATATGCTATGTGCTAGCTTGTGTTTGTTGAAAAGACAAGAGATCGTTAGCTAGTGTTTTATTACAGAACAAAACTCTGGCAAACTAGTTAACTCATCTACATTAATCATTACTTATATCTGATTGCTAGCATTTTACTAGCTAATTTAAGATGTGGCTATATACTGTAGGCTATATGTCATTTTTATCTTTTAACCATCTTCAAAATGTGGTTGTCTTTTCAACGTAGACAAGGCTAGCACATAGCATATCTGAGTACAGGAAAGGAGGAAGTTGACTGAGGTTCCAAAAAGTTGATAAAGCTCCCTCCATTGAACACTAACTTCTTAATCGAGCCATTAATATATTGCTTCAAATTTCTTATGATTATTATCATTACATGTACAACCCTTTCTTTGTCTCCTCTGCAATGTTTGTAATAGTTATGTTATCGGTACATGTTCTGAATAACGTGAGAAAGCATTACTGTGGTCAAGTGGTGAGTGACACAGAGCAACCACTACTTGGAGTGCGTCAGTTGATGCTTTAGGTGGCCACAGCAGAGTGAGGAAGACAGGATGAGACTCGGTCCTGGATGATACTCATACAGTACTAAAACATGACCACAGAAACCCTAATCGAAGATTGCAACAGCTTCACAGAAGTGACGCCACAGGAATGTTACTCAGACACAACAGCAGTTTACAAGAAAATCAGATGCTTTTATTAATCTGCTCTGACACACAGATTACTGTGCACACACGGACACACATACATTATCATCAGTACAGCCATGTATGGCAGTTATTGTGCACAAGATCTTCAGTCAGCAATATAGACAGACAGGAGCCCAGTATCATACCACCCTGTTCCACACTGGTGTGGCCTGATGTCTCTGCCACACACACACACACTGTCTCTGACATCACATAGGCTGGGTCCTAGCTTGGCGGATCCCCCCACTGCTTTCTCCCCACCGTGTCGATTTGTGAGTCACTGACATCACTTCCCCCCCAACAGTAACAAACGGCTGAGTTGTTGGGAGAGTCCACTGGATGAGAGGAGAGGAGGGACGTTTGAGTCAATCCCATGGAATCCATGATATACTGTACTGGGCTTTGTGTTGGAAAGGGGAAAACCAGCTACATCATCCCTACTAGGCTTTTGTTTACTCCGGCCTGAAGAACACCTCCTTTGTTTTGCTTTTTATCTTTTCTTCCTCTTTCTTTCATCACCATGGACTTATAGGTGTGAGCAGTTAATGGGCCGAGGGCTGAATCATGGAGGTGGGTCTGAGAAATTCATTTTCTCCTGGAACTTGTGACCAATAGTGTTTAAGCGGAGGTTGAACCTCACGATCCAACTGTAATAATGAAAACGTTTATGGAGTGGAAAATTTTATCGTTAAAATTTTCTCGCAAATAACACTTGAATGTTTTCCACTTAGTATCTAGATTCCCCACCGTTTTTATGAAAGAAGGGAGTGGTCAAGCCATTTAACATAACACATTCCCACCACCTGCACCTTGTAGGGGATTTTAAATGTTTTACTATAGATCAAGAATTTGTTTATGCTAAGCTACATCATGAGTTCCTCATTCCCTCATCCTGTTATGTCGAGAACAGTAGTTCACAACCTGTTTTGTCTGACGTACTCTAAGAGGCCCTGCCAGATGAGCTCAATTTTACTGATTATACTGATGTATTTTGACATGCATTACTTTTTATACAGTGAAATTGCTAATTTCACCTAAAGATCCCTCCAGACATGTATTAAGACATTTATACAAATTGTTTGCTTGGAACAATAATGTGTGTCTGATATGTTTTTTCCACAAAAGACGTATAATTCACACTTGTAGAAGTTGCATACTGGATCAGGTCTTTTGTCTAGCTATGTAGCCCTAACCATTAGCTGCTATGCCACTGCCATACACTACAGTGATTTCACTTAAATTTCATCAGACCTAAGTAAGGCTATATTACAGCATAAGCGCTAGAAGAAAACAAAGCTACATACATGCTAGTACACTTATTTTATCGTGGGTTGGGAATGTGAGATACTACACAACTACTATTATGGCCTACATACCTAGAAAGCCTTGCGGTCTGAAGAAGTCCTTTGAAAGGAGTTGGATTAAATCCAAAAGTTATATTAAAGTTCTATTATTCTAGTTAAGAGTCCGCCGGATGAGCCCCTCTGAGTTGAAACTGGATTTGAAAACTGAATTTGTAACTCCACTGAAATTGAAATAATATTAGTTGAAAACAATAACAATTTAATTTAATTTAAAATTTGAATTTGTGCTGGCACTAAAATAGCTCAATGTTAAAGCCTCTACAATGAACATTGTGTTCATTTGGGCGCCCCCTGTGGACAGAAGCAGTAGTGTTTCAATGATTTCAAGGGGAATCCAACTGAATCTGACTGGGTGGCAGGCATTAAGGATAACTATACTGAAATAGCTGATGGTCCTGTTTGTTTATATAGGTCATACAGAGATACCAGGATCAAATTGAAACTGTTTCATAACCTTGTAGTTTCATAACCTTGTAGTAGGTGTAATTAGTTTATCTTAGTTTATGTATACATGGACCACTTCAGGAGTACCCCCTGGGAAGATACTCCTTTTTGGGAATCAGTTATCCTCCTGTGTTGTTTTTGCTGATGTCATGGTAACAGAAGTTGTGGTGGACTTCCTTAATCCTGTTGACTTTATGAGTGAGGCCACGACTAATGAAAGATCCCACAGAGTCACCACCGGGGAGTTGGAAACGTTCATCTTTCAAAACGTGAGGCGAGCACTACCCATGACATTTCCTTGCTATTGTCTGCTTGTTTCCAGGGGTGACCACATAGTGATTCTGTAACCGTGAGCGTGTGTGTGTGTGTGTGTGTGTGTGTGTGAAAGCCAAGCAGCGGGCATGGACAATAACTCTTCAATTCCCAGGGCTACTCAGACCTTGGCACAATGAAAACTATCAGCGTGGGAGCGAAGGGATAGAGGCAGTGATGAAAGAGAGAGAAAGGTGGCAGGGGCCGTAGGGGTGGGGCAAGAGATAAGAGCTTACGTCCGAGGGAACAGCTGAATCATGTTGAAATTATGAATGTTTATCTGAAAATGATTGGAAGGGTGCAGAAAGAGTGGATTGTGGGCGGAGGGGAAATATCGCAGTCAAGAGGGGCTGCCGGTGTTTCCCAAACCGACTTCTCTGTTTTGACTCTTTGGTGATTGAAAACAGCAGTTGGAGCTTGGTGTGGACCTGGTAACGTGGTAAATAATATTAGGTATTATCTGTGAACATTGGTAGTGAGCCTGTCTGACTCACAAAAACAACAAACATCCCCTCCAGCTGGTGCACACTGCGCACTAGTGATCCCACCCTGGAGGAAAAGCAAACAGCAGAGGCAGGCTTTCGCTGTTGCTTCATCTGCTGTTGTGTCTCTGTTCATCTTCTGTCTCCTTTTACACCCACTGCTCTATTGACTCAGGTGTGTGCGTAAGTTTTGGCTTTTGACAGACAGCGCTACGAATGAGGAAACATCTTGACAGAATCATCTTTTTCTATGACCTAAGGGTGCTTCCTCCACGCTCACATCCACCTTGGCGACGTCAGTGTGGTCTGAGTCTTCAGGCCGGGCCTCTTTGATGCGACTGCAGAGAGGAAGCAGAGGTCAAGTCTGGGAGATTGTGACATGGCTAACTGAATAAGAGATGTCTCCTGCTGATGTCATGGTCGGTCCTGCCCTGTTGTGTTTTCCTTTTCCTCCTCCTCCTGCTCCATCTACAACCTCCTCCTCTTCGCAGCCCGGTTCGATGGCAGTGAAGCTAGCAGTGGATTTCCTATTGTAGGAGTGAGCGCATCACAACAGAGACATGATGGTCTGGAGAATTTGCACAGCATGCTTCGGTGATTTGCTCACATGCACCTCAGTGGTTGAAACCACACCCTCTTCTTTAGGCTACCATACTCTATCATCCAGTCTCATCACAGGGTGCACTGGACCCCATGCCAGATAATAATAATTAATAATAATAATATCTAACACAAACAGACTAGAGCGTGGGATTCTTGGAAATGGTGGAAAACTCTTCCCAGTTCCCACCGTCAGTGTGAAGTGTGAGGATGAATCTCTTCTTTTGGACAGAGAACAGTGTTTGCAATGTGATGTAAGATGGAGGAAGAAGAGAGGCAGGGGAGCAGAGAGGAAGGAACACAGGGCGAGAGGATGTAGGAGCACCGGGGAGTGCTGACACTTTTAGTGAATGTGTTAGGGGACATGTGTTCACACACGTTTTAAAGAAGGAAAGCTTTGCTCCCACTGACTGAGCATCATTTTTTTGCAGCTGTGCACCCACATGGGTGTGTACAGTGCATACTCGAGCATGTTTTTATGCAAGTAGAATGTCTGTGTTAGTCTTTATCTGCATATTTTTAGCCATGATAGTGTCATGGGTCTATGTTGGCAGTGTCGGTTTGTCAGTCTATTACTTTGGTTCAGACGAAAACAGCTCAACATCTATAGGGTGGAATGCCATGAAATTTGGTAAACATGCCCCTGTCTTTCCTGTAGTGCCACCATCCGGTCAAAATTTTTACTTATTCTGTGAACTATTTCCAAATTCATAATTCTCATCACGGTTCCCAGTGAATAAAGCTGAATGACAATGGGGTTCCCCTGACTTTTCTATTAGCACAACTATTACACTGTACTATGGCTGTAAATGCTTATTCTTGTTTGTCTTTTCTTCCCCTTTAAATTCTTTTTAAACATTTTCTTTTATGTAAAAAGATTTTAGATTATATTTAAGCCTTAAAGAACCCCTAAAGACATGGATTTGACATACAAATCTAGGATAAACCTTAACGATTTAATGAGTGGAAAAACATGACAAGATGCTTTCATACAGGACATGGGGGGTCATTTTTTGTTTTTTTCAAACAAAAGTCTAATTTCAACATTAAAGTCCTTAAAAAGTCCTCTCCTCCTTCTAGCTCATTAAAACCTCAAGAATATCTGAATATGCAAATGTTGTTTATTTCTAAAGTTTTGAAGATGTGTCCTACTTCACTGTAAAGTCCATTCCTCGGAGCTGGCATGCCTGCACGGTGGCTTCCATCAAGTTTCCTAACCCACTCACCCGCTGTACCAAGTGGTGAATCTCGCAAGTAACCTTTCTAGATTTTAGCATAAAAAGTGTCCAGATGTGTCCAGGGACGCTGTTGTTGCTGGAAGCTGCCTCTTGTTCTGGGTTTTGCACCATCATCATCACATTGTGGTCAATAGACAGCTGCAACTTTGCATCTGCAGTGGATACACTGCCGATCTGGAGCAGACTAGTTTTAACAAATGTATAAACGCAAATGGAGTGAAGTAAAAAGTAGATTACTGGCTCAAAAATACACT
>NW_023340095.1:24687900-24702970 GCF_004916995.1 Morone saxatilis | reverse complement strand
ACTGGAAGCTGGTTCCACAGGACAAGGGCTTGGTTACTCCCCACCCCTGATTACTTCCTTTAAAACAGCCTCATTATATAATTATTTTATATAAATAAACTTTCTCAGCAGTCTGCCTTTGGTTTCTACAAATGGGACAGCTACTTCCTCTCTTGGCAGGTGTGGTCATGTGACCCCTCCCACAGCTTGTTTCCATGTGCCACCACTCCAGAGGAAATCCAAGGTGCAGCTTTAATTCCATAACAGTCGGATAATGACTTCAAAATAAATACTGTTGAAGTCACTTGTCATTTCACTGCATTTCCCTCCGCACAGTCCAGAAGTGCCTGCTTTGATAGTCTGCTCAGTCTTTACCCTGACTCTCCCACACTCTGCAACCCACACGCATCAGCTGAAACGGGATCTGCCTAATGGTCTGGAATATCCCTGTTTGGGCTGATCATCACTCCAATTTTCTCTTCAAATGTGTAGTTTTGATAAAACCGCAAGCTGGTGTGATGTGACGGGAGAGGTGAAGAGGGAGGAGGAAAGCGGGGTGTAAACACTGGGGTTGCTATGGAGGCAGCAGTGCAAGAAGTTTTGAGCAAGGAGCAAGATAGGCAGTGTGTGTGTGTGTGTGTGTGTGTGTGTGTGTTTTATGGCAGACTTTGAGTGACCTTCTCACCACAGAGGATGTGGGAGCGAGGGGAGATAGAGACAATTCTCTGCTCTTCATGCCGTGAGTCTTAAGAGCAGCCTCTCAATCAGATGAAAGAGAGAAATAATAAACAGTGGAACAATCTGGGCTTGTTGTACCTTCGACGTCCTCCTCATGCGCGAGGAATTTGGAGAAGGCGTGTTATCGTTGTGCCTAGTTAATCAAACACTAATACAACAGCTGTGCCCAGGATCCATGCCATCAAATATATATGCCAGGCAGCAGCTAGACCATTTCCTCATATTTGGCTTCTCTCAAACAGGCTGAATCCAGTGGAATCATGCTGGTTGCTTTGAAGCTAAAATAGCCATGGGCAGAACCAGACTGACCGGATCCTGCTCACAGTGACTGCGCAGTCTGTCCGTGAACCCTGAACTCTCACCCTTGACCCCAATAGTACCTCAGATGGCATAAATTGCTGATGTCACAGTTCACGGATAAGCAGAAGGGTTGCTGAGTTTAACGTTGGGGTGAGTGCGAGGGCATGGTTAACAAGGAATGCTCTTAAAAACCAGAGATAATCAAATGCTCAAGAACAATGCAAGAGTTGGCCGGTGGCAAAGGTAAACACCCAGTCTCAAGTTTTATCTTTGCATGCAGATATATGGGCACTTTTGTGTTTCTCTCTCTCTGTCTTCATCTTTACCTCTCTTTACCCTTTCTTTCTCATTCATGCTTCATCTCTTTTTTTCTCTTTCCCCCTCTCTCCAGCTACAGGGCTTTTGGCTGTCTGTCATTATCTGAAAGAGCATCAGGTTCCACTCTCTGGCAAGGTGTAGCAAAACACAGGGGCATGGAGAGCGTCCAAACCCTCTTTCTCTCTCTCACGTATCTATGCATGTGCACAGTGGCGTACTCAGGGTGTTTGGGGGGCAGGGGCAAAAAATAAGTTTTGATGCATTTATGGTGAAACAGCTTAGTCGGGGTTAGGGTTAGATTTATCTGGTTTATCCACTGAAAGGGCACCATAGAGGGCACTTGATTACGTTTTCTCCACTGGAAGGTCACCCTGGTTGGCACTTTATCTTGTTTTGTCCACTGGAAGGGCACCCTAGTGGTCACAACCCCTGCCCCCTCCCTGAGTCTACCAGTGTGCGTGCATGCACACTTGAGGGTCAACCCAACACAAATAAAAGTGTGATTTAAGCCAAACAAACACATTCTAACCTGAATATAAGCACAAACCTTGCCTCTGCTCTACCCTGCAACAGCACCAAGCTTGTGACTCCTTGAGGAAATTGTTGAGGGCACATGAAACCCACAGCTAAACACAGGTTCTTACGGCGTATTAATGACCCCTGACAGAGAGAGGAGCTTCATAGTACCACATCCAGAGCCGATGCCAAGACCACGCCATGGCCAGCCAAGTGCAGGAGGTCGCTGGAGCCGCGAGTTCAAAAAGTCTCCTGGGGAAGAGTTCTACATCCTCACCTCCTCACCGTGTTCGCTCTGAGCACAGACTCCAGTCCTTGAGCTACATGTCAGAAGCAAAACATCAACAGAGGCAGTTCTATACAAGCATGGTAAAAAGGAGAGTAATAGTAAGGGGGCTATGTGGTTGTACTACAACATAACCAAAATCATGTGTGTGGTTTTATGAAGTTAGAAATCCCATAATGATGGTGTATTAAATGATTGTAGCGCCATGAGGTTTGCTGGTTTGAGGGGGGAGGCACATATAAAAAGCTAGCTTTCTCCCATGAACTCCTGGCACCCAGAAATTTGCTTGGATTTCGCAAACTCACCCAACCTACTACAACCACCCCTCCTTTCCATTGTCACTGCTTCTGCCTAAAATAACTCCTGTTCCTAAAGGAGGTTCATTTTCTGCTGGGTTTTCAAATACTACACTGTTGTTCTGCTGGCACTGGGAAAACAGGAGAGGGTTAGGGAGGTCACTCTCTGGGCTAACAGGAGCCACTGCCATGTTTAGATGCTGCTACAGCCGCGATGTGTGACCGCTGCACCGTCTGTGGACACTCAGCCTTAATGAGGTGGTCCAGCAGTTTTTGGAGAATGTACGTGTAAGTGGATTATAATAGGAGATGAGATGGAATTAATAGTATCATCTTGTGTTTGTTCTTATGTTTTTTTTAGGTACGTAGCTGTGACAGAGAGTTCAAGTTCAAGTGGCTCTGTAGAGATTAATTTAAAGCTGTAGTAATCAATATTTTTATACTAGCAATAGATCAAATGACAAATGTGTCTCATTTAAATGGTGTGTCTCTTAGTGCAAATCCCTTAGTCAATTATCCACCAACTCTGCAGTTCCCCTTAGCTCTACATAGCACTTAATATCCTTCAACTTAATGTTTTGGTTTACCAGACCGCAACTTTACTGTTCTGGTTCACTCTCACTGCTCTCACCAACCGTGTTTCCAGCTGCAGCAGGCTGCTGTTTTCAGAGGTAAAAGCTCTGATAACATGGCTGTATGCTACCTGCCCAGTACCAAACGGCAGAGAGCAGCTGGCTGGTGAATGTAGGGGAGCAATTAACAGCTAAAGAGAAAGATATTTTAAGAGGGTCCTGGATGCAGACTAGAGCTGCCCCCGAAAGCTCTATGATTTGAATCATCAGCAAACATCAACAGAGAAGCTGCAGCACCTTGAGAGGAGAGATTCTCTGTGGTGCGCCGGGAATGTATAACTGAACTATGAACTAGACATACACTTTTACTTTCCACCTCAGGCACTGCTGATGAAGGAGTTTAGTGTGGCGCTGATATAAAAAAGAAGGTAAGATCGGAAATTGGATTCAACTGGGATAATTCTGAGTCGGGTACAGACCTAATGCAGACATTCACAAGAGCACACACAGAAGCACCTCTATTATCTTAGTTAGCAGTCATGGCATCAGGCATACTAACCACTCTCCCCAGAGCACCCGGGGAGTGTTGGTGTTGTTAGAACAGGAGCTGGAAGGAAGAGGTCTTGGCCTGGGGTGGGGTGGGGATCCAGATAATGCTGGTGAGGACCAGCATTATTCACCAGCACTGTTGGTGGTGAATAGAGATGTGGTTGAGGTGTGGCCCTATGTTCACTGAAAAAAAAATGCTTTGTTTGTCTTAATTAACAACTTATTATGTCAAAAATCTACTCTGTTTTTTTGAATTAACGAAATAACTCCAGCATGCTCTCCAGGGCTGGATCTCAGCTTCCTTGACCCTATCCTATCCTTTACCCACTGGTACTCCGCTGGAGAACCAGAAGGATGGAGAGAGATTGGCAAAGTCTGTGTTCACGCCTAACGTCCTACCGTGTCCACAATCCTCTGGCTGACCCACATCAGTTCCCTATGGCTTATGATAATGTAAAATCGCTGTGCAGTGGAATCTCGCTGGTGAAATTTTGGGGTAAGCAAATTAGAATCAGAATATTGTGGTATTCCTTTAAAGAAAAATAAGTCTTACAAAGAAAGGTCAGTGTACAAAGAGGGAGATTTAGATAATATTAAAGGAAAAATACAATTATTACATACAGTGAAACTGGTGTATGAGGGCACTCTAATTCTTCACCATGAGCAAGCCATGGGCACTGGCATAACTGACAACATTCACTGTTGCAACTTCTCATTTTCAGCTCAATAACAATAACACACTGCTTAATTTACGTCATCAAACAGACAGCTGTCATGAATCAGGATCTATATTGCAACATCTTGTGATCAGGCTGATAGTTTGAGTAATTTTATTCTGTGGTAAGATGCAGCTTCAACTTGCGTAGGAATACTTAAATGAAGGTGATGAAGGTGATGCGTCTGTTCGTGTAGGAAGGTCTGATAGTATTTATGTCCAGACGGATACACACACACACACAATATGACTCACTATGACACTCTGTTTTCAGATTCAAGATTAGTTCCTACACTTGCTGTAATTGTGGAAATCCAGGTTTGTCATCATCTGTCTTCAGAGTCTTATAATGGCCACCAGGGGCGACTCCATTGGTAGCAAAAAAGAAGCTTGTTTGCATGTAATGTAATAGAAAATAAGCCAACCTTCCACTTGATTTATTAACTCAGTAAATGGTTTATGGTCTCAATCTCTAGTTTCAGTCTTCTTCCATACAGCATGATGTTAATTTAATTTTAGTTTAGTTAGTTTGGTCCCATTTAGAGTAAAATAGAGCATAAAGTAGGGTATGCTTTAGTGTGACTACCTTGTGATTGACACACAGTGCTGATCAAATATGAATCAAGATTATGTTTCTGCATTGACTATTTCTCACCTCAAATCTTTTCACAAACATATTTTTGTGTACTGTTCTGTTCTGTTATCTGGAATACGAGACTGCGTGCCATCAGTCGAACCACCATTGTTTCCTGTTACGGATGAGCCAAAACCAGGCGCAGCCAGTGAGAGCAGCTCAACTTGCAGTTTGTCACTGCTGCTGACTGCAAAAACTCGAGGCTTCTAAACAGTACTCCACAAATCAATGGGTGACATCACGATAGGTTAACACTTGGTCCCATGTTTCCTTAAATGACTGATTTACTGTGCCACTCTAACCCACCATGCACAGATTATGAAAAATAATTAAAAAATGGGTCAGCCGTGCAGCTGACCTGACTGACTCATCCCTGGGATGCCAGGATTGTATTCCTTGTCAAACTGGCACCATTGGTCTCAGAGATTGTGTCCGGCCCTGGGTCCATCCCGCCACATTCCCCATTAGGTAGACATTGGCACTAGCTGCATAGTAGTGGAGGCATAAAACACACTCAGCTGTACTGGCTATTGTAAACACTAGTCCTTCCGCTTTTACAGTAAACATGTAAATATGTGAAACCAAATAACACTCTGCTTTTTGTTTCATTGCAACTTTAAAGAGCATTTTTCCCTTAAAAAGCAAACAGCAAAACCCTGATATATATTATGCATCTTTCAATTTTTTTTTTTAAATTTTGTTTTCACTGGAAACATCTGGCAGACCAAATCAAATCTTATGGCAGGCTAACTTTGGCCCACGGCCCCATTTCAGACAGCTGTCTGAAGAAGCTGAAGCTGTCTATAGAGTAAAGAAGTAGCTATTTTTTTAACTTTCTATGTAAAAGTTGCAGTTCTACTTTTAACTGAGTAGGTTTTTTGGTAGCCATCTTTCGGAAAGACGAAGGAATGTCTGTTTTGGCAAAATCAGAAGGTGAGTGCACTGAATCTCTTCTGTATCATCAGTCAGTCACCCGAGGGGCCTTGCCAATGTGGGCCTTTAAAGTCTATTGAGACATTGGGGTCCACAAGTAAAATGACTTCACTTGACATTAGTTTTCAGCTTTGTTTTAGTAACAACCAGATATGTGACAGTGAAGAAGAAGAAGTGAGGGGGTGCAAGGAGTGGGCTGAAGAGTTCCAATTTCTTTACAGTGAACCGTCCAGTTGCTGGAAGCCTGCCAGGGACTTTTTCCCCAATTCCAGATTATAAAACATTGACATAGGATGTGGTAAATGGATGAATAATTCTCTCTAGGTGTTAACCAGATAGGAATTTTTTTATCTTATTCATCCTGGACCAGATTTATTGCTGTAACAGGATGAATAAAATAAAAACATTTCTAACTGGTCAAATAACTATAGGTCAGCTAATAATTAGTAAAAATAAGATTTCATTCATTAGAATTCTGGTCTCGTCTGATATGACTAATGGCTGAACAAGACACAAAGTACTGTTGGCTCTGGAGCTCTAAGCTGCCACACCAGCATATGATGAGTAATGAGTTATTGATGCTGAGCATTAAACAAAAGGAGCAAATTGTGCTAAATACATGGCAAACTGCCAGTATAAACAAATGTCAATTTATTCTTATTACATAATACTGATTTACATTGCAAAAGGAATATGAATATGCCAAATGCGATTCGTCACACTTCCTCTCCAAGTCTTTCTTCGCCATGGCACACAGATGTCCCTAACTTTCACTGGTACAATCATTCACCCGCAGCAGCTCTATCGACATTTCAATTCAACTTGCAATTCACTTATAAGTAAAAGGTTATCGAACCTCAGGACACTTTTCAACATTTAGCACGAGCGTTCAGGACCGACACTCCCTTAAAAATTCCATAAGAGACCCAAACAGTCACACCATCCCTGAGCACAGAACCTTGGCGACGGGCGGGGCAAGAAAACACATGGCTTTTAACAGCGCACGAAACCTAGGGACGCAGACCTTCGGCCTCTAGGTGGGTGTCCGTTGCCTTGAGACCAAGTTTCGGATCGGAGGAGCGAGAGAGAGAGACAACACAGAGAGACGCACAGACAGCATGTACACGCACACAGTAAATCGCACACTATCTGCACACATCTTCTCGCTGTCGCTCCCTTCAAATCCCACCTGAGCCAACGTGTTTTTCCAGCAAAGCGACCAGCCGTCCTTCAGCAGCTCAGAGACTTCTATGCCTTGTCCATATGCTTGTTCTACTCTGTCGTCATTTTGTCTCCATCAACAACATCGCCTCACACAAACGTGTGCTTTCTTCAAGGCCCTAACAAATCCTCCTCACCACCCTGCGCTTCGCACTGATCTGCACTCTCTGGCTTCGTGATCCCACATCGCTTCCGATTTAGGTCGCAAACAATTCGGCTGCCACGAGTCTACACGCCATTCTTTTCTTCAGCACGCTTTAAACATGCGACCTGATTTTCTCCTCACTCACGCGTCCTTCTGGCTGTCCGCACTCTCGCGCGAGCTTGCAATCGCTGTGCGCCTGCGCTTTGCACACGCGAATCGGGCGTCGGCGCCTCGGTCAACCAACACAAGGAACCCCAGGCCACTGCTACCTGCTCACGCCTGGGAAGGCCAGCCCACGCTTCTGCGCCGCACCCGCTTTCTGGTGCGGAACAACCTTCTGAAGTACTTCCTAGAATCTCAGCCGCGCCCACCTCCCAGCCCGCCAACTGTACATCTTGCGCGCGCGCCCTGTGCTCCGTGGGACCCCTTTCGCTTTCGTTGCATACGGACCAGCGACTCGCGCACTCGCTCGACTAATTTGCTGACCATCCACTCACATCCTCTCGGTCTGCCGCCCCCTTTTTACACAATCAGCGATTTCTCTCCACACACCGCGACCCACACACACATCCCCTTCACCTACGTGTAAACTCTGCACAGACAGCATTCAAACAGCACACTGTAGGAACAAGAACAAACATTGAATTATGACTGGAGGTGGGCTTTAAAAAGATGAATTCCTTGTTTCATTTATGTAAAATGAAATTTTCTTTATTAAAATAATCATTTTCAATTCATGAATTACAACTCTGGTTTCAAACTAATATTTAAAAGGTTTCTTGCAACATTTTAGTGTTTTTGTTATTAAGTTTGACTTAATAATCTTTATTCAGTGTTCATAGACGTGTGAGGTGATAACTGACTGGTTTGTTTCTCACATTATCACACATTATCTCGACTACATCCCTGTTGCGCTAAACACCCAGCCTGTGTGTGTGCGTTTGTGTGTGTGTGTGTCACCGGGGGTGTGGACGCGCAGAAGGGGTGGATCACGTGTTATTGACTCTCAGTAGAGAGCCTCTGGAGCCATAAAGGGCCGCTCTTTACCTGTGCACTCAGGTCGATCCGGTTGCCAGTCTGGTTTTAGTCTTTTCAGTCTGCCTTCCTGAGCACCGGAGGATCCCTCTGATTGGCTGCAGAAGGAAACGAGCTCTCTCAGCCCACCCACCGCTGATTATAGCTTAGGACTCTTTGCTGTCTCAGTTTCCTTCCTTGCATTGAGTCTGGAACCTGGCCCCGGGGCTGAACGGCACACACAGAGCGCGCATCATGGCAGCTACGCACAGCGAGTACAGAGGCTACCTGCGAAACACCGTCGACATGGAGGGAGGGCAGCACCGCTTCCAACCGGTGCAGAGCTCGGAGCCCACTCACCGGCCGCTCCTATTCGGGACCCTCGCTGTTATGGGATTGCTTCAGGTGGCCTCCAGCGTGGCGATCTTCTTACACCTGACAGGTTATCTGCAAGAGGTAGGCTCGATGTGATTTGGTTCTGTGCGCAATGACACACCACAAAGTCACTCACTGCCGTCAGCGTGTAGCGTATGTAGCTTTGGTTCTGTGTGTAAATATTTATCTACAAATGCCGCCAACAGTTCTTTACAAGGATACAAGCGAGTTAAGCTAGACTTACAACATTTACGCAATTTTATAATGCCATAAAACACGAGATAAGTTCTGCAGCTCGGTATAAAGTTGGCGGCGTGTGCTCTTAGAAGTAAAGTAGGTGAAAAAGAAAGCCTCAACAACATCCAGCCAGTTTGTAGTTTTGTGCGCCAAGGTTTCGTGCACTCTAGGCGTCTCTTTGATGGCGCTGCGCTTTGGCGGCAGGCAGTTAAAACATCTCTTCCCCTCGCTGTAAAAACAATACGACTGATAGATAGCATCTTAGAAAAGCTCTGATTAGTTAGTTCAGCTCGATTCAAAGCGCTGTGAATCCGTTCTGAGGCGATAACATCTCCCGGTAGAGGCTGCAGATACATGTCAGCTTTGCCAGATGTCTTGTTTGCAAAATACAGATGTTTTCACTTGAGGCTCTGGGGCTGCAGTTTCTCTTTTGCATGTTTACATGCCATTTGGGGGTTATATTTGTAATTTATCTGTGTCAGAAGTTGTAAACTTTTGAGCAGAAGCAGAGCTGTTTTTCAAGGAGTTTGGAGGCAAAAATGTCTGGAAAAGTTCAAGGAAGAACTGGATGTCTGAGTCAGAGATGCTATCAAAACCTCCCTACACAGGCCATTACTTTTTGTCAGGTCATCTTTGCCATCTTGTCTGTGATCTTGTAGAATAACATTTATATTCTGCCACAACTGTTTTTGTAACTGTATGGCGGTTTTGGAGTTGAATAATTGTCATGTTTCAACAAGCCAAGTGAGCAGACCGCATCCCAACTCTGTCAGGATGCTGGAAGTTCACCTGGGGAGCATCTGTCTCTTTCTTTCTTTTTCTCTTTGCCTCTGTGTCTTTTCTCTGTTTGTGTGTTAAATTTCTTTGGCTTGTCTTTGGCATAAACACATTGCAGTGTGGTAGTAGCTAGTTATGTCCTGGATGTGAGCCAAAGGGAAAAAGTAAATAAAAGGGAGGGAGGCAAAGGAGTGAAAAACCCCAGAAAGACGAGCGGCCAGCCAAAAAGAGACACACAGTGTTTCACTTCATGGCTGTTATCTTGTTTTGTGTAATAGCTTGTGTGTGGGATTGATCTGATTATGTGATGAGAGGGACACGGGTCCAGATCTGTTGGAGTGATCCTGGAATACAGAGCAGCATGAGATGCTCTCTGGTTGGTCAGGGGTCAAGTTTTGGATTAACACGCAGCTCTTTTTTCCGAGTTCGATGACAGCTGCATCTGGTAGCACTTTAAGCATGAGTCAGGAGTTGTGTGCTAACTGGAGTTTGGCACCGAACCCTGATCTACCCTCAACACCTGTAGAACTTCCTGGAGATGGAGAGCAGAGCTGGAATCTGCACAGCGCCATGCCTACATAGGAATGTGCTGATCAGGGCAGAATTAAAAATGCTGCTCTGATTCAAACACGAGGGCTAAAGTGTGTTTTTTATAGTTTTTAGTCTCTGTGAATCTGGCTGTGTGCGTACATGGAAGCCGTGTGGCCATTTTACATTATGCAACATACATAAAAATTTTCCGAGACAACAGCTCTGCAAATGAGAACCAGTGCTGAGTCCCTATATCACTTTGACTTTTCGCCTGCTGCAGTGGAATGCACAGTGACATGCGGAAAATAACTTAACCTCCCACTTCCACCCACACACATGCAAGCATGCACACAATGTCTGGTAAATGTGAATTAGAAGGACTTTAGCAGAAACCTTGGATTTGAGCTCTCTACGCCTAAAGCAACACTTTACACAGTGGATACAGTGGAATTAGCAGGACATGGTTAGCGTCCTGCTAATTCAAAATGTCCTCCTAGTGTTGACGTGAAATCATATCAAATATCTGCTTAGATCACAAACATGACAAACATCCAAAAGGAAATATTCCTCCCACACACATCTGGGAAGGGAAACATTCTCATGACAAATAGTGCTCATAATAATGGTGTTTTTCACACTGACCTTTAACCTCAGCTCCTGTGTTTCTGTCTCCAGGTAGATTTGTCCAGAGCCCCACATCGGCCCATAGAGGTGAGTTTGAACACAGCAGCACGGACCAGTCAGAGCAGTTGCATTTTAACAGATTTGCTTCCTACAAGATTTTGTTATTAATTATTAATCAGGACTGATTGCCTTTATTACAATTTTTACTTTAACAAACTTAATATCAGTAGGCTTTGACTGATTTGCTCGGATCAGTCTTCAATGCATCACTACAGGCAAACTAAAGGGAAAGCCAAAAAAATTCTCAGACACCAACAGTAATCTGTGTTAAGAATGTTTTGAAGCATACCTGGAGTTTCCTCATGTCACTGTCAAGGGGAAGTACAGCACATGCAATAATGTGGTTTAAAAGACAAGCGTTAAAGCAGCGTAAAAATAAACAACATAATCATCAGAAATTCTGCACTGACAGTAGTCATGATTTTCCCAAGGGTGTGTTTTCAGTACATACCACAGCTTCTGTAAAGCAAGCACCAAACTGTAGGTGGTCACACAGGCTGGGGAGAGGTCAGACCACAGCAGGATAAACACCTTTCTACCTTTTGTATGGGGGTCAAATAATTTAGGACTTTTTCCCAAGTTTAATAAGCCACTTACTGACACTGTGCACAGATAGTAGTTTACTGCATCAACTATGAGTCACTCATTGGCGTCAGTGGTATTCCTTCAATGATCAGCAGTAGCATGAGGGAGTTATAAAGTAGGAATTCTTAATTGCTGAAGTCATTTTTTTTTCTAATCCCTTTTTGGAAGTCGCCGCCCGTTTTTTTGGCTCAGGTTTCGCAGAGCAAAAGCAAAAACCATCCAGGAAGTAAAACAACACAGAATAAAAGCACTGCTTTGCTTCACTAGTGTTTGGTTTCCCATAATGCTCTAATTTCCTTTGAAATTATGTATTAGTGTTTGCCCTGGGTATCCCTGGTGGAGTACTTACACAAACCACCCAGCCTGTCTTGGACTGAGGAGCTCATTGTGTCGTTAGCCCTCAGCTGTTTCCCATGGAGCGCAGGGAGACGTGCTGGGAGCTTTATGAGGTGTCAGGGTGACAGGTCCACTTGGCCCACACTGTGTTGTGTTAGGGTCGGCCCAGAGACCGCCGGTGCTCTCCGCTGACAGTTCAGAGGATTTGCAATAGAGCAGGCCTCAGTGGACAGCTGTCAGTTGTGCAGCTCAGCTTTGATGTGAGGCAGGATGTGCAGGCCAGGCCTACACCGGGCTGGGGCTGTGGTCAGTGCGATCTCGGGAGTGGTGAGAACAAGGACCATGAATCAGACACGGCTCATGATCTGAATGTTTACAGTCTGTGGAGAGCTGTATAACAAGTAAAAAGGAGGTCTGACTGATGCAGTATGAAACACAAAGAGACAATCTGCTTCGGTGGTCAAGCTTTGAGTGAAAGGACTTTTGTTCTTGTGTAGCATCTTAGAAACCACTCATCAACATAATAGGGACGGTGAATGATGCATGTGGTGCGTAGTTAAAGGGCTGAACTGAAGCCTCCGTGCTCTGTGGTATGCCAGGACCACGCATGTGAAACCAAGTCAGCAGTAGCTGGATGTGTACCTCAATGCAGACATTTCTCCTTCATGCAGCAGCTCCATCCAGTGCAAAGCGATTGCCACCATGCCACTTAAATTCTACATCACACTGCAGATCAGGAAGCTGGCAAGCTGCTGCTACTTTGTTTAAATAATCTCTTCTCCCTGGTTAAAGAGGTATGACGTGGTCTCACCACAAATCAAGATAGATCCCACAATGTAAGGCCAATTGGGAGCGCGTTCACAATTACTTTGTAGCCTTGGCAAGACATTGTTTACTCTTGTCTCGTTCCGAGACGCTGCCCCATAAACATGTTTGTGCAGCAAATTGTTTTTGGAGGACAGACAGTGCTAATCTTAGTTTGAGAGCTGTGCAAATTTGTTTGGACTTGGGTTGTGAATAAATACTTCACGGTAATATTAGCACGACGCAGGTGCAGTTGCAAAACTATGTTAATGGTGTTGGAGGGACTGGCTCAATAGTTTATTTGGAATGAGTAGCAGTGTTTGTGCTCCAAGGCGCTGTGTGTGGTTTTTAAGTTGGTATGTTTGAAATTTCTATCCATTTCAACACTTTCCATTTCCCCGTGTTTTTCTTTTTTTAGTTGTTGGCTCAGAGTTAGGGTGAGATGATACTGCCAGGATACCTGAGATTACTGGATCAGAGGAAATTACTCTGAAACCATAAAACAAGTTAAAACAGCTTTAGGATATAATAAAAACTCCAGTTAAGTCTTCTTTTACATTTGTACTTTCGCACATTTGTATCTGTTATACATATTTCTACATGCATAGCCTACATACAGACCCATGTACAAATTTCATTTAAAGTTGCAAACATAGTAGCGCCTTTTTCCAAGTAACTAACTAAGTGGTATACTTTAAAAATGTAATTTCACTTGTCCCTGAGATCTCCTGTGTGAGTCTAAGATAGTAGGTAGAGGCAGAAAACAAAACACTCAGGCCTGATATTTTATTCTCATGCCAGATGTGTAAGAGAGTTGGCAGCTCTGGTGCAGTAACTGTTTACTTGCTTGGAAACCATGTTTTCCTTGAGTGTATATGCTCCGTCTTGCCTGAGGATGACAGCCCTGCTAAGACTGTGGATGGCGGCGTCATTGGCCTTGAATAGAATCAGCACTAGGGGCTGAACACAGTCCAGATACTTTTTGTGCCAAATCCTTGAGAAACGCAATTTGTCTGAAAGGTTACACTCACCAGGAGGCCTCCCTGTCACAGCCACCGGACCCAAGTACGACCACGGCTGTAATAAGAAGTTAGCAAGCTACCCATAGAGGATGGATAATACACTCAGACATGCAGTCCATGTATGCTCATCCACTTACTGTCCTCAGTGACACACGCACACAATTCCATATAAGCAGGCAGTTATTGAAAAAGACAACAGAGAAAAGCTGTGGTAAAATATGTCAAACTCCTATTGTTGCTTTAAGAGAAAGCCATTTGTGTGTTTGGGTTAATTGTTCACATCTGTTTACTGATGTAGGTATAAGTTTCAAATTTGGCAATTAAAAAAACAGATACAAGTGATGACCTTTCATCTGTCAGCCAGTGTTTGTTTAATGCGCTTTTCCTGTTTTCCACAGGAAGTACAGACGGAGCCGGTGCTGAACGCCCTGAGAGACACAAGGAAAAACAGACGCTGTAAAACTCCAAAAGAGAGCCTGCCATCAGCTCATTTACCAATCAAAGTGCATCAAGAGTACTCTAAGAGTGAGTCCAGATGAATTAAAACCCTATTATTAGGGCCCAAGCACTGACCAGTGCAAGGACCTATTGTAATTGTAGGAATTCTCTGTTATTATTTTTTTTTTTCCTTTAATTGCATTTTTGAACACTTTCCCATGCTCGACAGCTCACGAAACTTTGCACAAAATGAAAACAAATTTAAAACAAAATAAAAGTCCATTTGTGACCGTGCACGGGGACCGCAAAATGGCTAAGCCCCTTCCCTCCGAATCAGCCGCCAAGACGTGTATGATCGACATGTATGAAAATGGGTATGCATGTGTATCCTGCTCAGACAAGCAAAGAAGCCTCTTGGAGCCATACTCCAAACCCAACAGGAAGTCGGCCATTTTGGATTTCGTGGTAATTTCTGGTGATTTTTGGTGTTTGGTATTTTAACAAACATTTCCTAGGGAAGTGATCAGATTGACCTCAAATTTGGTCAGTATGATGTAAACACCATCACGATTAAAAGTCGTGCTATTTGTGACAGGGAGTCAAATGGCGCCCAATTTTGACGACTCACCATGAAAAAGGAAGTTGTCATAACTTCGCGTACATGATCCGATCTCAATGAAACTTCACACGTCTGATAAGAGTCCCGCCCTGAACACGTCTACATGCCAATATTCAGATATAGTCATAGTGCCCCCTACTGGCAACAGAAAATATCATGTTTTATGTTTTTATAATATAATTTGAACAAACTTCTCTTAGGGAATTTAAGACATCTACTTCAAAATTGGTCAGTACAGTCAAAAAATGTTGCTGATTAAAAGTTGTGCTATTTGTGACTGTACGTCGAACGGATTGTCCGTAGCGTGCCGTCAAAGTTGGCCATTTTGAACAAACTCCTAGTGAATTGATCAGAACAAATTTGGTGAGCACAATCCAGAGAAGTTCAGGATGTTACGGTATTAAAATCTTTACATTCAGTCAAACAGTGTGTCCGTGGCGTGCCTT
>NW_023340095.1:24680841-24687800 GCF_004916995.1 Morone saxatilis | reverse complement strand
GTGTGTCCGTGGCGTGCCTTCAAAAATCTGCTTTGACATGACGATAGAAACCCTAACCCTACTGGTACAGTAGGCAGTACAAATTCCAAATTTGGACACAAACTTCACAAGTTTGTTAAGAGCCCTGGCCTTATTACATCGAAGTGCCAATATTCAGTTGCTGTTATAGAGTCAACTACTGGCAACAGGAAGTAAGCCTTAGGTGGCGATTGTGATTTCTGTGAAATTTTCGTAGCTTAGTGACCCGACGGCAGCACATCCTGACGTGCATTGAGTGCAAGGGCCTGTTCATTGCTGCTTGCAGGTTTAATTATTATTATTATTATTATTATTATTATTATTATTATTGCACTAGAAACATATACCTGTCAATCTGGCTTTATTAGAATTCAGCTATTATAGCTGATTGCACCAGCTCTTCCTAAGTTCAGTGTTAATATTGTTATAATTTTTACTTGTGTTATATAAAAGTGTTGGCAAAGTGGAGATTTAGGCAACACTGAATTAAAGTGATTGCACCACACAAACTAGTTCTTAAACAGAGATTAATTCTAAATATTTTCAACCAGTAATTGCCAAGTGTAGCTAACAGGACCAACCATGGATGTAAGGAAAAACTGGATAAAGCTTTGGTGGCGAAGCTCCATTCATTGCAATGAAGGCCACTTAGTGGTGCATGAAGACAAAAAAAGATTGATTTCTGAGAATAAAATTGTTCAAAACTTCAACATTGTGGGACCCATAGGGAAAGCGCAGTAGAGACTTCAAATGGCCGAGCATGGTCGAGCTGCTAACTTCTGGTTTAGCTTACTGCTAACTTGAATGGGACTAAAATTATTTAATGGATCCAATTCTGCTAGTGAGTAAGTCATTTTACAAGTCTTGTGACACTCCAAAATATGTATCCACTGTTTCACAGCTATAGGAAAAAGTCTTTTGGGGCTACTGTGCATCTTATGATCGACGCCATTGCTGTAATTACACTTTTTTGGCCACTTTATGAAATTGGCTTCAAAGCCTGGTACTCTTCCTGTGGGCTTGGAACCAACAGACCAACTGACCAAGCTAACGTTAGCTTGCTAACATATGATCCATTAAGTGTGAAAAGTGAAGTCAAAGTAGTAATATAGTCGACATATCTGACTCAAAACAATAAAATGCTTAATAATAATGTAAACTGAGAAGATTATATTGTACAAAAATAACACAACATACATCAAATTACAAAACATAAATGACCAAATAATTCACTATTATTTCACAATGTAAGCTTATGGGGAAAACTCATGGGGCCACTGTGCATGAGGTGACCGACACCATTGCAGTAATTACAAGGCTTAGTAATTTAGTTGAATTGACTTTGAAGCCCGGTACTATGGCAGTAGAAGGCCAAAAAACGATGTAATATGAAATATAGTTGACATGCGTAACTTGATGTGATAAAATGGTTAATGATGATGCAAGCAGGGAAGATTATATTTCACAAAAATAACAACATACCTCAAATACCAAATACCACAAAACATACAGCTAGAAGTAATTTCAGCAAGGTTAATCTGATATTTTTCACTCATTGTAAACTGTATCAATACTGACTCTGAATCACATATTTCTCCATGTATGTACTTATAAGCAAAATAAAGTCATAGCTATTTTTTTTTTTTTTACAAAGGTTTAGCAGTTAAGTGTAATAATTACCCCATAATTTGACCCTCTAAAACTGCAATTTCTGGAAATGATACTACAGCTACTTCCTGTTTGGATTGTTTTGATTCTCAACAGTGCTACAAATGTTACCTAGCGTCTGTGCATTATTTTGTTTTAGTGTGGCAACCCGTTTTAGTTTGCTTTACACAGAATCCTCTTTGTTTAGTTTGTTTCTTGATAAACCCAAAAAATAAATGGATGAATAGATTAACCAAAACCTTTTTTGTTTTGTGCTTGCCATGAAGAGGGTGATGCGAAGGCCATCACCATTGACTGGGAAGAAATGCATGGATACCGCCACAGGATGGGCTACCAGAAGGGGAAACTGCTGGTGATGGAGTCAGGCTTCTACTATGTTTACGCAAAGACCTGTTTCCGCTACTACAAGTTCGAGCCAGAGGACAGAAGTCAGGTTCCACCAGTGGATGTTAGCAACACCCAGCTCATCCAGTACGTCTACCATGAGAGCATCAAACAGAACAGCAAGGCTGTAGTGCTGATGAAGTCAGGGAGCACCATGCGCTGGAACAACACGACCTATAACATGTACTGTGCCCAGCAGGGCCGAGGGGTACGGCTGGACGAGGGAGATGCCTTGTTTGTCAATGTGTCCAATGCTTGGATGCTGGATCCCGAGGGAGAAGGGACGTATTTTGGGGCCATAAAGTTGGGTAACTGAAATTTAAACACATGGGGAGCGGACATGCTACTGAACATTTGATATGCCAAAGAACCACTGTTAGTGATTTATAATGTTGATTTGTCAAAAAAGTTTGTTTTTATTGTACATGCGTTGTTGTTTTTGTGTTTTTTAAAGTTGTTCTTCACCTTGGAGTTCCTTATGCGACAAACTAATGGTAGGTAGTCTCCTTGCCTCTTAGCCCTCCCCCCAAAAAAGAGACACACAGCACTGGACTGTATTTTTTATTTTTTATTTTTTATTTTTTATTTTTTTTTTACTTTTTCAATACATTTCAGTTTAGATTAAAACATTAATCTTCAACATAGACATGTGTTTAGGCACTAATTAAACAAATCCCAAGGAAGTAAGTTTGTTGGCAAGAAACACAGTGAGAAAGGATTTATCAATGTTGATTGTTGGAAAAGAATGTAAAAAGAAGAACATTGTAGCTGATAGAGCATCTGCTTGTACTCTGCAGATTATCACAGAATAAAAATAACAAAACTCCCCGGTCTGTCTCTGACCCCTGCAGTGAATGCACAAATGTTTTCCTGAAAGGTTTTGTAAGTGTGAACAAGGCGAGCAATGAGGCATACTCACAGTAAGTATTGTTTGAAACAGGCAGTTAGGCGGTGATTTAAATATCACCCTCAAAATCTCTAAGGCACTATCGAAACATAATGCCATGAAAAATTCACTTAGACTCTGATATTGTGTTTTTTTAAGCAACAAAAACTTTTTTAAAAGGTGTGTGCCTATCCAGTTTTCTGCCTTAATGAAATCTAATGAGTGGCCTTGCTTCTTTGAGGGCGACAATTACGCGACAATGTCATTTGAAACAATGTCATTTTAAGGAGAAAATTACATCCATTTGTTATGTTAATGTCAATCAACAAGCGATGCAGATAGCTGGACTGTCTGACCATAAATGACATGAATAGACTCTTGTCTTCTTTAACTAAAGGAGCCAAATTGAGTTTGGTTCATCTTTAACTTAAATTTTGTTTTTCATTTGGCTCTTCAGTGAGGTAAATGGGAATATGCACTAAATATTTATTTATTAGCTGTAGAAGTACAGAGACAGGTCATTGTTTAAGTGACCTCTCAGCTGTAAAAATCATTTATATTTTATGTCTGTATGACATTCATTACGCAGCACTTAATAAATAGTAGGAAATAGTAGACATGCTTTTTGTTATTAAAACACAGGGGCTTCATTTTAAATTCCATATTTATGTATCTTGATTTTGACAATTCTGTGTGCACTTGCTTAGCCAAAAGCAATATGGCTATATTGTTTCTTCTACAAGATTGTAGCATACCTGTAAGATCTTCATCTGATTTGATAGATTTTTTTTTCCATTCAGTGTTTTTCTTTTTATTTATGTTTGTGTATGTTTTAATAAAAAAAACTACTTTTGTAACAGTGTTTCATGTGTATTGACCTTACCCATCAGGCTGGTGTTGCTGATTCAGGATTTGGTCGCAGCCACCTTTGCACTGTAACTTGATGAATGGGCCACCCGGACTGCCATATTATTGTGATGTGCAATTTGATAATCTTTGCAATCTCTGGAAAATTCAACACTGCTATGGCCAAAAAGTGAAGTCACGCTGTTCCTTTACCTCGCTGCAACCCCGGTCAGAGTGGCCCACCAGCTCATTACAGAGATAGGTTGTATAGAAAAACCGCCCACTGCTGTTGCAGCGCTGCTAACTCACAGCAGACGTTTGGACCACAGCACAGAGCGACCTGCAGAATAAACAAGAAACAGACTGCATGGGATGGGAATAATGACGAGAATTTCATTACTCCACTGTAATGTGTGTTAGCCGTTTTGATCATTGTGGTGATGGGTCTCCCATGAAGCCCTGCGGCATGTGCAAGAGAGTTTTAATTTCGGACCCGAAGCCAAACAATTCCTTTATTGTCTGTACTTGGGCGTTCACCAGCATATGGCCAGAGAATGGTTCACACATTTGTGCTGTATGCTAAGACCTCACACGGCTTTTGTTACTGAGAGTTTGAAATAAAATCCGGGATTTGAGGAGAAATGCTTGGCTAAGGTGGCTAGTTTTTGCCATAGTGTAAAGCACCAACCGTAAAAATGTAATATTTAAGTGGCCTTGATGAAAAGAATCCTTCACTTGTGCCTAAAAGAATGATTTTTTGGAGAACTATTTTATGCAAATAACAAACAATACTTGCAGAGTTTTGCAACAACAAAACAGTTGAGCTGTGGTGTCCATAGGGCTACTCTGTTTCAGATTTAAATAGAAGCCATGAGTGTAAACAATAGACTTCCGTAGTGTGCCACCCTTTTGAAGTGACTTGATTTCTCAATTCCTGGCGCTGAACAGAAACCATTAAAATGTGTTGTGTCAGTAAACATTATGGAAAGTTTGGCGTCCACTGGACCCCCACCCTGAACACATACACACACACATACTCCCACTCAACACATATACTCACGTCCATACACACACACACAGACAAAGAAGTTTTCACATGCTTGCTGCACTCAGTGGTTCGTAAAATAGGCCCGTTTGGCAGAAGTGGAGAACTTACCGGCCTATTTTATTACTCACATATGTTAAAACACAAAGGGGCTATGGCAATGAAAATCAATGGCCCAATCCATGCCAAAGTAAAAAGGTACGGATTTTAACTCACACAACAGGACTGCTGACTTGTACTTTCACTCCTTAGGCAGGGGCGGATATAAAGAAATATTCATGTCTGGGGTGGGGTCTTTCTAGTCTTCCGACCACGCAAAGTGCTTTTACACTACATGCCACATTCACCCTTTCACACAGATTCACACAGTGATGGCAAAGCCCATTGAACGGAAACTAACTCATTTATACACATTCTCACACCGATGCACAGCATCGGGAGCCATTTGGGGTTCAGTATCTTGCTCAAGGATACTTTGACATGTGGCGGCAGGAGCTGGGGATCGAATAAACAACCTTCCGATTAGGGGACGACAGCCATGGAAATGCATGTCATTTCCCCTCTTTCTCATCCCCTTTTCCTATCCCTACGTCTCCTATTAAAAATAAAGACATAAAAAGCCCCAAAAATTATGTTTTATTTCCTAATCTCCTATCCTAATGTATTTTCCAAATACATGTTTTTTAAAATTCAAGTCAGTTTTATTTGTATGGCACCAAATCATAACAAAAGAAACTCTCAGAACTGTTGTCATATAGTGCATACACTACATATTAGTGTATACACCATAATCCATTAAACTTGATACTAAGCCATATCAGTTTCAAATGTGTCCATGACACATCATTAAATTAATTTCGTTTTTTTAACATGTTGTTTTAAAAATGAATCTTGATTACTGTGTTAAATATAACTGCATTTGACACCAAACTTGCATTTTTTAGCCCCATGCCGCCATCTAGATCGCCCATGCCTACAGATCTTCAGATATTCCATGACGGTCCGTTATGGACGAGCTCCAATGGAACATATGTGAGACTTTATTCATGTCTTGTATGGTTTTATGATGCTGCATCTCTGTCAGACATTATTTCAGAGTCGTCTCACTCTGGCTCGGCTTAGAGGTGGAGCTGTTGATTCAGAAAAACAAAGTCATGTGTTGGAAAATGTATCAGGGTGTTTTCCCCAAATAAGCAGCACCAGAGGCATCAATATAGAAGTTAATGCCATTAGCTAACTATGGGTGCTTGGCTTTATGAGACTTTGTGGTTTGCAGGAAATGGAGCTCTGAGAAGTCAGTTTTACCGAACAGCTGGAGGGCTTTGTTATGTACAGTCTGGTTTTGGATGCGTACACACATTTAAATATCCACGCACTTGCACACTTGAACTATCAGTGTATAAATTTGTGCCCACACACGTTAACAAACACACACACATAGGCACAACCAACCTACACACACTCTGCTGAGTCAGCATGGCCAGCTATTTTCACAAGCTGGGCCCTCGCCCTTTGTCTTCACCCCAATATAGCTCCGATGTCTCTGGCTTTTGATGTCAGACATTTTTACCACTTGGCTAATGCAAACATTAGTGTTATTAAAACAATAACAGAGTGAGATTTACAGGCTATGCTGCAGACGCATGGGCGTGAGATACCGGGAGGGTTATTACCGTAACCGGGCCCTGTCATCTCCTGCATGAGCTGTCGGCAAAGAGTGTGTGTGCCAGACTGTCTGTGTGGAAATGTGTAGGTCGTCAGCCATCCAGAGGCATTCAATTAAAGGACACACCCATTAGTAAATTAATAAGTCATCTAGAGGGCATCCTAATGGGTCAGCTGGTTCAGGCGCACACCACAATTCAAATCCATCTCTCTCTTTTATCTCTTCCATCTTTTGTCTTCCCTCTATCAAATACCAAAAAAAAATCTATATAAAGACTGGGGTTCAATACTTATCCCACTTTGAATATTATAGTGACCGTTCTGACCTTTTACTTGTCCCTTTTGACCTAGCTTCAGCACCATGGAGAGCTAAATTCTAAAATTGGACCAACTGGTCAAGGCAGACGACCACCCACCTAGAGCCGAAGGATCTGTCCTAGGTTTCTG
>NW_023340095.1:24673189-24680816 GCF_004916995.1 Morone saxatilis | reverse complement strand
TGGACAAACAGCAACATTCTATTTTTCAGGTTGATTAACATAATGAATACCATAAAGTTGTATACAAACTGGTCTGCAAATCTACAACCTCACATGCCTAGAATGACAATGCTCAGCTAGATGGTCCTTTAAATAAGTATTCCCACACCGTACAGTCTTGATACTGACTCGTAAACAAAGACACTTGGCGTGATATCCAGTTACAACCTTATCACATTAATTCTCTCCACCTTTATTTAATCCTCTCTAAGTGTTCTTTTCAAGCCAGCTGTCTTAAGCTTTTTGACATGCTCCCCCCTTTGAAGCCAACAATAAAAACAACGTTTGGACAAACACTATAACTTCAGTCCAACTAACTTCTCATCACGCTTGGTTTTTGAAATCAGAATCGCTGTCTCACACTTATATATCCATTCCAAAAGTCTTTGCATCTGTGAAACATTAAATGCAGAACTATCTCCGGGACCGACACAAGTCCCGCAAAATGTTGTGCCAAACTTGCACAACCAGATCTTTTTTTGTGGCAAACGCACTTACATTTGTCAATATTTCGTTGTTTTTGTGACCTTTGACAGTTCGGCGCCTCGTTCACTTCCTCCATCGGAACTCCACTGTCTCCTCAAGGTCAGCCGCTGTTCGAGACACCCCAGCGCTACAGATTACCTGTGTCTCTCTTCTATCCAAAACACTAGTCTAATCTAAAATGGTTCTAAAACCATTTGCAAGAAGGGGGCAAAACTCCCTTTTTACAGGTCACCACAATGCTGTCCCTTTGAATTGCTTAACCTATTGCGCTTCAACTCTCTGCTATACTGCAATTTCTATTTAATTGTGTAATAACCCCTTTTACAAATGCTACGCTTACAGATTTTTCTCAAGCTCAGGCTAAACACCATGAAGCAAGCAGGCTTATACGCGGGATTCCGACCGACTCTAAACCTTTCTCTTTTAAAAGCTTGCCTGTAAGAAAAAGATTCCACTCCAAACAAAAACTTACACACTCTCCAGGAAATCCTCACTTTAACTCAACCTAAATGATTCAACGATACATATGAACAACTGCGGCACCACCTGCCTTCCACACCTTGCAGTGCAAAATTTCCTGGCGCATACTCTCTCCCTAATGGTTCTTCCCACCAATTCATCCATATATGGTCAATGCTAAAATAATACAGAGCCAGCCATCCCCTGCTAGCTGTACACGCGCATTGGTGGTCCGAAGACTAATAAAGCTTAAGTACAGTCCATTTACCATTTTTGCACTAATAAAGGTAAGGTGGAGCAGAGTGTTTAATATTATCATACGCGCATTCTGATAGCCAGCTAAAAGTTTGTCTTCATGGATTGGAAATCAACAAGAAAGACTGTTGACCATATGCAACCACCCTTTATCTTGTGTGTCTAGAGCATGTTTTTACAAGAAATTTTTAAAATCAATATAATGTCTTTTCTGGAATTGTGCCAGAGAGAAAGCAGGATACTGATGCTGCTATGGATGTCACAGAAACCGGCAAGGCTGACTTCACTAATACCAAGGCTGTTAGGAAATGCAGAAGAATTCAGAGTGAGTGGAGTGACGTGTCAGACCAGCTTCACACACACACTTTTTATCTGCTCTATTTTATGGGACTGCATAGTATGTAGTTTTTGATTATATATTTAAAACTATTGAGTATCTGAATGTGCATATATATGTGAGCCTTTGTATCTATTTAAGCACTCTACTGACTGACTGTACACATTGTGGTACAGAAGTGGGCAATATACTGTGACTTTGGCTCGCCTAAGCTTAACTGCCCTGGGGCTTCATTTATAAATCTCAGTGTAGATTCCACTTTAAAACACTGTTCACTGGGCGCCCGGTTAGCTCAGTCGGTAGAGCTGCCCTTTGCTGCATGTCATCCCCTCTCTCTCTACCCACATTTCCTGTCTATCTACAGCTGTCACTGTCCAATAAAGCCAACCTGTACGCAGTCTGATAAATACCCACATGTGGTGAACTGTGGCAAAATATACTCCTCCCTGTCTATCCACAATTATCCATAAATGGTCAATGCTAAATAGACCGTGAATATGCCGATGTGTTTAAGGAAACTTTGTTGGCCTATCAATCAGCAAACCATACTCTGCTAATCACAAATTAAAATACTCCTCAGATACCGTCACACAAACATGACAGACAGTGAATTAACAGTGTTATGGCTGATCGGTATATGTTATAGTGTAGTGTGATATGTAGCTGCGCCAGCTATCTCAACCCTGTCCTCATCTTCCCTGGAGTCAGTCTTTTTTTTGGGAAGTTGGTGAAAAAGTTGGTTTAGAGCCCTGTACTATAACTCTCTAATTAAACCCTTACAAGATATGAAAATATTCTGGCTCTACAGCTGTTTTTCCTCTTACTCGTTCTTCGGGTCAATGTGTGTACTGCACCACTGAGCATTGAAAGCAAACCATTAAAGTAACATTAGTTGAACTTAAGTAGTAAGTAAAATACACAGACAATACAGGCAGACGCAGACACAGATGCATACATCCATGTAACCACAGTCAAGTGTGTGCACAATACCCCATGCACACATAGATACACACATGCACATACAGAGGGAATCCCCATCTGAGTCATGCAGTGGCAATCCTTAGTGTAATCCCTGGATAAAATGTCTCAGATGGATCAGGTAGCTTCCATTCAGATGTGGTGACACCTGGATAGAGTCATAAGTAACACGGTCTAACACACTAATTCTCACGAGGACACCTGCAACTCAGAGCCCTCCATCCGACCAGCTCAAAGCCCACAGGAGTATAAACAGACTATGAAATTTCTGATGTTAACAGTTGAATGTCAGCGGGTCTGATCTGTGATGTAGTGACGGCAGGAGGATGACTCAGACAAAGAGGTTGTGCCAGGACAATGTCAACATATGAGACCTAAATCAGCAGAGGCTCCTAGACTTCCCAAACCGCCAGCAACAACAAGCAACACACCCAGAATTTAGACTAGCTGGAATGTCATTCATATGGTCCTGATTTCATCCCTCTCTCCCTTCCTCTCGTATTTTTTCTGTCCCATGTCGAGGAGATGGATTGGCTGGTTGGTTGTTTGGTTGGCTGACTTGTTGACCAGAAGATTTGTTGAATGGCTGGTCCTCATCGCTGGTTGGCTTGTCAGATTGTCATTAGGGTGGTATTAGTTGACCTTCTGACAAGTCAATGTTAGTTGATTGGCTGCCTTGTTGAGTATTCTACACAGTATTGTCACTCAGGGTACAAAATTTACTTTTTGGCTCATCTGCCAACGGCAGATTAATTAAGAATAAAACTTCTTGACTAAAACTAGGGTTGTCTCAATCAAGTTTTTTGGCCTCCAGCCAGAGTCATTAATTACTGAACATCTGCCAATGCCAAGTCCTGATCCCATAATACAGGTGCGCAGTGCACACTTACACTTAGTACATTAAACTTATCAAAATCAATCCAGTTGATAACTGAATAGCTCTGTAACAAATCATTAAAGCTATTAATGTTTTATTCTGTTTACAAAATACAGTATAAAATACCAAACCCTCTCTATAATCTTTTTGGCCTTGTTGCTGTCTCGGATGAGTTTCTCTGTCCAGTGTTTGTTGCTTCAGTCCAGCCTTTACCTGCACTGAATCAACTTGAATGAACTGTATTCTGCTGAGTGTTTATCTGCCTCGTCTGTACATCTTTTGTGCGGATTAATAAAGCTCAGTATAGGGTGAATAAAGCTCAATATAGCCATACCAATCAGTTAAAAAATGCCTTGATCAGTCCCAACCTGATCTTTGAGATTGGATGTGGAAATCCCTTACTAAAAATAATTACGTCAAGTATTGAGTCTTCCTGAACCTTTTGAGCTTCATATTTTAGCCACGATCTCGATGCTCCTGCATTTTACAGACACCACCTCTACCGCAAAAATGGCAGCCATCGTGACTTTTCTTCTTCTTCTTTGTGGCTTAAACTTGGGAATGTTTCGCCACATCTCTAATAACAAGCAACACAGATGTTTCTTATGGCAAAAACATAGACATTGTGTAGAAGGTGCCAAATAGTAGTAAGCTGCTTTGATTTGACTCACTGATGTCACAATGGGTATGTGGACAGTGAGGGTCACATTGGCCTCGGCATTCGGCATTTAGCAGGTGTTCATTTTGGACCTGGTTAAACTTATTAAAAAAAATAATTTTAGTCAATGTGATTTATTTTTTAAAATCTCCCTTTCAAAAACACAATATGTTTTATTATTTATTTAATTATCTTAAATTGCTGCGGGCCTGGCTGGCATCAGGAGTACTGGGAGATTTTCAGTGTCAGGCCAGTGTTCAAATGGGATTCTGTTTTGTTTTTTTAATTCATCCTTTTATTTTACCAGGAAAGGGCACATTGCAATTAGTAGTCTCTTTTTCAAAGTAGTCCTGGAGAATAAAAGTGCCGTACAAGCCATGCATCCAACAATATCAGTTTAAGCATCGACACCCCAATGATTCCGTCTCTAGGTCTTTCAAAACAGATTTAAAAGCAAGTCTCTTTTTTACATTCAGACAACAGCTACAGTCACTCACAATGAATGCTGCAATATGAAGATATGTTCAAGAACACGTGACATGGTTAGTGTTAAAGAGCATCCTAGAGAAAACTCTGAAACTAATGTAAAATACCTTTACTTTTTTACTATTTTACACCACTTACAGCATATAAAGATCAATTAACGATTGACACAAAATAAAAAGTCAACAATTTTGATAACTAAATTTCTTTCCACGCTTCTTTTTGCTATCTTTCCTTATCTTTTTATTACTTTAACTCCTGCTGTAAATACTTAGACAATGGCTCAGCTGGGTTCCTGAATTGTGTCAGTCAGTTGTTTGGTTGGTTGGTTAAATATTAGCCATTATTAGCGATGAAACAGTCTTGGCTATCCCCAGTGTTTGAAATATGGGGGTGCTACAGGAAGCTTGGCTCCTCTGAAAGTCATACGAGCTCCCCAGAAAGCCTTATTTGAGAATTTCTCTGTATAAATGTATATTTTCCTATATATTTAGGTTCCCGAAATACATAACTATCAATAAAGGCTAACATCAAAGCAAATTTTTTTTATGTGCATAGCAATATTAGATAATACAGAAACAAACAATTCTGTCTATTCCTGCTGTGGCCATCCATGTGGGGCACAATGGGAGTGCACATTACATATGGACTTGTTGTCACCAAGGTTTGATCTGTTTTAAGAAAGCAACACAAACCATTTCCTGTCCACTGCGCATTGGCATTTTTATTACTTCTCAGCAGGGAGCAATTAAAAAAAACATCGCAACGATGAATCACTTTTCTGTTTCTTTGTTGTCCCATGCTAAATATTCTCTGTATGAACTGACATGTAATAACAGTATACCTTTGGATGTAGGCAGGCGTACTCCTCAATAATCCTTGCATTGTGCAACAAGTAATGCAATAAAATTGTAAGACATAGTGTAAATTTGAGTAGTTGAATATTTCATGCTCTCTTTAGGACTGTTTTTTAAAGACTGAACAATGAAGACATGGGTAATCTTTTATCTAAGTCTACATGGAGAAGAAAAACAAGCTAGTGTAGTATGAAGAAGGTGTATTAAATTGTGGTCACAGGCAATCCACTGAGATGTATTACTTTCCATAACTCAAATGACAAAACTTCCCCTTTACACTCAAATGGAAATCATGGTTGGAAATCTTTCTGACTCTTTGTCAAACTAGGCCGATGTTAGCTGCAATGCATTGCATCAGATTTGATCTTTATCTTTATCTCAATGCAAGAGCACACATATTCTGATTAGAGCAGCAGTTTTCTATCAGGCTGGCCTTGATACGACCACACAGCACATCCTAACCACCAAGACGTATCACTACCAGGAAGGCCCTCAACCTCAGCCACATTCTCTGTCTGTCAGATCCACATGGCTTTATATCTATAATCTCATTGAAACTGCTCCCACTGGTTTTCCCCCTGTGCAGCATTGTGAACTGTTGAGTTATTTGGACTGTTGGCTGTTTGGGCTCATCAGGAGATGAAATCTCGTATTACACTGTGGACAATGAGAAGGGACAGACGGCCAAAGATCTGTCTGTGGTGCGGTAGCCTCTTCTTACAAATACAGTGTGATGTTGGACGAATGTACAGAAACCGCTTGACAGAACATTTATGTTAAGTACTCTAGGTTGAATACAACAAGAAATAAGAGTAAAAGCTTGAAGCTTTTGTTGTCACCTTTTGGCATAGAATTTCATTTTGTTGAAAGTATAGGGAATATAACAGGTTAATCGGGTTTATAAAGAGAAAGCTGTGGTAGAAAATGGACTTGGAACAAGATCAGGAACGATGAGCCATCAGGAAACATTAGGCAGCAACAACTGCAGTACTGTTACACAAACTCCAACTAAACAAGCCAAGATTCATTGCATGCACTAATGCAGTGCTTGTTTGTCACCGAGTGAACTTCTGCCATACGTTAAATTCCTCCTAATTGTTTTGTCCTGATATAACATGACAAACATGTCACCCAGTGTTTCTCACAGGATGATTGGGGAGGGCATTGAAAAAGACCTACTAATTTATTATATATTATCTATATAACTTACTTATATAATTATTTTACTAATAAACTCTCCAACTACTTTAGCCTGCTTTATCCTTCAGTTACGTTACGTCTCTTTTCAACACAAGCTGCACACATATCTACTCTGGTCTGTATCTCTCTCACGCACACACCAACTTGCCCCGCCTCTCTCTGTGTTTCTCTCTCTCTGTATGTGTCTCTGTTTACTTTCTTCAGCAGTAACTTTTATAAAGTTGCCGGTATAAAGGTGAGCTGCGTAAGCCTATCAAGCTGATCGCGGATATTTGTAATGTGAGTGAGAGAGGCTTTGCGGTGCAAGACAAAATGTTAGAGAGCGTAAAAGTATTTTCAGTTTGTTATGAAACTACTGCTAACTACTATGGCGGGCTGCCATATTCTCCAATCCAAACCCTTTTGACAGTTATGACAGTATGCAGACTGCTGAAATTCTTTAAAGCTGCAGTGATGATCTTTTCCATCTTTATTTGTACAAGTAACCAACCAATAAAACAAGGATTGTGTTAATGTAATTAAAAAAGCCTGAGCCATGACGGTATCTGACTGGATAAAAGAAAAACAATAAATACAATTTGATTCAGTCAATGAAAAAATAAAATCATTAATTGTTATTAATTATATACAAAAATGGATGAAAAAATAATATATAACAATTTAATACTCTTCCAATAAAATGTATATGAGATACATTATGTATATATGTAAATTGCTGAACATGCCACAGTTCATTTCACTTTAATTTGGAACATAATTAGGTAAATGCAGCTATATTTTAAGTAGAGAGAAAGTAAACATAACTTTAAGCTGCAGTAGGTAACTTAAAAAAAATAACTTTTTGTTGAATTTGCTGAAACTCAGAAAATCTAGTTCCTGTGGCTCCTTCTAGTGTAATGGCATTTGCAAGCATCCACCCTGTCTGAATAAAAATACAACCAATCAAAGTCAAGAATCCAGCATCTGGACTCCCCAGGAACCTATGCCAGGATCCTGTT
>NW_023340095.1:24665503-24673089 GCF_004916995.1 Morone saxatilis | reverse complement strand
ATATGTCACTTTTATCTTTTAACCATCTTCAAAATTTGGTTGTCTTTTCAACATAGATTAGCCTAGCACATGTCTCTGCTACCTCGTATCACTACACAATGCCCCTCCCGATCAAGTTTGTATGTTAGCAGAAGGAGCCAGTTGCTGTGTACTTCATGCCTCATAGGACATGCTCTCCATGGCGAGAGCCTTGCAAGACCCCAGTCCCTCTTTCAGCGATGTGTCTTCTCAAGGATGCCCTTCCAGTACTTCGTGGCCCCCACTGGAAGAACATGCCTCTTTGCCACTTGGATACGAGTGCCATGGCATTGAACATAATATGCCCGAAACTACGTGTTTATTTGGAGCAACTTTGTGAGCCCAGACAACCCTTTTCACTTCCTGTGACATATGAAACATCCTCTTGCAGAGCGGCTGTCATCCATTTGCAGGAGCCAGGCTTGCAACCCACACTTGTCCTTGAGTGGCAGATTATTCCAGCATGTCATAAACAATGGAATAGCGCTCTGCCCTCTATGAAAAAACAATTGTATATCCATTGCATTTACAAAGTTGACAGAATGGAGACTGTCATTTTCATTACTGTATGTTTCCCTTTGCCTTGAATCATACTTAACTGATTATGTTCACTGTCACGCATTGCATTTTCTAGCCTTACCACCACGGCTGTAGTTGATTGCAGGTGATTAGGTGCAGCAGTTCAGAATTGTCTAAAATTATAAAGTAGACATTTGTGGCTTGTCACTTTGATCACAGTGGCATGACACAATTTACTCTACATTCATAATTCCTTATGCAATCCTTTATGATTCTGTTTCACTTCTCGTTTAAAGTCTCCAGTTCTCGCTTTCATTCTCTCCCAGAGCTTTGTTTCTCTTCCAAAAGTGCATTTCATCACTGGTTCTTACACACTGTTCTTACTACGACCCTTGATGACTTAAGTGTTTGTGAAACTGTGCAGACAAACAGTTGGCCCTAACTCTCCACTGAAAGCAGTCATGACATTTGGACAAAGGAGAGATATGTTCAAAGGAGGAAACAAGCATAAACACACCCACCCACACTCACACACACACACACACACACACACACACACACTTATACAACAGGACGCACACAGAGAGCTAGTAAAAACTTCCACCCCCAGGGTTATTGACATGAGATTGTGCACCTCTGCCAAACATCCTTTTACCAGAATCCAGTCGACCTTGGGATGGGATCAAACTCGAATACCGTGCTTATTGCTGGATTAACCAGCAGTAAGACCACATTTACGAGTTGGATGCAACGTGTAGGTTGCTGGAGATGTATCACCTGAGAAGGAACACCCTATTTATTCTTAGTTAATCCTTCCACTGATTGGAAACAAACATGTCATGTAGAGCCATTTCCCTGCAGCGAACCGTCTGTTTGTCTGCTGTAAACCACAGCAGCGGTAGCAGATTAGAGAGAGGAATCCAAGAATCAACAACCGTCTGTCTGTGTGGTGTGCTGGGGTTAACGTCAGTCTGGGAGAGGATCACACACATACACACTCATACACACTTTAAAATACACAGAATTACATGAATGCATAGACCCACAAGCACTTGCACACACAAACAGCTGTTTAGAATTACATATCCAGGGTGATGAACTCACTGACAGCGCTGTAACTCATGCAACATTCAAAGACAGATGAGGACGTGGGAATACACATGATATTCATAGATTTCTTGTAATCGTACTTTGATGTTTGCATGTGGAGTGTCAACTGTTGGCGCACTGCTAAAACCGTAATCCAACAACAACAGGTATCCATTTCCCCAAATCCACCCTGGGGGTATTCTTCAAGTATCAAAACCAACAAAATCAGCTAAGCTTACAGGAAAAATAATTTTGCAGCAGACAGCGTGGTTTGAGAAATCAATCAATCTCAATCAGTGTTCCATACACCACCAGAGCTTTCCGACACCCTGAATGTAAAAAGACGCATCTGGCAGCAAAGCTAACTGTCTGATTGTCATGTAAAAGCTCAGGTGTTTAAACGAGAGTGTGATTTGATTTGAGGGATTAAGATTAAATGGGTGCACCAGTGACCTGGCAGAGTCACATTTACAATACTTAAAAGAGTGAGACAGGTTATTGTCCAAGAATTGAACTTGTACAGGCTTTACAAAAAGAGTTTTGTATTTAAGAAGAAGCATTAATGTGAGCTCGAGAGACATCTAAACACTGTTGTTTGTTATTTAACAAGTTTGGGATGTACAGTAGAGTCAGGCTTTATATTACTGTAAAAAGCAGGAAGAACTTTTGAGTAAGAAGCTACTCTACTAAGTAATTGATACAAAAAATCTCCCCTTCCACTTTGTTGTGCAGCTTTTGGAATAGTTGGTCTGAGACTATCTACGCTGTAGTTAGTTAACTTTCTGACTTAATGTTAATGAGTCTGAAAATGCAGGTTATATGATAAAAGTTTCAGTTTACACTTAAGTGTCTTCTATTGGATAGTTGTGGGCCAGTTAATCTTTACATCATTTCTACCTTGTGACTTAAAACCAAAATAAAAGCCTTGTTTGTTCTTTAAAAGAGCATGTGGAAAAAATTGAGGCTGTTTACATTCTTATATTTACTTTGTGATATAAAGTAAATAAATACTTATTTAACAAGAGTTAAATTCAGGAAATTTATTGGGTACCTACAGACGTGGAATCACATATATCAATCATGTTAGTATGTGGCACATTAGTAAAGCATTGAACAGAAATATCTAAAGGTGGCATTAGAAATCAAAAAATTGTTTTATTTCCAAATCTTTAGACATTTTTCCAAATACCTGCCTTTTTTCAATGAACTTAAAGTGTAACTACACCCTTCAGTTATGCTAGCTCCCTCCCTCTCAGCAAATTTTAAAAAACGCACCAGAGACCTCTGAAGGACAGTAACCTTTAGGGGCGGTGGCCTCGACACCGACCTGACTGATTGACAGACTGACCACAGTAGCGTAGCAGTGAGCTGTTGAGCAGCTACAGTCAGATTCTCCGCCCTGGAAGAGTCCGCTGGAGATTTTACAGTCACTAGAAGCACTTTGACGGTTGTTTGTAAATGTTTCTGTGTGCTACCACTGCGCTAAAATAGAAAAATACTAAGTTAGCAAAAACTAGCATAAACTCCTGTGAATGATGCATCTTGATTAGTATACATTTGAAAATGAGCGCAGCAGTTTCACAGACTCCCATTCAAAGCTGAGGCTGGGGGAGGTGGGCTGCCCTCCCCTCTTGTTCTTACATATAAATGTTGCCCCAAATGGTCGACTCTATTTCAGCATTTGTCTTAAAACGTTGTGGGTGATTTAAAACAGAAGAGGGCTTGTTGAGCCATTTTTAACCCACAAAATGCAAATTTTATTAAATTTAATAATAATGTCAATTTTAACAGCAGCATTGATGTGTTTCATCACAGAATAGTCATATAATTAAATTTACAGCTACCTCTTTAAGCCTATCTCTGAAAGCCTTTACACACTGGGGACGTAACTAATAAACAACACAAAAATGTGAAATGTAGCAATGCGACTGTGCAACTCATTAAAATAAAGAATCTAACCGTGGAACGCATTTTAAAAAATATCCTAATCATTGCTTGGTGTAGATAAAGGGCCAAAATGAAGTTAAAAAATTTCATTTTTCTATGCTTCAGTGTAGACAATCGTTGGGTCTTGAGATGTGGAAAAAGCATTGTTCACATGTCAGGGTTGGGTTTATTTACTCATTTCATACAAATAAATGAAATTTCAATTTGACAGCATGAAATGGATTAATGTTGAAGTGGGTTTTTTTGGGTTTTCTTGATCCCCGAAAGCACACTATTTAAATCCCACACTCCAGGACTTGGCCTCTGGTTTGATTCTGATCCAGTAAGTATTTGTTCCACCGCCAGTCAGAAGTAGGCAGTAGCTTTACTGTAAACACAATTATGCTAACTGTGGCAAGATTCAGTGACCACATAAAGGGAGATAGACTCTCACGCAAAACACTCGCTGAGGCACTCTCACACAGTATACTTACTCACTTACACGCTCATAAACCAAAACATGGCACGCATCCGCACCTGCAATCTCACGATACAGACCCACCCGCTGCTCACATGGACACACACCTACACATCATAAACAACTTCCTATGTGGTCGATTTGATTGGAAAACACCCTGAGAGAGTACAACAAGGGGGCCTTCCCCCTCACTACACACACACTCACACACACTGGAACCACAACAGACAATGGAGGATTTACAGACCAAACAGTCCACAGGAGGCTGCACTGGTGGTGTCCAGCACTATCTGCAGGAACACTCATTTATGAACACACACACACAAAACACACTCACAGCTGAAGAATTAAAAAAATATATTTTCACAGCTAACTGCTGCACGCAAGGTGATTCACACATGCATTCAGTTACTGTCTCTCCTGCACACAAACACACAACAACAACAGCACACACACACACACAATGCCCAGTGTCTCACCTCAGGCAGGCATCTGTTTGGTCAATAGTGTCATTTACAGAATAACACATCATTCTTTCCACTGTGGGAGTGGGTTGGGCTCTCTTTGGTTTCAGAGTCACTGTATTCCCTTCAGCCAACACACACACACACACACACAGAGCACCATATTCAACCTTACACACACCCTTGTGCCACACAACTGTTATTCCTCTTAACTGTGAATTTAAGGGAATCCTCAGGCAACGTGTTCCAGCGACATTAACACTCCTACCTCCCTTCACTGGCCGCAGGCAGGCAAACTGACAGATTTATTTCCATCTCAATTAGTTTAAACAATGTGCAGATTAATACTGCCAGAAGGGGAAAAGTTCAAATGTCCTGTCTGTGGTGTGTGTCACTGCCATTGCTAAGCCTCCTTGTCTCGGCCCGTTGACGCTGACCAGACATCAATCCAGATTGGCTGAATGTTTATTGAGCATCGTTTGCGGGCCTGACATTTCCCACAGAGCAGGGTGCATTAGTTTTATTATTCACCACAAAGTCAAGTGAAAAGCTGTGTTCAATCAAACAAACCGCCATGAGGATCCTCCGTTGTCCCGCCGAGAGAGCACCACTTGAGCTGGAATGCGGCTGCAGACGTCACGGTGACTTAAAATGGTACCAAAAAAAGTTTCATGCAATACAGACTGCATAGCCACTGCCTTATATTGATTGCCCTAAATCTTATTGTGGTGGAGGCAGCGTGCCAGTGCAAAGCAGGTCTGTAACACAAGAGGAGATAGAGTGCTCCTCAGGACTGCAGAGTTGTTGACATTTACTGAATCTGCAGTTTACAGGTAGTGATAAAAATCTGTGTCAGAGATAACCGAAGAACACTGTTTGAAAGTGAAACTTCACATCTGCAGCTTTTGTTTAGAAAGGTCATGAGGCTGAAACCGCCCACGGACACCCAATTAGTGTCCTAGCATTTCCTCTCCTGCTTCCTGTGTCAGACGTGGCCCTAATATGTGGCTTTGACACCTAGTCACAATGACACGAGATTTGCAGTGCCGTGTTTTCAGTGACGTAAAGTTACTGTGAATTCAAGTGGCCTAAAAATTGAAAACCACCACACGGAACAGATTTAATGTTAGCATCTCTAGCCAAAACTGCACATTTAAAAAGAATGCTGTATCTTTAATAACTGGCCAAAAATCTGTGTCTGTTATTTCCTCTTATCGACTATTTTGGTCATGAGTATATAAGGTCTGCAAATAAAGTAAAATCTGCCCTTTTCCTTTTGAGATTTTGTCTTAACACAGAGAAAGTGATGTCATTTTGAGATACATCTAGAAAGGAGATTATTTGCAGAAAACAATAGTAAAATAGCAGATGTGGTTTTGCTGTCCATTGCTGCCAGTATTTGAAAGCAATAATTGTAGAGGGACAAATTCATTTTTAGAAGAAGCTAATCTTTACCTCAGTAGACCAGAATGCAATATAAACCACAAAACATTTGAAATCAAGAGCCTGAATCTCTCACATGGCTGTCACCACTGCTATTGCAACTTTCGGAGCATTACAAGTTTCCATCTGTTGTCTTGAATTTGTTGAAAGTCACTCTTGGAAACACAGGAAATAATTAACTGAAGAAGAAGTGGAGAAGTGAAAATGGTCACACCAAACTGAGTGAACTGAAAAGACTCGACAAGTTAACATTTCCTGGAATACAACAAGAGCACAAATTGATTGCATCTCACATTTAATGATCATCCAAGGGTTGATTTTCCATTCAGATAAGACTGACAAATAGGAAAAAGTGTGTGAGACACTTTTCAAACAAAAAATTATTTTGAAATCTGTCTTTGCACTAATCCCTGCCGGTCCAAGCACTATGTTTAATTTCTCTGCCCTCACAAACTGGCTGGACTCGGCACAAGCAACTGGATAATGACCCCAAAAACCCCAACTGCAAATCAACTCGCTGAGTCAAAATCTATTTCTCAACTGAGGCACTGATGAGCCTTGCGCAAGTGCTTGTCAGAGTTCTACATGTCAGCAGGCAGCAGCCTGGTACCCACATATCTGGCTCTTCAGGACAAGCTAAGTCCTTATGATTTGATTTGTCTTCCCAATAATTGCAACAATTACACTACATTAGTTAAGCCTGTCCACCCATTTCTGGTCATGGCTGATTTTTTCATAGGACTCCAGACAGAGTTGGGGGAGGAGGACGAGGCATTTACTGTAGGAAATGACGGCGGAGTCGAGCTAGGTGTTAACGTCTTCGACCTCAGACAGATTTGGTGGATCTTGGATAGACACGTTTCTGGTAAGACTCCCTTAAAGAGGAGCGAAAGGCCAGGAAACACTCGCTCATACAGTCGTCATTTGTCTGTGTGTGTGTGTGTGTTAGAGGGTTTGGCAGTGTGGTTGTGGTATAGATCTCACTTCTGAGAACAACACTGGGCATTAATCCCCCTTGAGGGTTTCACATCTTTTTCCTTTGTGTTTCTGTTGCAGATATATATTTATATATTTGTGGTGTACACACACGCACACACACAAAATGAAAAATGCAGAGAGGGATATTTAAGGCATCTACATTCCTCAGCTCTACTTTTCCAAGGTGTGGCCTATGAGCACCTCAATATCTCTGATTCATCAACCACACAGATGTTTCATTAAATCAGAACCGAAATAGAATATGTACATGGTGCAGTGGTTACATCAATGATCCTCTTAACCAGTGTTTCTTAAGTTGGGTCCACTCTGGGACTTCAGAAATGCAGCTATAGTGGCTCTCCTTCACACTTCTTCATTTTCTTATTTTATGTTTTTGCAACATTTTTTCCTTGTTTCTTTCCCCTTAGCCTGCATTACTGTGCATGTCTATAAGTCTTCTTACTGCTTGATTGAAGAGCCCTCCAGATGACATAAGTTCAGGGTTGGGAGAGTTACTTTAATAATTTGATCTGGTACACTTACTAATTACCTGTTAAAGAAACAGTCAACCTGATCCAGGTTTGACAACATTAAAATAATGTAACTTTTGGATTACCCCAACACCAAATCTGCAAATAAAGGCAAGAGAAAAGACATATCAAAGGGATTAC
>NW_023340095.1:24662344-24665426 GCF_004916995.1 Morone saxatilis | reverse complement strand
TTCATGAAGCAAATTCAGGCAGTAGCCTATAAAACATTTTCACAGCTGAAAGGCTTAACTTACAGTGTACTGCGCTGTTGTTCCCTGCTGTAAAGACAAAATAATGAAAGCATTTTTTTCACTAGAGGCAACTGTAAGATTAGCTATGGTTTCACTGAGACCAGAGTGATGTTGTGAGACTAGTGTGTTGTAATGTTTGTGCACTGTGCAAGGTAGTGTTTTGTTATTTTTTTGAAAATGTATTTTTCAAAATTGTAACCGATAAGAAAACATTGTTTTCCTTATCGGTTACATCTAGTAAAAATGGGGATTATAATTTTAAAATAAACACCTTTTTTTGTATCCTGACTACATGCCTCTGTTAGATATAATCCATTACTCCCCAACCCTACATGAGGGATGTTGGTGACCTGTCAATATGAGCCATATTCAAGCAGCTTTAAGCCCAAACAGAAGTCATGTAAAAACATAAATATAAAGACTAATCTTTTTGTGTGTTTTGTGTTGAGAGCAGTGTAGTAATGAAAACCTTTAATGCAATTAACAGATGCAATACCTGCATGTGGGGCTCCTGCAGAACACAGTGTTTTAACAGAAGAAGGATAAGTTCAGAGGTATTTAATGACCCTGTGTATATTTTCTTGCAGTTGGTTAGTTGGTTAGTTAGAGAACTAAATTGTGACATAATGTTGGTTCAGATATTTTAAACATGTTTGTGACATCAGAGATAATTTAGTGAAATTCTTTGAAATATTCAGTAGAGATTATCTGCTTGAACAATAATGTGTCTGTGTTTTCTGTAAATAATATAATTACCATCTACTCCTAATCTATGAATAAGCAAATGTTGTTCAGATTACCTCACAAAAAAGAAAAAAGCATGAACATATATTTTCTTTAAATTCATCTTTAATTTTGTTTTCCATTAGAAACATCTGGTAGGCCAGATTGAACAGTGATAGGCCAGCTTTGGCCTGCAGGCCCCAACCTTATATCGTCCTGTTTTAGAATATTCAATAGTGCCCTTCCAGTGGACATACACAACAAAGTGCCTACTATGATGCCCTTCCAGTGGAGAAAACATGAAGTGCCCCCAAGGTGCTAATACTAACCCTGACTAACCAAGATTGTATCCAAACTTTCTTACTTTGTTTTACCCCTGCCACTCAGACCCTAACAGGATTGTTAGAGCGACACTGCTCCCTGGGGAAGAGTTTGTTTGAAGGAATATGGAAAATATTCTGTACCCATACACTCAAAATCTGCATGAGTGTCTCTCTTTTTCCCTCACACACACACACACACACACACACACAGTCAAACACAGAGACAACAATCTGTTGCCCTAAATATCTGATTTAGAAAGACAATAACCACAGCGTAAACACAACAAAGAGACAGAGGGGAGACAGTGAACACAATCTCAAAGCTCATCAACATTCTTGACAGAAAGTATTTGCATAATGTATCCAATCTAGTATGGTAAGATGTAACCACAAGAAAATATACATCACAATTACGCTGTAACATCCATGATTTATTGTACAAGATGGATCCAGCGAAATAAAGCTCTTTGTGCAGAGCAGTTGGACAGACAGAGTCTTAGGAGACCTGTTTTGGTAGGAAGACCATAATTGCTTTGAATTGGCCCTTGCGCAAATGTAGCCTGCTACAGTATGCTGAGAAAGCATTATACTGTGCAAATGTGTGTCTATTTGGGTGTTTCTGTACATGCATGCACCCGAGTCTGTGTGTGTGTGTGTGTGTGTGTGTGTGTGTGTGCGTGTGTTTTGTGCTGCAATCCCCGACTTGATGAAGTGGGTCCACTGAGCCAAAGCGTTGCTGAGAGTTCAGAGTCATCAGTGAGGATCCGAGTGAGACAGCGAGCGACCACAGGTTTGGTCAGGACATGGTCAAGCTTGGGTCAGGGCAGGGTCCAAAGGGAATGGCTATATTAAGTCACTGAGTTTGTTTCAGGGAATGTTTTTAGGGAAAGGAGCTGACCCGTGTTTTTGGGTTCATTGTACTGTAATTTGTTTGTGTTGTCCTTTCTGTTGCTCCTGAATCGAGCCTCTTCTGGGCTGCTCACAAATCATTCTGGTTTTTAACGTGAGCGATTTGGATGTTTGGAAATGTTATCAGGCTTCTGTACGAGGGTATTTGTGCAGTTCTAAATCTTTCTGAATCATTTCTGTTTTACCACAGAAACTGGGCAAATTGTTTTCCCACAGAGGTTTTTCGTATTCCATTAATCCTTCATAATGTGTAGCTTGATATGGAATGTCTCTCCTGTGCCACACCGCTGTTACACAGGGAGAAATTTGTTTCATTTCAACACAGACGACAGGAGGGTTATTTGTCTTTTGCCTCTGTTTTAATTGAACATTTTTTAGTAATATTTGAGTTGCATTACATAATTTGACTAACAAATGGTGAGTCTTGTTATCTCTATAAATATACAATGTGTTAGTGCAACAAGCAGCTGTATGCTTCATGTGCACATTTGCAGCCCCGTGGGATTTTCCCAAACTTCTTTCCCAGACTTGGGGACAGCTCGTGTACATCACATGCTGCAGTATAGTAGGTAAAATGCCCATCCATTCATGAGGAGGACCTCCAGTGTTGTCCTAACCTCCCATTACACGCCATCAATCTGTCACCGTCACAGCCTTGTTACTGTAAGGTCTGTTCCACTTGAAACAAGCCTCTAATTATACTCCCAGTCAACTCCCACTGGACCACATACTGTATGCTGTGCTAACCAGCCACACTGCACTGTAGGTCTGCATCTAAAGGCAGTTTGCAATCGTTGTCTGTGTGTGCGTGTCAATTCCCAAACCTCCACTCAGAATAGCATATAGGACCAGCCACAACGCACATTAACACCCTCTCAACAAGCCGATGACATAGCTGCGGAAACGACATACGAAAAGACGAGTACGACCACCGTTTCTATGTTTGGGTTCTGGGGCTAAGGATATGAAGCTGAAACCTGGTTAAACAGAACAAACCTCTTTCTGTCTCTGTCTCTCTCTCTTCCTCTCTCTCTGTCTCTCTCTCTGTCTCTGTGTCTCTCTTAGTG
>NW_023340095.1:24649917-24662244 GCF_004916995.1 Morone saxatilis | reverse complement strand
GTGTGTGTGTTTGTTTGTGCCTGAGTATAAGCAATGAAATAGAAACGGGGCACCGGGCAAACCATTCTGTGGGTGGAGGAAACTTAGAACCAATCCGATGATGACATTTGCCTTTGGTCTTGCTGTTGACAGTTGCTAAGCTGAAAAGCTGTTATTTTGGCTTTTTGCATGAGGGGTAAATTACCAGAACACGTGTTTCACCAATATCAGCTGAACATTTTGACCTGTATGTGTGTGTGTGTGTGTGTGTTTTGAAGCTTTGTTGCAGCATGTCTGTGTGTGTGTGTATGTGTGTATCTGCGTATATGTCATCCTGGCGTTTGCTCTGAACCCAGCAGCCTTTCACCTCAGCTTCACCCCGGTATCTGCATCTTTGAAGCAGCTGAACTTGCCGTAATGCTGAAGATTAGACTGGAGTCTGCCATTATAAACACATGAGTCATGTTCATTAGAACTAAATGGATGTACAGATCAGGCTGAGGTCAGGGCTTTGACGATTAGAAAACACCAGTTGACAGACCAACTCCCCTGTCACGGGCTGTGTAATTCTTGATCCACTCACAGCCGCCATCTACCGTTTGCGGGCACTCTGGTAACTCTGACTGATATTTCTATGGTTTTGATGTTATTGCAATTAGAGCAAAGGTTTCTCGTTTTATATCCTTTGGTCACTTTTATTTCGTATGGATTTGTAGTGCAAGTGAAATCCAGTCAAGCTGTAAAACTGTGTCACGGACTTGGACCGGGCGAGTGTGAGAGCCGTATCCAAAACCCGAAGGGGTTCAGCTAAAACAGATGAGTGTATATTATCTTACTGCTCTGCATTTTCTAGGATGTCACAGAGTTATGAATTGGCCCATAAATCATCATTACAGGGTAATATCCGTGCTCTGACCCCGACTCTGTCTGTGTAATAGATGCTGGATGAAACGAGGCCTGTGTAACGCTAGACGCAAAATGTGGACCACACAGGAAACTAATGAGGATGAGGAGCCAAAAACTCTGCATACCTTTGCATCAGGATGCCTTGTATGTCTCTCAGATCCAAACACAACCTTCTTGTCTTTTTTGTCTGTGTTTGCAGTTCATTTAGTTTTTTTGTCTTATCAGGTTTATGTTGCTTCCGCTTCCGCTTACGATTTATGATTTTTTTTTCTTTGAGGCAGAGATTGTAAGAATGCATGCCAGCAGATGAGCGTGAGCAAAGTGTGTGGGAACGCACCGGACATGCGTGCGTAAAGTACTGCTGTCAGCGCTACCGGCCAACAGGCGAGGAGTGCCTTCACTGCCCTCCTTGTGGAGCCAATTTTCCCTCAGGAAGCAAAGTGAGTCAGTTGTGGTTTGAAATTGTTTGTGAGTGCATATGGTATGTGTGTGACAGAGGGATACAAAGTAAGAGCAAGAGTGTTTGTCTATGCACATTACATGCTCATATTTGTGTGTGTATTCAAGCTTTTTCGGTGATGGCGTTCCAGGACTGGCATGCTTTTCTCAGGTCAGTCTGAGGTTTACCGGTGTCCTGAAATATACCTCTCACTCCTCACAGTAGGAAATGTTTTATGACAGTTGGCGCAGACATCACACCACTACGCCCCATATGTAAAGTCTAAGAGGAGCATGCGGGGTGCTATCAAAACCAAAATGCACCCAGACAGCACAGTGTAGGACTTGTCTACTGGATGAGGAAATTGTCTTATGTTGTATGCATGTCAGCCAACAACAACTTGAAGACTTTTCACACAGGAAATGATTTAAAGGGGCTGTATACTTGAATCACAAAAAACATATCTTTCCGCTAACTGTCAGTAGTAGCTAACCATGCCAACACATTCTCAATCCTAACTCAACAAATACTGCCACTTGGTCAGTGGCCCTCAGCTTCAAATGTCGTTCAAATGTGCACTAGTGGCTTCATGTTTCTACATCACACTGTACAAGTTGCATACTGGACCAGGACTGACTTCCAAACTATTTGTGATGGTGGTAGGCTCCACTCCTTAAAGTCAGATTTTCAATGAGCAAACGTTTGGTTTCACATAGGATATGAACACGGGTCTCCTGGGTAAAAGTCCTGTGTTTGTTGCAGCCATCCATCCACCTCCATATGTGGACTTTTCACTCTTTATACTACGTTACCTGATTTTGACAGTGGGTGCGTCCACAAGCGACACTAGCGGGATACCTACAGTGTCTTATTTTGAAGGGGAGGGCAACTGACCAAGCTGGAGTATTTGACGAGTTGGGAGTGAGGGTTGACCATGCAGATAGTTTTGGTTTTATGTGCTGAAGTTTTGAAATACCCTCCTGTGAGTTTTCTGTTACCACCCCCAATACAATGGAGGTGACTGGAATTTTGCTTGTGGTGTTCAAAGTGTTGAAAAATTACAATTGAAATACTTAACAGGAACATCTATTTGTAGAAAGAATGTCTCGGTTGCCCCGGATAATCCACAGACCTCACCGTGAACAGTTTTCATTGGAACTACTTTCTACTAAAGAAATTGTCCCAGCGCAAGCTGCCCAGTGAGGTCTGTGGATTTCCCAGTGTAACCAGGACATTGTTTCTGAGAAGACGCATGCTGTTGATATTTTTAAATGTCTTTTTTTTTTTTTCAATTCTGTTAGCGCCAAAAATGAAATTCTCTTAAAATGTCAGCACATAAAACTGAAATTATCAGCATAGCTGGACATCACGACACTGTCATTCTTGCCAGCTGGCATCACACAGTGCAGTACGTCTCCTCTGTGTGGAGAGAGATGAAGCATCAGTGTCTTTTTAGCTCTGTTCATCCAGTAATGTCTGTCTCTTCATTTAATAATGTTTATCTCTGCTAGCACTTTTAAATTAGAACAATCATGGTGAATCTCTGTAAATAATTCATACAATCATTGTATACATTCAGAGCTATGGTCCTCGATTTCCTAGCCGCATGCTCTACGGATAGAAAAGTCTGTCTCAACAGCTACTAGAGGGATTGACCTATCCTAGATGAAACGTACTTGTCTTTTCCTCTAGTACCATCAGCGATTGAAATTTTTTGGCTTTTAAGAAGTTTCTTGTTTTGAATTAAAAATGTACTATATATAAATTCAAGGCTGAATTGTAATGAGTTTGATAATTTCCGTGACTTTTTAACCTGACTGCACCAGATGGTTTGTTACATAGAACCATCTGGGAAGTCGTTGTTGGAAACTGTTTGGACAAGAGGTTGCACTTTCAACCATATAACGTAGTCACACTTACCAAAGCCAGTTGGGAGTGAAAACACCTTTCCATAAAGAAAAGTTTTCAGTGGTGTTCTTTGCCCTTCTTGCAACGAAGAAAATGCTCTCCAGTTCTGACATCACTGATGCTAGCAGCACGTACGCTAACCTCTTTACTAGCCGCCATTGTTGTGTAACAAACACGTCTTTAGGGCTGGGTATCTTTCCAAAAAATGTCTTTTGACTGGCCAAACAAATGGGTTTTAGGTAGAACAGTGGTTATGTGTTAATTAAATATGTAATCTCTTTAATTTTCATCGCTTAAAAATCAATAAAAAAAACAATGATTTAACCTATGACCCCGAAAATGCAGATACTGCACTTCGTCTGTGTATTACCATAATCAGATATAAAGGTAATGCAAAGCCAGAGTGCAGTAACTACAGTCTTTGTGTCTTCTTCCTGAGAAAATCTAATCTAATTTGATGTGTTGTTACATTAAAAATTTATTTCTTATTGCTTCATGTCTAAAATGTTGAAATAGATTAGTAATTAAGAATGTAAGTATTATTTTGTGAGGTTTAACCTATGACACATTTATTTTAATTAGCACAGTAATACCTTGTCCTGTCTAGTTAGCTAGCTTACTATCTGCTACAATCGGCTCAGCTAATAATACACAGATGAAGTCAGTAAGAGTTCCTAGTGGAGAACATGAAGATTCCCTTTGTTTTAATTCCCTAGATTGTCCTGAAATTGTTTAGAATACAGGATTTACAGACAATGAAGCTGCAGTTACTAATGAAGCTCTGAGAAACCGAGGGAGAGCGCAGTAACTAGACTTACTGTTGTTTTTCTTGGTTTTAGATTGGATTTTGTAATTAGTATAGCATAATAGCATAACAGCGGGCGGCTGTGACTCAGAGGCAGAGCGGGTCGTCCCCAATCAGAAGGTTGTTGTTCGATCCCCGGCTCCTCCCTGCCACGTGTCGAAGTATCCTTGAGCAAGATACTGAACCCCAAATTGCTCCGATGCATAGCATCGGTGTGTGAATGTGTATGAATGAGTAGTTTTCTGTTCGATGGACTTTGCCATAGTCGGAATTGCCATTTGTCTAGTCGGAAGACTAGAAAGGCGCTATAAGTACAGGTCCATTTACCAATAATAGTATTGCAGCAATACTTCTAGTCTAATCCAAAGATATCTATCCCAGTGGACGATAAGGGGAACAGACTCGTAGATAAGCAGATACAGACAGCAGATTATATTAGCGTAGATGTTCTCGCCATTATAGCTTTTCTGCAAAATGCCATTCCACCTTCTTTGGCCTGCCCACAGCATTCGTCTGGCAGAGGTGGATGTGCGACTTCAAACTTTCACAATGCTGGCCATGCATGAGCTTACATTGTAACTTAATGCGAAATATCACTTCAAAAAACCAATCTCCAGAGCTATAAAAACAAATGGAGGTGATTTCCGACATATAAAGATGCTTTATGCTTTTCAAACCAATATTTAATAATCTCCAGAGCTTCATGGCTGTGTGGGACTGTCAGGATGTATCCCAGAAGCTCGCGCCACATATTCTTACTTGCTATTTTTCACCCCCAGAAAGTTTCTTGGGGTGATGTGTGTTGTAAAACCCAGTATAGGTGACCATCATTCTGCACAGTTTGAACCCCACCCTCCTGGGATCCCAACTCACAACTGTTTGTAGGCCTCCTGCATCCAGATGACGTGTGTGTGTGTGTGTGTGTTTGTGCTGCTCTGTGATGACGCTTGCTGCGGCAAATTCTGATGTAACTGGTCATCCTCCATGGGGAAAACTCATCCTCAGAAACAACCACTGGGTGGTCCAGTGAACAGTGACAATAGCTTGAAGAAAAGGTACAGCAAATGGAATGAAATAAAGCTTGAGGCTTGCCTCAATGCTGTAGCAGTCAGGAGTCTAATACATCAAACCTAAAACTAATTCCTTAAACAGGATCAAAGGTTTTTCATTTTCATCATATTGCCTTTAATTGACAGTGACAGCTGAAGAGTGACAGGAAAGGAGGGGGAGAGAGAGGGGGATCAAATGTTTGTTGTAGCTCTTAGGTACACTGGGAGAAGCTCAGCTGTGATGGTTTTTGCAGCTGTGAGTCCTGGCAGTAATGTATGTAGGTAATGAATGCAAGTTCAAGCCTTTGAGTTTATTTAAATAAATTCTACTTTTATTTGATCTCACTGGAGTCCATTTATCACACACGCACACACACACACACACACACACCTAGTGGCTATCGGAAGGAAACGGAAGACCTGCATGGAGGGTATTAGCATGAGAGTGAGAAACACAGCTCTTCCTGTACACTGTGTTCTCTGATTCATCTCTATTCAAGAATCACAGATTACCAACGCTGGTGACCAGGCAGGAAAGGATCAGTATCCCTCACTCCGGTGGGAGAAATGTGGGTGTTTTGTGTGTTTACCTTCAAGCGTGTCAGCACAGTGCATGTGTGTCAAACGTGTTTGTTTTGTGCAGTTTGGGTGTTACACAGGCAAAGACCTACACCACTTTGAAGCTCTGGGAAAGAATGTGTCTCCTGCACCTGCCCCCTTCTTCCTCTCTTTTGCTGGACCAAACCTCCCCCTGCTGCAAGACTTTTCCTCTTCCCAGTTCCCTCCTTCTCTTGTGTCTGCAAAAAATATTGCACCACATGTAGGGATCAGAAACATGTACTCATACCTACAGGCCAAAGTAGGTCATTTGTTAGGGCCTTCCAAAATGACTCATATGAGGTTTTTCTTTTTATCTGCCACAGCTGTGGTTGAGGTAGGGTTATTCTAAAACTGCAAGGTTTAAGTTACCCTAGAATCACTGTCATGGTTAAAGGAAACCACCTTTGACTGATAGGAGATTCTGTTTAGACACAAGGGAATAAGTTTGATTTAGGCTTTGGAAGAGACGTATGCAGGCACCTGTTTAGACCACTGCAGCTAAGGACAGTTGTAGCTCAGCTGGTACAGTGAATCAACCATTAAACCTGCAAAAACTAATGTGACCTAAAAGGTCCAATATGTAAGATTTAGTGGCACGTAGATATGTAGTTGCAGATAGCAACTCCATCGCTTCTATGGTGGCTGAGAAATGCACAAAAAACACGAATGCCACTATCTAGACCCAGTGTTTCGTTTGTCCATTCTTGGATAATGTAGAAACATGGTTTTTCAACATGGCAGAGTCCTTGGAAGGTGACCCGCGGCACCTGTACATATAACAGGCTCACTCTAATGTAACAAAAACATAAGAAATCCAAAATTCCACTGATTATTCACTAATGAAAAAATACCTATGAATGTTATATTCCATTTCTGACAATAGATTCTCCTCACACAAGAAGCACATCACAGCAGTTTTCATGTGCAGTTAAGCAAATTGTTGTGTTGTAGCTAAGCTAATGGCTAAGAAAGGGGAAACGTTCGCTGTGTGGAATCAAGATAAAGATTGCAGTCACATAGCTGAGACTGGGGGAGGTGGGCTGCCCTCCTCTGATTAGAGGTTTAACTCTCGTTTCAGGTTTAACAGTTTTTTATATATAAACGTCATGACGTAAATTAGTCCCACACTCTGTCAGCATTGCCTTTCAGAAAAGACAAGAGAAAAAATGCATATGATGATAATGCTGATAGACCTGGTCTATTGGTGGTCCGATTCCCTGCCCCACCTGTCCCCACATGTACTCTTACATCTTATCACATAGACAATAACATACGACAGAAATGAGTGTCATTTTCAGTGTTCATATAAATATGATGAGTTGCACAAGAGCTTGTGTTTTGTTTCTTGGTTATGCAGAAAATGAAATAGTTGATGAGATGAGATGAGATGAGTGTGAATGAAGGCAAGAGATCTGACCTGTTACCCTGCTTTTTAAACATTTCAACAATCGATTTGTAAAGGTGATTGACCTGTGAGTTGTTTTCAGTTTAGTAGCATGACTTATCATAACCAATCAGATTGTCCCATTGAGTGGGTGTACTTGCCTGCAACTTGACTGCTAGACACCCAAGTTATCTGCAGGTTTAAACTGTTTAAATTTAAGACATTTAATGACCTTTTTGAGACCATATTCAGTGAAATTTTAGACCTATTTTACATCCATACTGGCAAAAACAGTACGTGGGATTGGAAGGAAAAACAATGTGTTTCATGTCAGTTTAGCTTTGTAGTAGTTACAGCATACAGATTGTTCCCAAAAACACATTTAAAAGCAAGACTGAAAAATGCAACTTTATACAATTTTAACTTTTTGAGACTTCAAATTCACACAGATGCCACTAAATCCTACACACTGGTCCTTAATATTTAATAATTGATAAAGGCAGTTGACAAGGAAAACTGCAACAAACTGAAAAGGGTTTTGGTTACAAAAGACTCAATACCAAAAAAGTTCTGTTGTTTTCCCTGTAACACTCATTTAAAAGGTAAGATAAATGTATGGCCTCATGCTCGTATGGTATCGTATGGTGTACACTTACTTACCAACATATTGAATTCTATAGTGCTAGTATTATGAAAAAAATATATAAGACATAATATTTGGTGAAATCAAGCATTTGTTCAACCAAAATAAAAACCATTTTTTCTTACCCTTCCTTCTGTTTTCATTACTTTAAGGGTCATTGTAACTGATGTTAACAGTAATGCTAATACTGTTATACTTGATATTGTGAAAATCCCAAGCCTGTTTGTGAGAGATTAGTTTTCAGAAAACAGAACAAAAGTGTGAACAAACCTGAAAATCATGCTACCTTCTGCTTTGGTACTGAACGTAGACAGTTGTTTTCAGCTGTCTGAACAAATGACTAATGCTGTAATACAGTTCTTTCTACATCAGTCCATGTAACACATTTGAGGGGATTTTCATGTTTTTATCCAGATATGTCCGTAAACCTGCTTCTTGGAACAAGCCACAGATCTGCTGTACTGGGTCCCAGAGCTGGTAACATTTGAGCTGATTGAACTGTCTTGTAAGATAACCACAGAGCCTGAGGAGACATCATATGATACCTTCCCACACCAGTGTCTCATCAGCTCAGAGACATGCACTGAACTTTATTGATTAGGCGACGGAGCAGTGGTGTGTCCCCACCTCTCAGCACGTTCACTCTATCCACATATGTACACACAGTCAGTTCATTTCAAGGTTTTCCTGTTTACTTGATAGTGATACACACAAAAGTCGCCCACATTTTGTGAAACACACATACTTTGTACTTGAGAGCAACATATTGTAACCTTAACCTCATTATTCCCCACCCACCCTTAACCCTTGCTCTTACTTAGCCACATTTTTAAATGTCATAACAAACTGCTGCATAGTCAAAGATTGTAGGAAGAACTTAAAGGTTATATATAAGTGTGAGCCCACTGGTTTGTAGAGTACCGTTTGAAGCCATGAGTTTGGCGTTATGGTCGTCGCCATGATTAGACAGAGCCAGCGGAGGTGACGTACAGCTGAGCAGCTCTCATTGGCATCCTAACATATGGAAAACCATAAACTTGTTAAGAAACTGTTTACTAAGCTCATAAATGAAGTGAGGACTTGGCTCATTCTCCATTAAAGTGAATGGGATCGCTGTGTTATTGCAGCCAATGTAGCTCCCCCTGCTGGCCTTTACATAAAATGCAGGTTTTAAGACACTTAAGACTGGCTTCACTTTTCAGACCCGGAAGCTCTGTCCATTATATATACTGTCAATGATTATATACGAAATTCACTTGCCACTAGATGTCACACAAGAGCACCAGCATCTAAAATCAAAACAATGGCCGTAGCTGCTGACCATCTCCATTGACAATTTTACCTTGTAAAAAATTGTAAAACACACTTTAATCACCAAAACCATCTTTGTTAATCTTTCCAGCAATCTTCAACCCTAGTTTGGACAAAATAAACCCTTCATTAGTGCAGTAAAAATGCTTGATATTAAGTATGTTTTTTATTCATCATGGGCGCATGAAACACTTTAAAGTAACATATTTTATTTTTAATGTAGGTTCGCTTACTATAGCTTACTGTTCTTAATACCTTTATTTTGAAAACCGGAAGTGAATACGCTGGTTTCTCCGCATTTACCATAATGCTGAGAATACTTGTACACTCGAAATTTAAGTGCGGCTGATTTGACCACGGAGATCGGAGTAACGGCTGGCTTGACTGCAGTTATCATATCACAGTCATTATCTCGAGATCCGGGAAAACGGAGGAAATAAAATGTATGAATGCATGGCCCTTCAGGGCTTCCGTATTAAAGTGAACTCACTGAATCAGTGTATCTTTTAGCAGTGGAGCTCCTCCAACTGGCGACTAAAGCGCTGGTGTTGGACATGATACATAGTACATCACTTCATTAAAAGACCACAAATCCCAACTCTGTTGCCCAGCTACGGACTATCTAAACAGGGCTTGAAGAGCCTTGAACAGAACTGAGCTTGAACCAGCAATATACTAAACCTAAAGGACCAGTGTGTAGGATTCAGTAGCATCTAGCGGTAAAGTTACAAATTGCAGCCACTTGAATACAGCTCAGCCTCCAGGCATGTAGGAGAAACTACAGTGGATGCAAAGCTTTTGACAGACGTGAAAGGCCCTATCTGCAGCTGGTGTGTGCTTTGTCCAACTGTTAGAAACATGGCGGTTCAACATGGTGGACTCTGAAGAAGAATACCCGCTCCCTCTGTTGATAAAAACAGCTCATTCTAAGGCAACAAAAATGCAATGGTCCTTATTTTCAAGTGATTATACACTAATAAACACATACCTATAAAGCCCAGGTGGAAGTAAAAATGTTATATTGTATCCCTATTTATAAAAACTCAATTTCTTTGTAAGCATGAACTAAAAAGGGAACTAACTTCTCACAATGAACTGAAATGATTCAAATCAGCAAAGCAATCTGTAATGTCCACCTCCACCATTCACTTTAAATGTTCATATAAGCTATCATGACATTGTGTTTTCTACCCACCTGCTGTGTGTGCATCTTAGTTATTTATACATGGGAAATCTGTCTATAGGGTGAGTTTTATTTTGAAGTTTTCTGTGTCATATCTATTTCAGCGATATCTGGAAAAGGCTTAAAAGCTGTAAGTTAATTGGCACTAAAAGGTCCATGACTATCAAAAGTGATTGCTACACTAATATAGTATAATGTAATATAGCAATAACCGCTGCACTTACAACGGTAGAGCTTTAGTAGCCTAATGGTTGGTAAGGCTTGTTAGATAATGCTTACTCACTGCTTACTCTACATCTACGCTGATTTCCTCTGTGAGGCTTTTTCTACTGCCCACTAGGGACAAATTTGCTCTATAAATGACTCATGCCCCCCCCCAAACACACACACATCCTCACAAACACACATTTTAGACAGTCTAATATAGGTTGATTGCATTCAAGTGAGGCTTACTGTGACCGCTCTCTGTGGCCACTGTATTCCTCTCTGTGTTTTTTCCACATTAACTCAGTCAAAGTAATTGCCCCAGCAGAGAAGCAGAGAGACACAGAGGTGATTAGCCTGAACTAGTAACCCCTCACTTAACCATTCAGGTAAGAGGAGGAAACATGACTTTTGCTATTACACAAAGAAAATAAATGCATCTTAATGGAAAAAAATGGTGTGAAAAGAGAAAGATCTCCTCAGTAATAAGGCCTATGATCATATGCGCTGTTGTCTTCATAGCAGCTGATATACACAGTAAAGGACAATGAGAAAATACAGGTAAACAGGTTACTTACTCATAATATCTATATGTACACACAATGTGTGTGTCACAGGAGATGGGTGCATGGTGGTGGGCGCAAGGGTAAAGTACATGGTGAACACCGGTATCTAATCTGACTCACTGCACTGGTAAGATGTTGTTTAGAAAGCCCATAACTTCAGTAATTGTTTCTCATTCGTCACAAACACAGGGAGAAGATGTCCTGCCCACATGGAACAACTAAATGTACACACACAGCAAACATGCCTCATATGTGTGGTGGACGAAGCAATCCGATTCTTTACTCAAGTAAAAATAGCATTACTATGCGGTAAAAACCCAAACCAGCAACAAGGAATTTTCATTTTGTGTAGATTCTGGTGGCCCCTGCGGACAAAAGCGGTAGTGTTTCTACTGCCTCGTTTCATTGATTTCAAGGGGGAATCTGACCAGCATTACGAATAAATACATATGATGGTTTGTTTATGTAGGTGATATAGAGGCATGTTTCACAACCAGTGTAAAACTCCTTGTAGTACGTTTAAGTAAAAGTATCAAAAGGGAAAGGACTAATTATACATATAGCCCATGTAAAAGTATAGGATTATAAATACTGACACATTAAAGCAGTAGCTTAGTTCATCATTTTGCCGCTAGCAGCCTTTAGCTTAGTTTAGCATAAAGACTTATTATTATGTATAAAGGAGCATAAAATGGAAATACTTAGTATCTCAAAACTTGAGTACTTGAGCAAATGAGTACTCTTGCAGAAATCTGATTAATGACTACCAATGGTGTCCTCGAGCCTACAAGGAAGATTGAATGTTAAAAAACACTGGTTTGGCCCTTTCAGAGAAGGCAGGTCCCGGTTCACACTCCTCTCTGACCTGAAACAAACTATTTTTATCTCCATTCTCCAATTTTCCATCATTCCATGCTGTGATGATGATGATGTCTGTTTTCTTTAATGGGTGATCCATGTGCTGCCTGCGGGAGGTTACTCTTCACCCACCCTACTTATACACACACACAACACACACTCACTCATACCAGTACACACAAGGGCAAAGCAGTTAATCGATAAGGCTGTCGGTTATCCTCTAACGCCTCACAAGTTGAATTTTCTTCAATTTACAGCGAGTTCTGGATGTTGCAGAGCTGCTGTCTGAATAAGTAACTTTTTTAATGATCACACTGGTTCTTCCGTGTTTGACAGAAACATCTTTCTACCTGGAACATTCATTATGTTCCAGGTAGAAATCTAGCTGAGTCTAATGTGTTTTTAATGTATGTAATGTACTGTTTTATATTGTTTTACCGATTGATGTTCTTGTATTCTTCTTTTATTATATTGTACAGTGTCTTTGAGTAT
>NW_023340095.1:24644450-24649817 GCF_004916995.1 Morone saxatilis | reverse complement strand
ATAGAGCTGTCTTTTGTCGTTTTATATATATATATATATATATATATATATATATATTATTTTAATTGACACATTTCATAGACCACAAACAGATCTGTGCCCAAGGCCCAACCCAAACACGCTTATGTATTGCACAAAAGATTCCTCCTATTCTGTTACCGAAACAAGTTCATTACACCAGTTTCTGAAGCACGTGCGTGCAGTAGGAGTCTTCCAGTCTTTGAGAATAAGTAATTGTTTTGCTAGTCTTGTGCCCATCAGTGGAGCTGTTTGAATGTGTGAGGGAGGAGTGAAGAGTACTCTGAGCATCCAAAAAGAGCCAGTTCCCTGTCAGAAGAGAGTTCTGTGGTAAACCCCAGAAATAATGAGAAAAAATCTTGACCAAAATGGAGAGATTAGTGGACAGTTACAAAATAAATGCAACAGTGTACCATCATTGGACTTTATCACAGATTGGAGAAACGGGGGTAAGATGTATGCAATGACCATGAAGAGTTTTTCTCAGGCAACACAGTATTAATTTCCCTTCCCCAAGCCTAATTATTACAGTTGACAGGTTCAGAATCTTAAGTAAAGAAATTCACAAATTTGGTGATAAGCTTCGAACTCTGGTATAACAGAAAGCTTTTCATAAAAGAGTGACTCAAAGTGGGAAATGTTCTCCCTCACAAAGTGTCTAAGCTTCATGTAACAAAAACAAATTAGACTCTGGTAGATTGTACTTAATGCTTAACTGCTTAATTAACCAAAAGATCCAAACTTGTCTAATTAGAAGTCATTTAAGCACCAATGTCACAAATATTAGGGCAAAGGCAAGGTTGTGGCAAAATGGTGTACATATTTGAGATATTAGAAAATGTGTAGGTAAGTTTAATTTGAATAAGAACCTTACAAAGAATTTCTGACAACAAAAATATGACTTGACTGATTTGGTAGCAGATTAAGGATTTGTAAAAAGTAAGGACAGTGAAGCATATGGTTTTATTAAGGACATAAGCTCTAATATTAGCCAGAGAGGAGGAAGATAAAGTTGCATACATGTGTTTTTGCATGTGGTTTGGATAATGTATTGATTGTGCTGTAACTACAAAACTAAACCGACATGGAACAAATACTGATTTTCCTTCATATCCTTAATACCTTTTTGCCATTATAGACTTAAAACAGTCTTAAATTTAACCTGCAGAAACCCTGCATCACCAAGAGCTTTATACTTTTGTTAGTTATATCCAGTAGTGTTATCTTCATGAGTTCAGAACTGCCATTGAGTTTGTTGTTAATCTCCAGAGGGACATTTGTTTGATGACATCAGCAGTGAAACACTCAGTGCATGACTTCATACCACAGCAGAGGGGGATTTTTAGTCCCCCATATGGGGAGCACCACCCTTTGTTCTTTGTTTCCTCTGTCAGGTGATAACCATCTCTGCTGTCCAGCTCAGCGGTGTTATGAGGCTGCCAGCTCTGCGCCCCCTGCCCACCTGGAAACCCCACCCAGCTTGATATAACACACTGATAAAAGGGAATGGTTTGACATACTACGACACACAGTCATAAACAGAGTTAGCGAAAAGGTGTTTTATTGAAGACCTCTAAAGCTATTGTGACTATGAACTGTCATAAAAGGCCTCTCTACAGAAAATCCCATTTTGATTTGCATCTTTTGTTGTCCTGAAAAATCCTGCTATAGATACATCACATACGACTTTGATTATAGAACAAACAAAAAGCATCATGTATTTGGATAGAGCTCTCTTCCATCTGCACATACTGATTCAATTAGGAACCCCAAATATGATCTTAAGATTATGAGTCATGGCGATGACCTTCAACTAAACTGGTGAAAACGAACATCAATTCAACTCCATGTCAGGGCAAAAACCCGACATGACTCACTGGTGCATGCAGACAGATACAAGACACCAAACACTCAATGATTAATGGCATAATCAAAAACAGATTACAAAGAAGCACATACTGCCCTCTAGGTACTGTATATATTTAATGCAGTTGTGTGGTGCAGGCAGCATAGCTATTTACATTCATCCACCACCAAGGTACATAACTTACTTCTAGCTATTCTTTATCATCTGAACACCGGTTCTACATTTTCATTTGGAACGACTCCCAAAGTGTCAAACACAATATTAAGAGGAAAGACAGTCCTATCAGTAAAGATACACACAATTCAACTTAGTGCGCTGATGAGTAGTGTGTAGGCCTGCTCATAATCTCCGTTGCACTGGTTAAGGATGTCTTCTAGGAAGACCTTGGAGCAGTCTGGAAAGCTGTTCATCAGTTTCATCAAGGCCCAGTCATAGTCAGGCTCTGGGTCTGGAAAGGACACAGGAAAGCAATAATCCTCATAGAGCCCAATTGAATCATTATTGGTCCCACAAGGTCCCTGCTGAAAGGTTATTTGCTTGTCATGACATACAGTTAAGAACATCTTCTCTCATTCTTATGCATAACAGTTGGAGGTCTTATCACATATTTGATTATTTTCTTTTTGTGGATGAGCCAGAACAATCTGCTTTGTTGGACAAAATACATTTTTCTCAGGTGAATGCACTAAAAGAAGACTGAGAAATGTGGAGTTCCAAACGCTGCAGTCATTTCTTTGCAGAAAGCATGAAAGTTCTTGTGTCTGGCATTTCTTCCCTACAAGTACCCACACCGTCCGGGATTGGACTCCCAGTGGTTCTTTCTGCCACAGGATGGTCAAGTCCCAGGGCCCGATAATTAGAAATGGAGGCCCGGCAACAGTGAGGGATGGACTAGAGAGGCCATCACCAAACCAGGCAGGAGATTGCTTCGGGCAGGTAATGACAGAACAGAAAGACCTGATCAGCACACTGGTAAAATATAGACTGGGGCTGGCGGATACAACCTTAAATTGATTGAGGATGTTGTGGGATTCCAATATGCAGAACTGTGCCCACAGCGGCAGTGCCAGGACTGAAGGTTTGAAATATTCTTTGGTATTTTAGCTTTAACCTCGGACTGGTGAAATTGCCCCGCTGTGGCTGCTGTTTAGATGGGCAGCTAGTGAGCTATAAGGTAGCCCCAAAGCCTCACTACCAGACAGAGGAAAATACAGAAGCTGTAGTGCTACTGTATGCTTGGCAGTCTCTCTGTTCATTTAGTATGGACATTTCAACAGAAGACACATGCAGTTATTGAATTATACTCTACCCATACTTGCCAACCTATTATTATTATGGACCGATCATTTATCGGCTGTAATTGCATTATCGGGATAACTTATAATAACATAAATTTCCCATTATCGGCCGATAATTTATCTGCCCTGAAAAATATCGTGCCTCCCTACTTCTATTTACAATTAACTGTCAATTGAAAATGTCAAGCTCCCTGAATCTTGAATGTCATTTAAATAAACTTGGTCATTCTCCAAGCAGTATAATGGTTAGTACAGTAGAAATAGTTTAGTATGCCCTCTAAGCTTTTATAAGATATTTTATTTCAACAAAGTAGCTTGGTTAACATAAATTCTAGGCATTAGCCACAACAATAAGCTAGTGAATGTGGGTTATCTACTAACAATCTGAGTCTACTACTCTAGTGTGAAGAGAAGATCCCTATACTGTGTAAATGACAAAGCTGATTTAACACTTTCACTCCAAACACCAATTCCTCAAACATTTCAACAATACAATGACATGTATGCTCTATCTTTTACTACTGTCTATAGAAACCCATCAACTCATCAATTTTCCCCCACCAATCAAAAAGAATTTCATTCCATGTAGCATGCCTGCGTGCAGTAGCAGGAAGTGCTTAAGTACAGTAGGTAATGAACATGACGTTCTCTGTTTTGTGTTTTCTTTCTTCCATTGTGAGTGGCAGGTATTCATAAGTGTATGGCAGCCAGTCAGGTATCAAACTCAGTATGTCAATCCAGGCCAATTATATAAGGGCAGGACTGCTCCTCTTGGCATGTCTGTCTGGCTGCAGGCAGAGAGTCTGTCAGTCGAGCCTGGGTTCAGCGCTCCTGGAGAATTTCCCTCTCTGACTGACAGAAGCTTAATGAGTATGTTTGTGTGTGTAGGTGTCAGCCTCTTATGCGCTTGTTCTGTGGGTCCTGTCTGCAAACTCACATTCTTAAATGTGTTTGATATATTGCTCAATCCATAGTAAGTAAAGGTTTGTGCCCAGAAAGAAGGGAAAATACTTTTTCTTAAACACACACACACATTTCCAACAAACTACAAGTATCAGCAGGATTTGAATGCCAGGAGCTACAGTATCACTACGTAGCACACATAACTTCCTGCTGCCTACATTTCTGAAGCACCTAAAGCCTTTGACTTAACGCAGACTAAACAGACAATCACAGTCCTCTAAGAAAGGATGAGGTGGGCAACTCCTGTCACATGTCTGATTTAGGTTTGGTTAACCAGTGTTGAGCAGGACTAAAAAAAGGTGTGAGAAACAGTAGACAGGGTTATTCACCCATACACTCTCAGCTCACCTGCCTCCTCCGTCCAACTGGAGCAGCTCTGTTCTGGAGCTGGGTCCAGGTGAGTGAGGGGCCGTTGTTGTCCTGGGGTATTCAGCGGCTGGTGTCCAAAGTCTTCAGAGGCAAAACAGGGATACTCTGCCTCTTGAGTGCCTTCCCCCTTTGTCTCCCTCTCCCTCTCTCTGCCTCGACCCACGAGTTTGTCCAGAAAGGCAGAGTTCACCCTGTCAAAATATAATGAATCAAAAAAATGGTTCACGTAAAACTAACTATTGCTGTACTTTATAACTCGACATGCTGGCAGGCTCTAAATGGCAGAGACGGGATGTGTTTGACAGCTTGTTAAACTTGTATGCCCATTGAAATATAGTGAGGCCAGTAAACTGCGCACAGCACACTTAACATTCACCGACCCAGCCAGCCTCTACTGGTTTTATTCCAAAAGGATGAACAAAACAAACGATTAATCTTAACTCCATTTTTGGCAGTGTTTGTATTCAGTCTTATATCTGTGCTCTGATGCATTTTACAAAATTGTTTTTATGTTGCATAGTCAGAGACTTAAATTGTTTCATGTAAATGAAATATAAATGTTGTACATACCTCTTATGTTCTAGCTGTACTTCTCTCACACTTTTTGACTCCTTCTCTCTCTGTTTACCCGCCACAGCCTCGCTCTGACAAAAAAGAGATTAGTCAAACTACAAAGGAACAGATAGCTGACAGAGTAATATGCCCTAGGGAACTGAGAAAGAAATAATAGAATCTTATCAGTATTAAATGTAAATGTCATTGTCAGGGCAGATAGTACATACACAAGTGACCCACCGTACTCCTGATACAGAAGCCATTGGCGCTATAGTTTTAAAGGACAATTCCGGCGCA
>NW_023340095.1:24644053-24644350 GCF_004916995.1 Morone saxatilis | reverse complement strand
AGCTATAAAGTTATTAACATGTTGTTGGTCAGTCTATAGTCCATACAATGTAAAAATGTAAATATGAAAGTAATTAACTGAGATTTATACAGTAAAAAAATATACCTACATGTACTGTGCACACACTTCTCCTTCATTTTCACTCTGTCCTAGGAGAACTAATGGGGTCAGCGAGGCGGTTATTTAGGATGGCACTAAAAGGAAGAAGGAACACACAGCCCACCTGTGTGAGCACTGTGCTCCCATCAAAGCTTAGCATTACAATCTCCCACTCAGACACACACATATACACACACA
>NW_023340095.1:24638900-24644047 GCF_004916995.1 Morone saxatilis | reverse complement strand
CACACACACACACACAAAATGGATATGAAGGAGAGATCAATCTGTCTTGTGGAGCCATTGCTGAAAGAACAACAGATCTCAGGGTCCTGCTCAAAACCACATCAAGAAGTTTGACTTTTGCTGCTCCATAGCCGCAAGCTTTCATCTCCTAATCTGTGACGTCTATCTGAGAGAGCTTCAGCCTCAGAGAGTCTGGAGAGAGAGGAGGGGAAGGGAAAGGGAAAGGGAAAGGGAAAGGAAAGGAAAGGACAAGATGGATGAGAGGAAAAGACAGAAGATGAGATAAGAGAAAACAAGGACAGATGAGAAGACAAGAAAGGAGAGAAAAAGTTGAGGAGCTGAGATGAAAGGTGACAAAGTGAGTCGAGGTGTAGTGAGATGAGAAGGCAGGGAGAGGTGAGTCTTTGTTGCTGTCTGTAACCCTGGTATCATCCGGTGAAGAACTGCATCATCCATTTAGCCTGTCCCACCATAACAGAGACTTCTTTATTACTGTAACAGACTCCTTTCTGTTTTTCTCTACACCATAGTTTGACCTCTCTCTCTCTCTCTCACCACTGACTTGCCTGGTGAAAGATTTGCATCAGGTCCGTGTGAGAAAAAGAGAGCGAAAGAGAGAGAAGAGAAATGCACAACAATGAGAAAAGCCCCGAAAGAAAACATTTCCTCGGTCCACCGAGGGAGCTGCGTGTGCAGTTTTAACAGTGTTGTCAGTCACCACATAATACTCTCGCAGCAGAATACAGCGTGTCCTCGGGCCGTTTCCTGCACACACTCTGGTATCACTGACACACACTGGGCTGGGCGGAGGAGCACAGACACTATTAGCACTGTGTCTGACTCTCTGACAGAAGCTGTCAACACTCTCCAATAAATGTATGTTTTCTGAGCTAAGAATAACGGTGACCTCTTCACATTTAATTTACAGCAGCAATTAGCCAAAAAAGGTTGTTGATTAAGACAAAAGTTATTTACAGTGAGGGCAATTAGCTGCCCCCCTTTGGCTGACGGGGCATGCGATTGGGTGGTGAAGAGCTTGGGTTCCCTCCAGGTATTTTACTAGCGCAGGTTATTCCACTCCATTCTGACTATTGCAGACTCCTCACGGTCATGTCATGTTGTGTCTCTGTCTCTACTAAGCGTGAACTCTGGGAAGTCCCTTGAACTCCATGAAAGCCTTTCACTCATTCCCTCACAGGAAAACCAACAGGCCGAGAGGAAGAGAAAAGGAAGCAGGGAGAAAAAAGGGAGGAGCAGACAGACAGACAGCATTAAGAGGCAGAAAGAGAGATGAGAGGCAGCGGCCCTATTCCTGTATTTACACTTCCATTTACTCAACTGTGAGCTTGCTGTACTGCTGTGTGCCCCGGCTCTGACCAGGGGGATCTGGCTCCGCACCCCACCCGGCCTATCGGGGATAGCGCTTAATACCCACGCTGCCCTGGATGATGAGTATTTACTCAGAAAACAGATTACAAAGGCAGATCTATTGGTGTGACTCACCACAGAGCTTCAGTCTCCGACCCCACAGCCACAGATATGAGACTCTGAACCCTGAGACCCATAGAGCAAGAGTGTGTGTCTGCATACCGCGTCTACATGCACACACACTGATGCACAGAGCCGTGTATACAAACAAAGCATGTGAAAGCACATATAAGAGCACACACGCACACTATGTGGTTGCTGGCTTACCCTAGATGACGTGTGTGTGGCACTGCCGGATGCTGGCGGACCCGGGGCTCTCCTCTCAACCCTCTGCAGGAAAGTCTCAGTTGTCCTGCAATAAATATACACATTACATCCTTGCAGATACACATGTCAAAAAGACAAACACACACAAATAATAAGGAGTATTTGTTTACTCCGCAGACACTCCACAGGCCTGGGATGCCGACAGTACTGGAGTCCCACAAAGTTGACCAAGTTTGTTTGTCCCTCTCTGACACTGCCCTCCCCGCTCACAAGCATCTGATCCGCTCTGCTGTCTCACTCCATCTCCTTAGCCCCGTTTCTAAATCTCTTCATTGTTTCTTTAGGTTCACACTTTGGTCTGCTGTCTCCTCTTTTTGTTTCTCTTGTCAGGGAGCCAGAGATGCTACTTGACAAGCAATTTTCCTCAGAGCCGACCATGTATAATATTCCAATAACATCTTGGGGTAATTGATTTAAAGTGGTCTGAGAATATGGCATGGAAACTGTGTGTAGACAGTAGACACTCTGCATCATTATATATATACATATATATAAGACAAGGGGTGTGGAGTATGGAGACATAGGCATTTATCAGGTGCTAAAAGTCAGTCACTCTACTAACTTTGACGGTTCCCTGACTGAGCAAGCTCAGCATGGACGGCTTTGGCCCTTTGCTTCTTGGCAGTCCTGACTCCACTGTTGAGTGAAATGTTTCAAATTATTGGAATGAAATTTGGGCGTAAAACTACACGAGCCTCAGCTTTACTCAGCAAATGTGAGCATGCTATCATTCTAAACTATCCTTTTTTACAATAGCAGAAAACCAGCATTACCACTGCTAACAAGTTTGAATAAGTAAGAGAGGGCAATCAGAGGTGAACCTTGTGTCGCCTGTCTTCATGCCTCGCCTGACATTTACAACTGATACGCCCTGTTTTCCCTTTTTCTGCCAACCGAAAGTGCATCTTACTAAAACTCCACTGATAATTATAGGTCAGCAGAGGATCAGACATTGGGCGCTTCCTTTGTAAAGGGCTGGAGATTGTGTCATTTGATGCATCTATGACTAAGATCCATTGCAGAGCAAGAAAGAACACAACACAGCACAGCAAACAACACAATACCGCATGGTGACAGTGATGAGACCCAAGTGAACCTGATCCAGGGCTGACCTGAGGTGATCCTGCTTGTGCTGCTCCCTCCTCCTCTGCTCCTCCTGTCGCTTCCTCTCCTCCTGGCGCTCAGCCTGCAATGCATCACAGTCAACAGTCAACCGACAGCACACAACCGGATGCATGGCATGCGGCCACCATCCAAGTCAATACTACATGAGTGATATGTATCTCAATCTTCTTTGATAGACTTAAGTTACCAGTTACACATTCAACATTCTAGGTATGTCCCCATCTGATCTCAAAGATCGGTATCGGGTCTTATCAAGGCATTTTTTAGCTGATTGTTATTGACTATGTCAGCACAAACCTAAACCAGATCATTTGTTTTATTAAGTACAAAAGGTTTTGGAATTGGTTCAGTAGACCACCTCAGCCGACAGCCGTGAAACGGGCTGCTATGGCTGCAATGTAACCCTTGGCAGCGAATGCGCCGATCAAACTCTGTCCACAAAAAGTTGTTTTTGACAGGTTCAGATTGTTATCATCAAGTGTGTGACAACATTACGGAAATCCCTACAGACGGGGGACCTTTCTGCTAAAGGATCCTTTTTGTTTTACTACAGCTGCACTAAGTGGAACTGTGGAGAGCCATATTTGTTTTAGGTGCACTAGGTAACTTTTTGTAATATTTGCTGACTGTCACTATATCCTATATCTCCTCCTGTTGTACCACGACACAGATAATCTGTGGGGAAAAAAATCCTCATTCCCGGGTTGTCAGTATTTGACTCAACAATCAACTTTCTTATATCTGATTGGTTGTTTTCATTCAGACACAATGGATTTTTGCAAATGCCATTAGGAGCCAGAGTAAGCTGTTTTTGTGTCCCTTAGTTACATTTTCATTTTGAGATTTTATTCTGGCACCAGTGATGTGTGCATCCTGACCACGTGGGTTGTTACAGTGTGTATTTACTGTAAAACAGGATATTTCTACACAGATCAAGAAGTTGGCTGAGTCCAGGAGCAGGGATGAGCTGTAGTATACTCAGTTTTATGGTCTGTATGGATGTACTCATGATCCAGAGGCATGTCTTTGCCAGCCTCTTGTTAGATCACGTCTATAGACTAAGAAGAGGCTCTTTTGCATGCATCTGTTTGTGAGCTGGATTACCAGTACATTCCTATGGTTTGATAGAGGCCATGGCGCAACAGGGAAAGGTCTGTGGAATACCGCTTTGGTCTTCAGCATTATCCACATAACTGTAACAGTCCATTAACCACTATTAGACCAAAAGCTGGGGTGGAGTAGAACATGTCTGAGAACAGTGAGGAGCCATCTTTGGTGGATGAAAACACGTGACCATTTATCAGGTTGTTCTCATGGCTTTAATGCAGGGTGTGTGAGGGAGGACTGCTCTGAGACACATGGACCTGCCACAACTCACATGGTTGCTTGACTCTACTGACATCTAGAGGTGAAAAATATTGTTCCTCCCTGAGGGAAGACAAACAAGTCACCAAAATCACCTAAATCTATCTACCCAGTCATATATCCATACCTATAGCATTTTATCTGTTGATCGATTAGTGGTTTGGACCATAAAATGTCAGAAAACGGTAAAAAATGTTCCCAGTGTTTCCCAAAGCCCAACCTGACGTCCTCAAATGTCTAATTTAGTCCACAACCCAAAGATATTCAGTTTACTGTCATATAGGACAAAAGAAACCAGAAAATATTCACATTTGAGAAGCTGGAATTAGAATTTAACCTTTTAACCAATTAATTGATTATCAAAATAATTGCCTTCTTATCTTTGGCTCACACAAAAGTGCAACAACATCAACTGGTTGAAACTAACTGCTAAACAGAAACTGAAAGATCAGTTCATGCAAAGTGATCCCAGAAACATGACGTCATGTGATATTTATGCAGAACTTAAACAAGAGCTTAAATTGGAAAGGTGTTTGTTGTACAAAAAACAAAAGTACCAATTTTAGAGTAAACAACACCAGAATTCCTAAAGTCACTGGGAGACGGGCTGGATAGAACCCATAGGGTCTGCAACCTTTGTAATCACAAACATATTTTGTTTGAATGTGAGAATATAATTATAATGAATTATAGAGAAAGATATTTGCTAAAGTATTATTTAAACCATCCATGTTTACAAAAATGTAGCTACAATCAGATGAGCCTAAAGTTATTTGTAAAACTAGGAGCCTTTCTGATGAAGGTCCTTCTTTTGTTTAAGTAACATTTGTTGTACTTTAGCCACGCACTTGTTAAATGGTAAATGGACCTGTACTTGTACAGCACCTTTCTAGTCTTCCGAC
>NW_023340095.1:24637386-24638895 GCF_004916995.1 Morone saxatilis | reverse complement strand
ACATTCACCCTTTCACACACACATTCCATAAAACAAGCGTTTCGAGCAATTCGGGGTTCAGTATCTTGCTCAAGGATACTTCGACATGTGGCACCAGGAGCCGGGAATTGAACCTACAACCTTCCGATTAGGGGACGACCCGCTCTTCCTCTCCGCCACATTAGTTCGAGCTAAAAGCTAGCTAACAAGCTAGCCAATTTACATCAGTCACTAGTTAAATAAAGTTTTGCTAACTTTTGTTAAAACATGATTCTACATATATCACTAAGCACATAGCCTAACAAAGTGCAGGAAAGGAGAAAGTTGAATGAGGTTCTGAGTGACTCTTGCTCAACTGTTATTGGAGCACAGAGCAAAAAGGGGCGGGACTTCAGTAGGGTCAATAACACCAATAACTGAACTTGTACAGGTGTACCTAACACAGTACGGGGCTCACTGAAGTGTAGATGAGCTGGACCTGACTTGCTTTAATATTTTTGCTATTACTGTAACACTAACATTCAGACTTAGCTCTTAAAAAAATGATTATATTATACATTATTCCTGTTGTTTTAATCTTGGTCTCACCAGCTCCCTCTGCTGGGCTTTCTTCCTCTGCAACTCCTCCTCCTCTTCTTGTCTCCTCCTCCTGTCCAGCTCCTCTTTTCTCAGCTTCAAACAATAGATTAGACATGAAATATTTCTTTGTGGTTCAGACATCACAGAAGGGGTTGGAAAAGCGACGCATCATCTCAAACGTGGTATGATTTAGCACACTGTATTCTTATTCATAGAGCACATACCTTCTTCTGCAGTTTGGTGCAACGGAAGTCTGTATGCTGCCTCTGCCGGGCTTCAGCCAGTGTAACATTCCCACCTTGATAAATTAAACAGAAATTTGCAAGGGCAAAACAAAGTAAGAATTAGTTATAAGAAGTTATACAAATAGTTGAAGATGATTTGCATTTGAGGCAAATGTGAGAGCAGAGATGTGTGTGCTGTCTCACCCAGTCTCTCTGGATTCAGGTGCACAGGCTGGGGTCTGTTTGCCTCTTTCCATCTCTCAAGATCCTCCGCTTCTTTTTGAGCCACTACAGCAAAATAAACCTTTGTTACTTAGGAAAGAGATTTCAGCATGTATGAAGATTAAACTAAACAGCAGGTAGGATGGTCTGCCTACTCGATTTAATCTTGTTTCGCCGGGATTCATTCGGTGGGATCACGGTGAATCCACCTGAGCTGAGACAAGGACAGACAGAAAGAGCTTTTTAGTCATGGCCATGGGGGGGCTCAACCAGTACATGGGGCTGCAAAGAAAATACTTGATTTTTATGACTTTATAAAACATCAATCAATCAACTAGAACAAATGAGGGAGAATCCATGGTTATTATTTGAGCGTGGCACATTCCACAGTGCTTGGTTAGAAACTGTGCACCCCCCCCACTCTCTCTCTATTTTTTAAATTTTTCTGCAGCTTTTACTGCTCCAGCTGTCGTAACTCCGAACAAAAGACAATGTTGTTGATTTC
>NW_023340095.1:24632568-24637192 GCF_004916995.1 Morone saxatilis | reverse complement strand
TGAAAACATCCTTCTAGTGTCAAACTCTGCACAGACAGCATTCAAACAGCACACTGTAGGAACAGGAACAAACACTGGTTTCTGAACTTAACCTTTACATATTTCTTTATTTAAACATAGAAAAATACTAAAATGCTTGAGGGGACTTAACACAGATTTGTGATGTGGCTATAGCGCCCTCTAGCCCCAAGTGAAGAGCTGTGCATGTTAGTCATTAAATGTGCTGTGCATACTGTAACACCCACAGCACTAAGTATCAAGAACTGTCAAAAGTAGTAACAGAATGCTTGGTTTACATTCATTATATTTACTGTTATAATCGTAATAATAATAATAATAATAATATTTTGGTTAAATATGGTTCTAAGGCAAAGTTCAAATCAACTACAGCCTTTGTATTTGGTGGCGTGGATCAATGTAGCATGTTTTTAGTATCAGACAGCAGGCTTTTTTTTGCTTACGTCTGGGTCATGACCTGAGAGATAAACACAAGCTTTTCAAAAGTATATGTTGATTTCTGTTCTTTGGATTTTTACACAGTACTATAGGTATAAGTATAGGGATGCAGGATAATAATTGGGGCCAGAAAATAGGACATGTATATTACTGTGTATAATTCTGATTATTGAATTATAGCAGATAAATTATTGGTTGATAATAGTTATTATTTTGAATTGTCATACAATACGTGTGATAGGCTTTATGTTCTATGAAAGCCAAAATATGTTTCTGAAGTTTTTTGATGTACTTTACTAGAAAGAATAAATGAACTTTTAAAGAGTCAGAATTGTTGTTTGTTGTTGTTAAAGGTTATTAAATCATCCATTTTTACTCTCTGCATCTCAGCATTTCTTGCCATCAGCTGTTTAAGAACTAAAGGATATGAACTTCTTTTTAGAATACTATAAAGTGACATTTGTTGGGGTCTGTAGCACTACAGTACATTATAATGCTGTTTGTCACATTTTACATTAATTAAACAAATGTTATGTTGGCATACATTTTACTTTTACTCCATTATATTTCATATTATATTTAATTTATATAACAGCCATAGTTAGTTTCTCATAAGATTAAACATATCATCAGTCTATAAAGAAAGAATACTCATCAGTATGCAAAGCTGTTAAAATGAACTCTTTGAACCTTGTCCAGCTACAACAATAAAATGCTGCTTACAGTAATAAATGTTCCTAGTATGATGCTGCAATCAAGTGAGACAGATCTTTGAAAGTAAGTTGCTCTAGTTGCTGTGGTTTGTCATCAGTGTTATAGTAGTGTAAATCAACAATAATATCATTTTAGTCATTAGTACTGTACTTGTAGTAATGTAAATTTCTAGTAGCCTATTTTTTATTGTGTAGCCTATGATAATGACATAGCACAGGCAACACAAGGGCTTTAGTTGTTAAAACATTTAACCAAAAGGTCTTAACTCATCCGTGATATTATTGGTTGAAATATAATTGGTTATTGGTTGCATCACAGTCAGGCTTTGGGGAGTAAGGGATTACATGTAACTGAGCTATGTAGTTAGGATACAAAAAAGGTGACTAATCTTTTAAAGTTACAGAAAAAATGATCAACTGTTAGTTAACTGTAACAGTTTACAGTTACATTTACATTTTGATTATTTAACAGGATTACAGGTTTACTTTAAAAATACACTGAGCACAGGACATATTTTCAATGACTAAATTTTTTTTTACGAGAATTTACGAGAGACAGTGAAGGCACCGTTTCTCTCTCCAGTCAGAGGAAATGAAAGTGAAAGGGAGCCGCTATCAATGAACCATTAGCAGTAAATAGAAGTAAATATTAGCATGTAAATGTTGCTCTGAAGAGAACTCTTTCTTGTATCATTAAAAAGTAACAGTACATGTCTGTGGTGCTTCAATTGTGTCAGAAGATCGTGTCAGACTGGAGATAATGTTCATTTTAGTGAAACAGAACTTACTACTGTGGCTGTCTGTCTGTCGCTGGAGCTCTCCCGCCTTCAGGTGCATCTCGGTGGGGATTGTCAGCGGTCTGCTCGTTAGCTGGGACACCTGGGTGGCTGTCTCTGAGGGGGTCAGAGCCGGTCCTGTTCAGCTGCTTTCTAGTGTCTCTCTGGTTGTTGTAAGGGTCCATAATGACTGACCGGCTCCTGCTGTCTGTCTGTCTGACCGACCGTACCGGTTGTCGTCCTGTTCTTAGTTCACTTTTCTTTCACATGGACTGTATAGTGAGTAAACAGCAGTGCGCTCCAACTTCCAGCAGTGGGAGGGTTTAATGCCATAGCGCCATCTGCTGGAATAACAGGCAGAGGGCGGCATATGAAGTTAGAGCTGTATTCAGTGAAGTGTTGAAAGAGATATCCAGCCATTCCTCCACTAGGAATGGTGTTTAGACAGTATTTACTCTACACTATTGCACTGTTGTCTACTGTCTACATATGTATAACTGTAGTTTATCTATTTTGTTGAGCTTATTGTGCTGTTTATTTATACTTACTGTGTGCAGTAAAAAGAGTCAGTTTCCGTGTATGTGTGCATGTTCCTTGCCAATAAAATGGATTCTGATTCTGGTTAGATATAGATTTATCTTTCTTATGGTTATTTCTGCCTTTCTTAATTTATTTTATTTAGTTTTTATTATAGCTTTTATTAAATACTATCATTATAGCTGTAAAATCTGTTTTTATTGTGTTTTATTGTATTTTCTATCATTGTATTGTATTTTTAAATGTATTTCATTTATATTCCATTGGGTCTTATCAGTCATTTGTGAAGCACTTTGAATTGCACTAAACTGTATGAAAGGTGCCATACAAATAAGGTTTGATAGATTGATTATTGTCCTGTATATGTCATATCCCTGTTTTACTACTTAGGGCATTGTTTCTCAACCTGGGGTCTGTGGACCTCTAGGGGTCATTGAGCCAGTTCCAGACAAATGTGGAATATTGTCATTTCATTATTATATAATTGACTAGAAGTTAGCCCAGTGACAGACTGTATAAGAGTGACTGTTATTCATACTTTTCATCTGCCAATCTGCAGTACTGACAGTTATGGAATAACTAAATTTGATCAGACGGGATCCCTGAGACTACAACAAATCTGGGTCAGCAGCCTGGTGTGCATCAATTTGGGGTTCCATGACACCAAAAAGGCCAAGAAGCACTAACATAGGTCTGTACATAAGACCTCAACTTTAAGCCTACTATATTGCATAATATACTCAGTATAAAGTTCATTTCTTTTTGAGCAAAACATACATTAAATGGATAGTGACAGAAGATATTATTGTCTTGTGTTATTTATCTATATGTAATATCTATTGAACAGTAGGATCAGTGACAGGTTCCTGTCCTGTTTTATGTCTTGTTTCCATCTAAAACATCTTGAGACTATTGATAATTGATTAGTCAAGTGAGTAACTATTTTGATAATCATACGTGCAAATGCAAAGAATTTGCTGTTTCCAACCTCTTAAATGTGAGGATGTGTAGCTTTTCTGTTTGTCTATAAATTGAATATCTTTGGACTGTTAATCAGGCTCAACAAGAAGTAAGCCTTCCCGCTTCCTTCTCTGCTCTGATGAGAGTTGTACATGTTCAGTACAAATTGGGCCTTCATGAGTAAATGACATTAAAAAGACAACAAAGTTTATGAACTTATCCTGGAAACAGGAGTTTAGTTGGATGGTGTTAGAGCAACAGTCTCAAACAACTGGCCTGAGGGCTATTTCTGGCCCTCCAACCTCTTTCCTATGGCCCACAACATGATGTTAAAAATATAATATAGGCCATCCCATAAAATTATTATCTTTTCAATATTTTTTTTCTAGTTCCATACCAATTTCAATTACCCCTTCATACAAAATTTCAATAAAAACAACAATTTTATCACAAAATAAGTAACATTTGTTATTATATATATATACATATTTAAATAATGGCAAAGGTCATATAAGCCTGCAAATGCATGCAAAGGGTTGATAAGACGAGACCATGTTTCAGAGCTTGTTGATTATATGGTGAGTTAGTCTCCAGAGAAAGAAAGGCAGGGCAGTTTTCAGCAAGCACAGTGTCAGAACGGATTAGCGAGTTATCAAGTGACATTTATGATCAGTTGTGCTAAAATTAATGCATATACAAATTAAACTGCTTTTTCGTAATAGAAATATTTTCAGAAATATTATGCTTTCTTGTAGTACTTGAACGTTGCAGTGGCCCCCATACAATTTGTGTTTGAGACACCTGCACTAGAGGATGTGCATTAAACTCCAACCCTTGAACCCTGTAAGACATTTGGATATCACCTTGAGCTCTGACATTTTTCACAATTTCCAGACATTATATACAGTGTTCAGTAGTTTTATTCTACAGCATGGTGGTGCTGTAAGCTAGCACAAGATAGGAAAAAATACAGGAAGTGCTGAAAGTCGTTGTTACTGCCTGTATACTGATTTGCTTCTGTAAAATCAGTAACCATGTTATGTGACTCTGATTCTTTCTACAGTCGGACACAATATAGAAACAAATAATCCATCAATTAGACTTGTCTCTGTACTTATGACTTGTCTCTGTACTTGTATTATTAGATCTTAGTGCTGCATTTGACACCATTGACCATAATAT
>NW_023340095.1:24629273-24632468 GCF_004916995.1 Morone saxatilis | reverse complement strand
TTGTGAATTGGCGCTATACAAATTGAATTGAATTGAGACACAATCAGCAGATTGATAGTTATCTCCAGCCCTAAATGAGCACACACTTTATGATAAACCCCAGATTTTTTATTTCAGCTGTATTATTAAAACTGAAGGGGATAAAATGAATCCAGCTCCGCTCAAAGAACACCCATGTTTCTTCAAAAACTCATTTATTATGAGTTATCATATTAGGACTTAATGCTGATTACAAACCAAGACTATTTAATGCACATTTTTGGCAGGACATGATAAGCCAACATTGGATGTTAATACACACACGTACAAAGGAAGGACATATAAATACACCTCTTAAACAACTGTGACTAGTGGAGTTAATCAGAAATCTAAAAGCTACGTATTGTAGTCTTGATTACATTTGTTAACAATATGTGTAAGAAGAGTCAGAACCATTGTTTGGATGCTATAGTCCATATGTTATGTGTTTCGTGCTGCTCGACAATAAAACTTGCTGAGAGGTTTTATGAGTGGGAGCAGGTGCTGTGGTTTTAAACTACCACTGTGGCTCTAAAACAGACAACGTTGCTGGAGGCATTGTTTAAACATTACAAGGAGATGACCAGAATCGACTGATGACTTTGACACAAAATGAATAAGGCAGTGAGGGTCCCTCAGACAGATTGTGTCCCCTGGCTAGCACAGATCACCAACAAATACTGAAAACACACACCACACACCACACTCACTTCAGGGGACCTAGTGCAATTAGGGTAAACAAGGTCACTGAGCAGTCAGGTCGTTGGCCCAGTGTCAGACCTGGAGACGGTTTATGGCTGTCTGCTAGTGATGCATTAACAGGGCTGATGGTCCACACTGATCAGAATCCTCCATTCTCCTTTCTTCCAGACAAGGCACCCAGCGTGATCAGACCCCCCGGTCAGGAAATGACTTGGTTTCAGTTGTGGATCTCGTGGGGTCGTGGGCTTACTCCCCCCTGCTTCAGTGGTAATTCCAGTATCTGTATAGCTGTCTCTGTGCATGAGTATGTGTTTGAATGTGTGTGTGTGTCTGTGTTTAACTGCTGAGTCTGCGGGGTGAGATCACAGTTTGGGCGGGCTGGCTAGCTTAATCTTCAGGTTCTCTCCCAGCTTGTCGAGGAATTCAAAGGTATTCAAATAGTCGGCACGTGTCACACTGCAAACAGGAAGAGAGGAGAAAGGGTTGAGTATACTTAAAATTTACTTTGGAATGGGTTCATAAACAACAGTATCTGAGAATGCTGCCAGCTAAGCCTGGATGAAAAGTATAAAAAACAATAAGACTGGACATTGAGAGCATGTAGTGGGGAGGAGGAGAAGCTACCTTTATCACAAACACCTCTTTCAGCATTCAAGTGAGAAGAACTGATTGTAACTGACTGAGATGTGAGTAAGATAGTGGTACAGTGAAGTTAAATCCTACACTCAGCAATCAATCAGTACTCATGCCGTAGTCGTCTACAGCAGGAACACTGTAGCACCTGATGCAGAAACATGCAGTGAGTGTTCGATAAAGGAGATACTAACTTTGGCAGGCCTTTGATGCAGATAGCCAGATCCTTGGTCATGAATCCAGCCTCGATGGTCTCGATGCAGACGGCCTCCAGTGCCTCAGAGAACACCCGCAGCTCTGTGTTGTTGTCCAGCTTTGCACGGTGCAGTAGGCCTCGCGTCCATGCAAAGATGGAGGCTGTAGCACACAAACGCCCAGCGGAAGGACACAATTTAGTTGATTAATTCATACACAGTATATTACACGTCATATTATTATGTTTTTTTGGGGTCATGTTGGGTTGCTAAATGTCTATGCATCGTGTTTTACCTATGGGGTTGGTGGAGGTCTCTTTTCCCTGCTGGTGCTGTCTGTAGTGGCGCGTCACTGTGCCATGGGCAGCCTCAGACTCCACTGTGCGTCCATCGGGACAGATCAGCACACTAGTCATCATACCCAGGGAGCCGTAGCCTGAAACAGGGTCACACAAAACCACATCAACAACTGAAAGTGTTTGAACCTGAGACAGCAAAATTAGCAATCTATATTATGACAATGCAGTTTTGCAGGGGTCAGATTATAAGGAATGTTTCTACATATAGCTCTTCACATGATGGTACAGTTGTCTCTACCAACCTTGAGCCACAGAGTCAGACTGTACATCTCCATCATAGTTCTTGCAGGCCCAAATGAAGCCTCCCTCAGATTTCATGGCCTGGGCCACCATGTCATCTATCAGACGGTGCTCATACCAGATGCCTTTGGCCTCATACTGAGCACGGTATTCCCTGGACACATAAAGATGGGGACAACACCTCTAAGTGGTGATCTACATCTGGTATAAAAGTGTGTGTGATCGCAGTTGTAAAAGAGAGCGAGACAGAGTGAGAGCTAATTTGCACGTGTTTCTGTGGAGTTTAAAGTCCTTACTTCTCGTAAATTTCCTGGAAGATGTCTTTGAAGCGACCGTCGTACTTCTTCAGGATGGTGTTCTTGGTGCTGAGGTAGAGAGGCCAGCCTTTGGCCAAGGACATCTGGAAGGAGCTGTGAGCAAAGTCCTTGATGGACTTATCTGTATTGTACATCCCCATGGCTACACCGCCAGTGCCTGGACAGACACACAGACACAAATACAGACCTTAAGTACAGTACATTCTCTTTTCAACCAGCTAAAATGCAGTTACAACATCAATGTGCCACAATACACAAATCTGTAAAATGATTTAGATCATTTGTACAATTATAGGTTTAAAGAGAAACAATATTGATTAGACATCATTTCAATGTATTTAATATTTCATATAAACTGTCTTAAATATGGAACTATATAGGCTGTGTGCTGCCAACAAGAAGCTTCCAGGACATCATAATGGGAAAAGATCTGTACATTCATGTAAAATAGGATATTGTGTTTACTTCTGTAACGCGCATGTGCAACTACTTATGCACAAGTTAGTTGAGTTACAATGCATGACAAGTCCTTGGATTGGCAGGAAGATGTGGTGGAGGAGTGGGTTAGTTTTTATATTTATACTGGCTTTCAACTGAGAAATCTGGATTTTGGTTTTAGGCCCCAAAGGGAAGACAGGCTATTTTATACACTGTAGACTCTGTAGAGCAGGGGTGTCAAACTCTGGCCCGCGGGCCAAATTTGGCCCGCGTTGTAATTATATTTGGCCCGCG
>NW_023340095.1:24629053-24629173 GCF_004916995.1 Morone saxatilis | reverse complement strand
GAGTTTGACACCCCTGCTGTAGAGGATAAAAAACATCCAAGAGAAATGTGGTCTAAATGTGAACGTTTAATATATGTCTTCAAATAGTCTGATAAAAAAAAGTTCACTTTTGAACCAATT
>NW_023340095.1:24628390-24629019 GCF_004916995.1 Morone saxatilis | reverse complement strand
GGTGACCATATTTGTCTTTTGAACGTCTCAGTAGTATGACCAAATAACAAATATTACAATGTTTGTTTCAGACTTATACAAACACTGAGAAAGGCCTTAAAAGGAAATCACTTTTGTCAGTAGTCATTACTGGCTTTTGTAATCTATTGCAGTGAGCTCAGTGTTTGGGTTTGAGTGATATATATGTGTGAATAGTTACAACAGAACTGAAACAAATAGATACGCCATATCTTATATTTTCCCATTTGCAATGTGAACACAGTGGAAAGTGTGCTTCTAAAAGCTTTTCCCCTTGTGCCAGTCCAACGTAGTTATATTGACTCAAACACATTACATTATGATTTGACATCTTTGCTCTGAAGCCCAGCTCAGGCCAAAGATTCACAACGACACAAATTGACACTCACAACTACTTGCCATGCGCGGTCTACTACATTCTAAAAAACAGTTTACACCAACACAGCTAGACGAGACAGTTCATTGTCTCCTTAACAAATACCCTCTGTACTTCCATTTTAACTGCCAGCTCTTAAGGCTATTTTGTAGCTTGATATAATATGTAGAGTCTCAAAAATATGAATGAGCACAGTTATATTGCTACAGAAACAGAAACTTGAAGCCACCAGTGC
>NW_023340095.1:24627972-24628174 GCF_004916995.1 Morone saxatilis | reverse complement strand
GGCACCAGGGCCACCACTAGAGGGCATTGTGAGGTGCCACATTTGGACAAACTGCGCAGTAAAGGGAGGTAAATATCGGAATGTTATACCATGTGTAATAAGGGAGTGCCCTACATATCCCACTGAGGCAATGGCTTGAGGATTTTGTTTTGTGATTGCTTTTACCTGATGTTCTAAAATACGGTGGCCCAGAGGTGTCAGG
>NW_023340095.1:24612079-24627960 GCF_004916995.1 Morone saxatilis | reverse complement strand
GCCACAACACAAATACAAAAGCCACAACGGAAATGAAACTACAACGGAAGTCAAACTACAACGGACCACTTCCGTTGTAGTTTCATTTCCGTTGTGGCTTTTGTATTCGGCCTGACACCTCTGGGCCACCGTACTAAAACCAGCCACTGGAGATTTGACAAGCTGAGTTGCAGGTAACCCCATCAACCGGCTTAAGTCGAGCTGAGACAAACATTTCACACTGCTGCAACTTTTCTTTGCAATGTTTTCAAAAGGTTTCGTCTTGTTGTCAATCTTTGGTCTGAACTGGGCTTTAGATAGTTTTCACTTGAGACTGATGTGTTTATATCCATGATACAGTGTCACAACTGACCCATCCTTAGTCCCGCCCCTTTTCGCTCTGTGCTCCAATAACAGCTGAACAAGCCTCAGTCAGAACCTTGATCAACTTCCCCCTTAATGTACTTAGATATGCTATGAGCAAGGCTCTCTATGTTGAAAAGACAACCACATTTTGATGGTTAAAAGATAAAAACAACATATATAGTTACATCTTATGTTTTGCTAACATTAGCTAGCTTAAGGTGTGATAATATGTTACGTTTACCTTTTAACCATTTTGTTTAACCGAAATGTCTTTTCAGCATAAACTTAATTGGTCAATTTTTAGCTATCTTGTCTGACCCATTTTACATGTGGGGGGTTGGAGGCATACTCGTACATTGGGCTGGCTGTGTTCTTACCCTCAAACTCATGGATGACAAATTTAACTGGCTCTCCGTTTGTGGGCGTGTAGGTCATCTCCACTTTCCCAGGCCCAGGCACCACAAAGTCAGTGGCTTTGTACTGTGGGGAGCACATTGAGAAAGACCAATGGTTAATAAAGCAACAAGACAGTTTGACCCCACTAAACCACGCAGTCATCGGACAACAATGACCAGGACAGTCTAAAACGCCTCTGCAGGACTATGCTGTCATCACCTGCACTGTTACAGTATGTCAGCACAGTGTGTAACATGCCTACCTCTGGTATACATGGAATATCATGTCACTCGCAGCCATTTGACAATTCACCTGGATTACTCTTCTCTGAGGGGAGAACTGTTGGCTTTGGCACAGCGCCTAGAGCCAACCTATGATTGAGATCTGCTGAGATCATTGCTGCAACTTGTTTAGGCTGTAGTGCATTATGGTCCAAAGGACAGCTGAGGAAATATACTTATTGACCAAGACTCTCCTGATAACCCTACAATGTCTGATATAACTGTAACTTATTGAGCTCATACATGAGTTGACAGGGAGCCAGCAGTCAGCTTGTCTAGAAATGATGCTTCAGTAACAGCAGCACCTTTGTCAGACAATAAAGAAGCAGGTATAATTTTCTATGCACATACAGTATATTGCTACACAGTTAGAGTTGCTCCTGTTAACTGAAGTCCTGCATTTTCAGTTCATCATTTTTGGCTAACTGGCTCCGTGTGAACCAACAGGGTACCTGATCTCCATGGGCGTGCCTGCCGATGATGATGGGCTTGATCCAGCCAGGCACCAGACGGGGGATGTTCTTGCAGAGGATGGCCTCCCTGAACACTGTGCCTCCGAGGATGTTACGGATGGTGCCATTGGGTGAGCGCCACATCTGCTTAAGCTTGAATTCCTCCACGCGATTCTCATCCGGCGTGATGGTGGCACACTTAATGCCCACGTTGTACCGCTGGACTGCCTCCGCCGCCTCAACCGTCACCCGATCGTCTGTCGCATCTCTGTTCTCCATACCGAGGTCATAGCTTTGCAGGAAGCGACAAAGAGAATAGAGTTTTAAATGAACAGAAGCAGAGAAAAAGCTAATACATCATGCATTAGGGCTGCACAATTAGTTGAATTATTAACAAAATTGCAAAAAGTGCAATATGCAAATCACAGAAGCTGCAATGTTTTGATAAAGGTAAAATGTGATAAACAGTACTGTAGTGCTGCAAAAAAGCCCTGGTTTACAAATCCAGTTCTCCATATAAAGAAAATCTGTTGCTTGGTACAGACCTCAACAAATGTTACATCATCATGAGTTTGATTTTCAGTGAAAATAAAAACTGTAATGTAAAAATGTATCATATTGCAATAGTGTCAAGACAATCGCCAGCATGATTTTTTTTAACCGTACGGTACAGCCCTAACATGCATCCATCATGGTCTGGAAATGTTTTGAAATTTTCTTTATCTGTGCCAAATCAATTTGTACATTTTCCTACAGACAGATACCAAAACAGTACTTTTTCAATACTTAGTTTGAGCAATATTAACATTTCTTAATCCTTTTCTTTTGTTTAACAAAATATACCAGACTCCAGCATGTATCACTTTTTAATAAATAACTATGCCAAAGTAAAATATAAGTTAAAGTTAAGGAAAAAAGACCCAATAAACAAGCCAAAGAATGCCTTATGGCAGCTCCCATTACTTGATACTTTATGATATTAAATGCTACAAACATATTTCAGTCAGACAGATTCATATGCATATTTGTGTGCGTGTAGCATGAGTATGTGAGTTGGTGTATGGTATGGTTGGGAAAAAAAGCACTACAGCTACACTGCAGCACTTCATTACAATGCTGTTTGACACATGTTTTACCTTTATAAAAAATAGCAGCTTCTGTCCTTTGCATGTTACTCTTGGCCGTATTGCGATTTGGATGATATTTCAATGCAATTGTAATGGATAAGAAATGGACCAAACATTTATAACCTGAACAGCAGAGGCATGGGACACCATAAACTAAAGCACTCTGTTTCAAGAAGAGCAGTGATCCTTTACGCACCATTGCACAGAAGCCCTGGAGCACAACCTACCAAAGCACTAAGAGTGAACATGTTTTAGTTGGCTAGAAGCATAGTCTGTAAAAGTACAATGGCTGTGATGTGAAACATAATCAGTGTCAAACAAAACGACATTGATGAGCAGCAAAGGAGGGTTGTGAGCTTGCTTCCAGCTTGAGGATTGACTTAAATTGTTGCCATTCGCTCCATAACTCTGCTAATTATATTTTATGCAAGACCTGACAGTGTTCACATCAAGAACAGCCATTAACCTCCTAGCCCACTTCCTTAACAGTGCTGCAACTATGCTCTCTCCCTTCTTTTTGTGCCTGTTACTCGCCTCAGCGAGAAAGAGATCTGCAAAACCAGCCAGCAGCACAAAGACAAAAGGAAACAAGGAATCAATTGTGCAATGACGACTGGCCCTCTGCCAGGATGACTGCAAAGGTTGCTTCACTTGTGCTTCAGGAACCTCACAACTTCTGAGAACTAAGCTCAGTGTGCTTATCATTCCCTCGGAGTATTAGCCTGTGTGCTTTCTTGTGCACCGATTGCCGTTGTTTCAAAGCTGCTATGACCTTTTACCCACTTTCTTCCTTCCCTTCCCCCAATAGCCAATACTGAGCCACAACAATAAGACACTCAACAACTGATACATATCACAGAGGAAAGAGAGAGCTTTAAAACAAACAAGAACATAAGCCTGGTCTCTTCCTATGTGTCCAACTGTAACGTTGTGTGTCTGTTCAACCTGATCACTAATTCAACAGGTTGATGCAGTCCTTGGGGTCTTTAAGTTAGAAAACCCCAACAATCTTTAATCTGTGCCCTTCAGGGAATACACACGACATACGTTTAACCTTTTTGTTTCTGCAATTCTATCAAATTTTCCAACTACTGTTTTTGAAAACTGTTTTAAACTGTTTCTACAGTTTAAAATGAGATTTATATGTTTGACAAAGGGGTCTGTTTTATAGTTTGTCTTTCCCAGTGGCCTGATCTATGACAGTAATAATTATTACACCATATTGGATCAAACTTGCACCTCCATTGCCTGTTGCTCAATAAATCATTAACTTTTACAATGCCAAACAAGAAGGGATGATGAAAATACTGTAAAACTTCCACTATATCTTTCTGAAAAACAAGCTGAAGTTAGAACATTAGGGACAGATTTCACATAAAAAGGTCACGCAAATAACATACAACCCCCGAACAAAGTCCATGCAGGAGATAAGAGGAGGAGTAAGGTCAAATGAAGAAACGGATGCTCCCGTTGCTTAGCTTACTGATTGTAAATGGCCAGTGAATATTCACGAGAAAATGCCACCTATCAGACAAAAGGATTTTAAGAGGGTATGGCAAAAAGTTCCTCTGTGATTTGGGGGATTTCTCTGTAAAAATGTTTCAGAAGACCAACCCTCATTTGTAGCATCCCTAGTCAGAACTACATGTGCTGCAGTTACTTTTTATTCTCTTATCAGGAGAAATTGTGAGATTACTTGAACATTAGATCACAATAAAACAATAGTGCAATATATGGAAGAATACTCAATAAGAAATGTCTCTGCTACAATTTGTTACAACTTTTCTGATGTGGGTGGGATCACAACATTGTGCAATTACATACTGTACCTGCCACTTTGTAGGTGAGATATCAACACTCTTTTGAGGAAACCCAGGGACATGGCTCAGGGTGGAATCCACCTATGTGCATAACAATCCTGAGCAGGAGGGGGGGGGGCAGGGGCAGGATAAACCAGCTAAACTAGAAATCCCACCACTGCAGAAACTCATATACACTTATAATCTGCATAGGTGCTTTTATAAACCCAACAACAGACATTCCAAAGACCCAGGTATACCGGAGACACATCTACAGTCTGGCACTTTCCAAAGTGGATCTACAGTGCCCTCCACCCCCTGTGGTCTTCATATTAAGGTGTGTCTTCACCTGTGCAGGTCAAGATCCAGGTATGGGAAGATGAGTTTCTCCTTAATGAGCTCCCAGATGACTCGAGTCATTTCATCTCCCTGCATCTCCACCACAGAGCCCGCCTTGATCTTCTGAGACATCTTAGAGCCTGGTGGGGGGGACACAGGACGTGGGATAAAGAGAGAGCATGTCAGAGATAGTGGAAGTGGTTTTTTATTAAGCTAAAATAACATTTGCTGGTCAAGAGCTGCTGCTTTATTTTGTATATCTGCTTTTAGTCTTAGATTCTAGCACTTTTGGTTTCAGGAGATTTTTCCACTTTTGTTTTGGCAATACAATAATTCATTCATGTGAGTGACACTGATACCACCGACAGAAAGCTTCCTCTCCACAGTCTGCCCAATGAATGAATTCATTCATAACATAAACTAGGAGCAGTCTGTCCAGTGACTCAGCATTTACTTGCACAACCTGAAGAACTCCATAATCACCTTAAGTGTGAGTCTGTCAGTGGACCGAACAGCGAAAGCCTTGACATGTTTCCACTGCAGTTTTAAAAACAGACAAGTTGTGAAGAAGTTCTATCTTATTTTTTGGTAAAATTAGAGGACGTCCGCAAAAAGTTACATAAGTACGGACTGTTCATGGCATGATGGGGAGGAGACTGCCGAGACAGCCAGAGGCAGTCTGTCAGCAGTCTGTCAGCAGACCACACTAGGAATGCCAACCGTTAATTTAGCGTATAACGTTACAGTTTGGATTTGATAAAGACAGAGAGAACAGGTAAACAGGAAGGAGGTTGCTAAGATTATAGGCCTTACTGACCATCTTAGAGACGGTCTGCCTTACGAAGACTTTTCAATAAGGCCTCCAGAAGTGACGTTGGGTTGAACCCTGTACACTCTTATAAAAAAGAAGCCCTTCTAGCTTTATGTTAGTGTTCAGTGGTCTCTAGCCTGAGAGCGGCTAACCGCCGTAGCAGGACAATGAGAAGATGTGAAACGAGATAAGAGTCGACAACATTAGCTATTACTTCCCTGTCATTTTACTTCTGCACGGAGCACAACTTCATTATTCTGTGACCAACGCCTACCGTAGGTCCACGAAACAGCCAGCGACGAGATGAGGAGGCGGAATTACGTCCTGTCCCCGGGTAACTGAGAGCTGAAAGAGGTTTAGGCTGACAGAGGAGCGGCACGGCAGGTACCCGGCTTCCACCTCCCTGAGCTCATTTACAAGATATTGGCCAATCAGAGAAGAGAGGAAAAGCTAACCGCCAATCAGATAAGCCCACACAGCAGGAAGAGTGGGGGGGTGGGGGTGGGGAGGGGACTTGGATTGCTGATTGGTCTGAAATATACTGCCCTCTTCCGCCATGTACAATGTAACGTTAGATGTTGCCATAATTCTTAAAAAAAGAGAAGAATAGCGATGTTGCAAATGATAATTCATTGATTGATCAGAGTGATTCCTTAAAAAGGAATGTTATGTAGCCACCACATTCTTACAAGACACAAATGATACATTTCATTTTAATGCATTTTTATTTATTTCTATAAAAATGATAATAGCCTAGTAAAATATGTCTCATGGTGTACTTTACAAGTTTTACAAAAACTAAAAATAGGCTACTACACTCTTTTCATTGATTGTTCAGTAAACACCAACCCTACATTTTCTTATTTAGAGCTTTCTGAAAAATGTCCAATTGCCTTACAGCTTTAAAAGAGATTGAACAACCTCCTGTTCACATGGCAGCTTTGTATAATTTTAGCTCTGGGTTTCCTTCACTTCCTTAATTAAGTTCCATAATAAATCCAATATTCAATCCATTCCCAACACAAAACCATTAAAGCAAAAATGCCTTAATGCAAATCTTAAGAGCCAATTTTTTTTTACACTGACTTAGATTTGAGGCACTCCTTTTTCATAGTTTGATCATGTCATTAATCATTGTGGTTTCTGTTTCAGAGGCTCTGCCCCGATTGTTCGGTCAACTCGTCGCCAGCATCTTTAAATTACGTGTTTTTAGTTCAGGTACCAGTGCTCCAGCTGCTTGTACTCTGAACTGAAACAAACATTGCAAAGGTGAACTGGACAAATACAAGCCTGACATTTAGATGTGTGCTCAGAGATCTTATTGTAAACAGCAGATGTCAGCCTGAAATGACCTACAGATCAGTCCAATATGCATCTTTAAGTGCTGTTTCTTCAACCAGCAGTGCTCTCATCTACAGTATCTGTCATACAGTATCAGTCAGAGTCATTTTACCTCTTGACGGAATCCTTTGTTAGTCAGGCTGTTTTTCCAACCATTTAATGTCAATCATTTCAGTGTTGGTCATTGGTAACAGCATTTTGCATTTCAGTGTAATTTCTGCAGCTATTCAGCCAGAACCTGACTTTATACAACTCCAGCTTTAAGTGGAAAAATAGATCTACAGTTGGACTGTAATTTGTTTAAGTTTATTTTAATGTTATCTTTTGTTGAAAAAATTATAACCTAAAAAGAATGTTGTAAGCAGTCTATACAAATCTTAAGGTGCTTATTAAAGGTCTAGTGTGTAACATTTCGGAGGATCAATTGCCAGAAATTGAATATAATATTCAAAGGTGTGTAGGTTCATTAGTGTATAATCACCTGAGTATAAGAATAATTGTTTTCATTACCGTAGATTGAGCTGTTTTTATTCAATGTTCGCAGTCACCATAGTTTTTCCTACATATAGACATGAGTGGTTTTCAGTTAGCTGCAATCTGGAATTTCACTTTTGATGCCACTAAATGGTCCTTTAATGATTAGTTAGTCAGAATTGTTCGGATATGAAAAATAATTTTGTAATTTCTGTAAAAAATGTAACAAATATGTGAGTATACGTTGTCTAAAATGATTGGATTTTTAAAAAAAAATGGACATAGAAATCTATCATACATGCAGGCCTGACTGGTTTCAGGCTTATTCTCCAGTTTATTATTCCTATATTTTCTGAATTATTCTTTAAATATATGATTTGTTCTCGTTTAGAGCTGGTGTAAACCTTACACAATGCTGCAAATGTTATTTTAAAAAGTATAATGTCAATTTAATCACTGAGTCTTGAGGCTTCTGAACATCTCAACGGTGAAATACACAGAAAAACAAACTGTATTTGAAACTAATCTCACATATTCCATGCTGAAACAGCTTTGGTTCTTGTTAATGGATCCTCAGTTCTGTCACTTCTGTTCACAAAAAAGGTTGTGGATGGAGGTCGTCTTTTTCATGATCCAGTGTAACCTTTGAAAAGCATTCAGTGTTTTTTCTTGAGTGAGTTTGTTTCTGTTCAAATGATGATCATTTCTGAATTAGGCACGTGGAGACAAAACATGGCAACCATACAATCGTTCAGTCAGCCTACTAACCTTATTTAAATTCTGGCTCTTATATTTAGACAAATATATATTATTTTTAATATCTCTTTACTACTATTTTGGTGTTGTTGGCAGAATCCATTTCTATTCCTGGTGAACAAATAAAGTTTGACAAACACATAGAAACACCAAATAAAAACACATTTATTTTATAGCAACATGGATAAATTCAGTGTCATACAAAGAATAAAAACAGAACAAAAAAAAACAGATGCAAAGACTCATTTTGACATAGTGGCATTAACATCTGGATTCTGAATTTTACCATAGTTTACATAAAACTGATCATAATTTGTGATTACTGATGGATTTCTGAGTTGTAGCAACACAAAGAGGCCACAGGATGGTGCTGTTTTCCGGGTCCTTGACATTGTTATCAGAGTTTGTGGCCTCTCCCAGATTCACCACCTCAGGAGCATTTTCTTCAGAGGGAACCAACCTAGACTGAGGTGTTCCTCCTATTCAGAAAACGCTGGATACATGTTTTTATATCTGTATACACATGAAGCTAGTGAGCAAGCTATTTGCTATCTGATCATAATGTCTAAGCAGGTCTGAGCAAAGGCAAGTGTTTCTTCCTCATTAAAAGATTGTATAATCACTGAACCAGTTTAAGATTAAAGAATGGCAGAGGAAGGAAGGAGGGGCTGCATTTATTGTAGAAAAAGCAAAACAGTAGCGCTGCACCTGACAACATCACAATGATTCTCCGTCTAGAAGGAGGTCTGGTCTCTGGTTCTGGTACTACTCTTGTCCTGAAGGGCTGATGCACTCGATCCCACTGATTGAGAATGGCCTGTCAGGCTCCAGCCCACTGGCCCGGCCCAGTCAGACGGTACTGGTAAGGAGTGCAGGGACCCAACAAAACATGCACTGCCAGTCTGGGGTCCTTTAGCAAGAGCCACAGCATGTTTGGTCGAACCCCCACCTGCTCTGCCAAAAAGTCCAGGTAAGGTAAGTAGTCCACCTGGAGTGGGTTGCGATCTGAGCAGGCAAACCTAACAGAGAGAAACAAAAAATATATATTATAAAAACAAAACAGTAGCTGTGTTCACAGATGATAGACCAAAGGATTGATCAATTAATCGAAGGCCTGCATTCACAGCAGTGGAGGGGATTACTGGTGATCATCACAACAGCTTAATATGGATCTTGAATTTCTTACCTCTGATGCATGGTTACTGTGTCTTTCTCCATTTCCTTCATCATTGTCTCTTCTGAGGGGAGTTTTGTTAAGCCTGCATGAAAAACAACGTGTCAACTTAAAAGCAGTTATTTTAACCTTCATATTCTGTTTCCCTTTAACAGCTCAAAAATGTACTTCACATTGTGTTATCAGCTTGATACTTCATGACTCTTACTGATTTTATGAGAAACCATTTGATATTTTGAACTGCTTAAAAGTAATATAAGAAATATAAATTGACCCTCTCTTCAGTTCATAATATAATTACCTTATATCATGAGGGTCTATTGCAGAACATGTACTAAAGGCTCTTTATCATCCACACAGTTTTTAATATAGACCTCAATGTAAATTCCAAAAAGTACAATTGATCCTGTGTATTGGTTTCACCGTCAAGATAAGGTATTTTCAAACTGTCAGCATACATAAAAGTCATAGTTAGTTTACCTTTAAACACTCTTGTAGCCCAGCAGCCCTGCATCTCAGCCAGAGGGTTAATGGCCCCATAGCCGTGGATGAAGCCCACCACTGCCAGCGTAGGGTGGGTCAGTGCAGGAGGGAACACATGCTTGTAGAGACGCAGCCTGTGACCACACTTTTCCTGCAGAGCTGAGGGCAGGAAGGGGAAGCTGTATTTGTACCCTGTGGAAAACACCACTACATCCACCTGTATGACACACACATACAACTAAAATATTAGAAAAGCATTAACATTTAATCACTATTATAACCTGATAATGAAGTTTTAACCTTGACCCTTCCTAAGTCCCACCCCTTTTTTCTCCGTGCTCCAATAACAATTAAGCAAGCCTTGGTCAGAACCTCCTTCCTCCTTTCCTGTACTCTGATATGCTATGTGCTAGCCTCGTCTCTGTTGAAAAGACAACCACATTTTGAAGATGGTTAAAAGATAAAAGCGATATATATATATATATATATATATATAGAGTATATAATCTAATTATATACTGTCAATAATCTACACCTGTCGTTAGATAGCTAAAAAGCTACCTAATCTACAGCAAATGTTAGCTAGCTAGTTACATCTGAATGTAATATTAGCAAAATGCTAGCTAGGTATTTACATCAATTATTAGTTAGCTAGTTAGCTTCAAAATGTGGTTGTCTTTTCAACATAGATTATCCTAGCACATAGCATATCTAAGTACAGGAAAGGAAAAAGTTGACCGAGGCTTACTCAACTGTTATTGGAGCAAAAAGGGGCGGGACTTAGGAAGGGTCAATTTACAACAAAATAAAGCACTGTTTTCAGAAAGCAAAATGGATGCTGCCATATCACAGTACTGAATGCATCAATATTTATTTTACATTATATGACAAATACAGTATATGTGTTGATCCACAGTTAACAATTGTAATAATACACACCTTGTCTATAATGGTCCCGCCAACAAAGACCACTCTGGAGCCACAGAACTCCTTCACATTCGGTTTCACCAGAATACGACCTGAGATGATCCGAGCTGGCAGGTCGTCATTCACAACAGGGATCTGTTTAAAATAACTGTCAAAAAGACAGAAGAGCTGTGTGAAGGAACTATATGAGGAGTGTTTCAGAGGCACTAAAACATACAGTAATTAGGTAGATATGCCCCCAACTGGTTAGAGACCACTGTCTACACACCTATAAACTATACATTTTGAATCCAACCTTTTTATTTAAAAACAATCAATTAACTGAAACACTGGCCACACAGTGCAGTAAAGATCATCTTGTTACCTATGCTTTGGTTGTATGCCATATAGTTTGTGATCAAATGCTTGGTTCAGCTTTTTCTCCACCATCTTATTGACCCAGGAGAGGAAGAACTTCTGTATCATCATATCAATTCGAGAAATCCCAACAAGGTCAGCTGGGAGCCCCCTCGGTCCTAGACGGCTGACAACCCACGCTCCGCTTCTGGAGCTGAGGTACACCTGCAGGTTAGGTTAGCAGATTTATGTGCTCAGCTTTAATATATGGTCAAATTTATTTGACCATATATGTTATTATTATTTAAAAATAACATTAAAGTACAGAAATATAGTTTAGTTTTGTACCTTCTCAGCAACTCTACTGATATCAACAGCGATATCGCCTCCAGAGTTCCCAGTCCCAATCACCACCACTCTTTTCCCCTGCAGACCCTCAGCACTGCGGTAATCCCAGCTGTGGAAATATCTACCTTCAAAGCTCTCAATACCTGAAACAGGAAATCAAAGAACAACCAATCAGTCAATCACTGTGCTGAATTCAGTCAGGGAGTGTGGACAGTCTGTGTGCATTTGTGAAGATTATTATTTGTTTTTTTTATTCATCAACCAGATTTCTTTCTTCACTTGATGGTTCATTGTATATTTACATGGTTAGTTGCTGTTCCTGCAGTAGGTAACTTTTATAAAAATAACTGTCATAATTGCTGAGTTTCTGAGCACCTTTAGCCCATCAAAAATGCAGCCTCTGGTTCATTTGGAACAAGAAAAATAATTTCTTGCACTACTTCAATTGGTGCTTGGGCCCTAAATATGTGTATGGTGATAGAATAGTAATAACCATGCAGTCGGTTACCTTAAAGCTACAGCAGGTAACTTTAAAAAAAATATATACTTTTTGTCATATTTGCTGAAACTTTCACTATATCATGACAGTAGTATATGAGACAGATAATCTGTGAAACAATCAGGTTCATCTGACTCACTGCATCAAAGATATGAATCTCCCTCTGACCCTCTCTCCTCTCTGTCTCCACCTCCCACTGTCCTGTCGAAGCAAAATCCAGGGTCTGCCTCACACTGACCACGGTGGTCTGACACACACACACACACACACACACACACGCACATATACAAACAGTGTTGAATATCCTCCATTGAAATTGGCATTTATCTGTTTTAATGGTAACACTTTACTCCTGTCATCCTATTAGCACTTATAAGACGGAATATAATATAAGAAAATAATCTTAAATATAAGATATTATAGTAATATAATACCTTGATATACAATAGTTCAATGCTCTGTCACCAATGTAAACAAACCTTTAAAACAATAACTAAAAATATTCAGTCAGTATATTAAAAAGGTAAAAAGGTGTAGGACTCATAATTCACCAATTTATTTACCATAAGCAGAATCTATTGTTGTATTTTCCATGCAGGTTGAGAGTTCCATCATTGTTACAGTCTTCATGAGTCAAAGGGTTAATTGTGGTTACCTAGCTGTTGGACAGGCCTATGTGCTTTACTCCATATAGAAACAGTAGCTGAGCTTGTTAACGCATCAGCAAACCATCCTAAAGGCCATTAACCTGGAACTGTATGTGTTGCAGCAGTTTGAAGGCCTGAGCGTAGAGGCGCATATACTGCAGCACCTCAGAGTGGTGCATGTTGTTGGGGAGCTCAGCTGGTGGAGGGAAGTCATCATTTTTTTGGAGCTGTTGATGACCATCGACTGATAGATGTTGGTGCGTCCAGGCTCGGCTTTCTCCTACAGAAGGATAATGTGACTTTTGTTATTTCACCTTGCTAATTTGTGTGCAATATACCTTTTCCACAGCCATGAAATAGTAGGGTAAACTCAGGAGTTACCAATGACACTAATCAAGGTTTGGTCCCATTCAGCTCAAACAGAGTCACGTTGCTGCTATTGTGCATGTTGGCTCCCTGGAAAGGCTCTGCTACACTAAATGGAACAGAACCTTAATCTGTATCATGGGTAACTGTCAAAAGTAAGGATATTACTGCAGTACCAAAAAATGTTAAGAATAAGTTTTTGCTTGATTTCCTGTGTGAAGCTCAGTGTCATTTATGGAAGTCTATCCTTAAAAACATGTTGTTATTGATGAATGATGTGTCATTAAATACAGACGCTTGGGGTTGGTTTGACAATAGTTTATTGTTGAGTCTACCAAAGAATCTGTATTTGACGACCTTTGAATGAGACTCAACAATCACCTATCTTTCTCAGCTCTGATTGGTTTGTTTTCGTTCAGGCCCGGTACAATTCTTTCAAATGCCATTATAGCACTAGGAAGGAGTTTACTGTCTCATGTACACTGTCAGGATATGGGAAGTTCATGGAATATGACAAAAGTTAGTTGTACCCTTATGAGACTTCAGCATTTCATTTCTGCCAGTAAGACCTTTGAACCTTAATATGTCAACATAGTCAGAAAATAGTTGGACTACCTATTTGGTTGACTTCCTTAAGAAAGTGGAATGATAAAGGGTCTACTGCTTAAAGGACACAATCATCTATGGATTCTTTTTGCATACAGACGAGCCAGGAGGTAGTAGAGATGGCTCATTCAGGTTAATTTAAACCCATTTTTCAGTGACGAGAGCGAGAGAAGAGAGAAGAGTTAAACGAAGAGGGAGAGGGGTTTCCTACAGGGCTTTAACATCATTAACATGCCTTAGAAGTCAATAGGACTGTGGACTGCAGTGGTGACGAGTGATTGAAGTGGTCAGCACGGCTCGGTCACCTTAGAAGAAATCGCCATAGACCTCCGATGTCATGGCTGCTCTCGAAAGAGAGTGGGCTCCAACCTTCGATCCAAACAGTTCTTGATGCGCTCAGGCCAGAGGATCCCGGCACCGATCACCGCCTGATCTGGAGGATCTTAATTTTGGCGAGGCTCCACCTCTGCTCCTTCTGGGTCTTAAGTCAAGAATGGCTCTGCTGTGAAATACGCTCGATTAAATTTCTTTGCATTTTCTGCTCAATGTTACTTACTCCGTCTCAGTGATTGGCGAAGTAGTCAGAGTTGTTAGTAAATAGTTACTAGAAGAATATTCTGTTCAAAGTCCAGAACGAAAATGGTTACTTGACGTAAAAGTAAAATGTATAGCTTTACAATGTTTGCTGTGTCCAACAAAGCAGGTCCCAGAACTATAAATGATGAGTGTTTACCAGAACATTCAATTCAAGTCAATTCAATTGCATTTTATTTGGTAGCGCCAATTCTAACAGAATTATCTCAGGGACAATTTCAAAATAGAGCAGATCGTGAGCTGTACTACTTATAAATTTGGAAATTGAACACGGCAAAGCTACCTTAGTTCTGGTAATTGAAAAATACTGAGTGAAGTTCACGACTGATTTTGTAAATAAATGATCAAATTGAGTATGTGTGATACAAAATTCTAAACAAAATATAATACAAGATCACTGCCAGGAAATTAAATTACACATTTATTTTTTGAGAAAACCTTTACAATTCGACCAAATATTTCGGTGAGCTGAACGTCCAGCTTCCGTGGAATGTCCCTGACAAGTAAATCTATCCTTAACCAAACAATGCCATGTGGCCTTTTCAAAATTACAAGGAATGTTGTTTAGGGACGGAGGCCAGTGACGGTCCCATTGGTATTGCTAGAATTCTCTTCTTACTTCGGATTATGTATTTTTTGCCCGGCCTGTCGACGCATTTTTGCGCCCATCTGAAGGCATATACGGAAGAACTCAAGTTTCTATTGGCAAAGTGGTGTAAGGCCGTGGTGAAAGATCGGATATTTATGCGTTCGCTTTTCGGGTCAGGGCACTAGTGTGGCATACTATCATAAAAAATGCTTGTTGGTTGACTTTGTAGGTTTGGAGGTGCTCTTTGTTACATGGTTTGTCATGCTTGAATATGATTGTGGAGTCTTCCTGTCTCAAGTGGCTGCCCCCCATTGGTCTGGCCAGGTTGTCGGTTCTTCTCATGTTTCTGACTCTGGTCTTTCCTTGGGGGGCTCTCTTCAACTCTTTCTAATGCTTCGGTTGCTTCTGGGACATTTTTGGAGCCTTGGAGTCCCCCAAACAGAAAGTCTGGATATGAAAACACAATCTAAGCTTGTAGTTAGGAGTAAACGTTGAACTGCACTTCAGACTACTACATGCTAAATACTTGGGGTGTAAAGATGCGTTACATTATCCTGGACCAACAGGCCATGTACAGATATCATATACTGATTACCAGTGCTCAAGGCATCTCTCATCTCCTCTTGCTAATGTTGTTGTTCATCTCTGGTTCATTCATTTCAGGTCATTAGTTTTGCTTATCTCTTTCTTTAACATGGTGTGATTTGTCTCATCCATTTCTCATCCTTGTTTGACTCCTCTGCTCACTTCTTGCTCTTCATTGGACTTTCATTATCTCTGTTCCAACCTGGCTTCTCTGGGTTTTCATATTTATTGGAAGTCTCCTAAAGTGGAATAAGTATCCTCCATTTATTCCCATTAGAGCATATTGGTCTCTGTATGGTAACTCATCCGATTAGCAGCAGGGCAGCCACTGTGCAGCACCAAGGACCAACTCTGTTTAAACAGGGCCCGGTCAACAGCACTGTCCGGAGATTAACCCACATACACCGTTTGATGATGTGGAACCAGAGCACCCAGAGAACAAACACAGGGGGACAAGCAACACTCCACAACCAAAGCCCTGCCCCAACCAGTATCGAACCCAGTCTTAGGTGACGTGCTAACCACGGGCCACCACTCGGCCCAAGACCTGACGACAAAGCACATTTACTTTATAAAAACGTGAACAGCCCATCGTATCTTCTCTCT